>NC_056003.1:56739937-57061749 GCF_018446385.1 Zingiber officinale | reverse complement strand
GATATCCTCATTAATTATCTTATTTGAAATATTCATCTATGATCCTTCCTCATGCGACTTCTATTTACACCCCCTTTTTATGTTAATAAGCTGCATTTTATTTAATATTTTTTTAAGGTATTGATTGACCGACTCGTACTGGCTCTCCTCTCGAAAGGATATTCCCGACTGATATTATCCTACCCTTCACCCTGAAGGTATGCCCAGGCCTATATTATTATACCTTCATCATGAAAGTATGTCCCGGCCGATATTATTATACCTCCTTTAAAGTATATAGGTCTTTCTCCTGGGAGGCGTATTTCGGTCGATATAGGTTTACCTCCTAACAGGGTATGTCCCGACCGATACTAGCCTACCTCCTTCCTGAAGGTATGTACCGTCCGATATTACCCTACCTTCAACATGAAGGTATGTCCCTGCCGATGTTATTATACATCCTTTAAAGTATATAGGTCTTTCTCCTGGGAGGCGTATTTCAGTCGATATAGGCTTACCTCCTAATGGGGTATGTCCCGACCGATACTAGCCTACTTCCTTCCTGAAGGTATGTACATGCCGATATTACCCTGCCTTCAACATGAAGGTATGTCCCGGCCGATATTATTATACCTCCTTTATAGTATATAGATATTTCTCCTGGGAGGCGTATTTCGGTCGATATAGGTTTACCTCCTAACAGGGTATGTCCCGACTGATACTAGCCTACCTCCTTCCTGAAGGTATGTACCAGCCGATATTACCCTACCTTCAACATGAAGGTATGTCCCGGCCGATATTATTATACCTCCTTTATAGTATATAGATCTTTCTCCTGGGAGGCGTATTTCGGTCGATATAGGTTTACCTCCTAGCAGGGTATGTCCCGACCGATACTAGCCTACCTCCTTCCTGAAGGTATGTACCGGCCGATATTACCCTACCTTCGCCATGAAGGTATGTCTCGGTCGATATTACCCTACCTTCCTCATGAAGGTATGTCCCGGCCGATATTAGTCTATCTCTTTTGCTTTTCCTTCTTCCTTTTCTTTCCTCATTGGGAGATCCCAAAACCTAACCCAGATCACTAGCCTTCCCTTCAAGTCTAGTCGAAGGAGGTGTAGACGACTGATTAGACATAAGTATGGTCTTGTCTTTTCTTACCCGTGACTCTGCTCCAGATATTGAAATGACCTCACAGATTTTGTGTACCACTGTCTCTCTAAACCGAGTATAGTGATCCTGTGAGCCTTTTGCTTCTTTAAATAGGCTTGCAACCTTCTCTTCATTCACCACCCATTCCAGTTCTTTTCCTTCCTTGTCATCTCTTATTGTTAAGGTTATGGTCTCGGATCCTCCCCTTTGGGGGCGACTTTTGTTGGACCAGGTGAGATCTATATATGAGTTTATCGAGATTTTTGCTCCGGCTATCTTTGAGGTTCAAAGGATTGTCTTAAGAGATGAAGCTTCACCTCTCAGATTTTTCATCCCAAGATGTCGATGCTCTGAAGGACTCAAGAAACTTCAGAGAGATTTTTGCTACTCATAGAGGGGCAGCCAAATGACCCAGGGGTGCTGTGTGAAGGGCACAGCACATGTTACCCTTGGGTTATACCTGGTTGCTTCACTTGCCGAGCTTAGATGGCTTGAGAGGGGAAGTGGTTTTTTCATTTACTTTTCCATGATGGAATGAATAAATGTTTCCTTGTCTAGTTGCCCTCGAGCTTTTCTGTTTTTGTTGCTTTCTTCGTCCTAGACAACATATTGCCACTTATTAGCCTTGACAAGCTTGGACGAAGTGAGCTATCTCTATCTCCGCTCCGTGGTAAGTTTGAATCCAATGGGATTGAATTTTTCTGAACATTCTAAGAGTTTATGTTTGTAATATTTGTTATCTAGCTGAGGTTGTACTGTTTCGAGGGAAAATGTAATGTTGTGTATCCTGATTAGATTCTAAGTGTAAAAACAAACTTTTGTATCAGATTAAGTGGTTCTATTGAATCCTTCTATAATTTACCAGATTAATTGTGATGTGGCATTCATCGTTCCTTGGTGTATCTTGTGTGTCATTTATTATAGCTAAGGCTATCTTAACTGTCGGAACATCTTTACATTATAACTAATGTTATACCAGCCAATATTGTCTTATTGATCACAGTCAACACTATACTTATCTAGCATAGTCATAGTTATATCAGTATAAAACTACTTTGATAAATATTAGTTTATATTTTATAAGGATATTAATTTAAAAGTGGCCACTCGCCTAAATCTTCATCCTTAAATGTTTTTGTCTTTAGCCTGAGTTTAGTCAAAAGTTTAGTCCTTTTTATTTTATTATACCCAGTTATTCACGTCTTCTTTCGAAGCTTCCTAGCTAGTGATTGGTTCTTTTTCAGGTGAGAGAATGTTGAAAATGTACCCCGAGACGCTACCAACCCCAGCGTGATCCGACCTGTCACTTCTGATATAAATGTTTTTATGATGGTATGACACGCACTTTTTCTGATCGCCACGTCACGCGGGTCTTCTGCCTTTCTATTGTCCTCCGTGCTTGCTGCAAAAAATGTTTTGATCTGACGACGGTTGTGTGTTTTCCAAACCCTAAACCTTTCGTCTCCTTTTAAACCTTGTCCTTTCTTTTTCCTTCGCTAGAGTTCTTTTCTTGTTGATGCCTTCAACCATATCCCGGGCTCACCGTTTCTCGACGATCTCTTCTCTTGTCTTCAGTAAGTAATCTGCTGCTTCACTAGCCTATACTTTTGTCCATGGCTGCGGAAGCAATTGCTCCTTGGTATGTTCGTATGTCTTTTTCCTTTGATAAGAATGCTAGAGTATCCATCCGTCGCCAATATGAAATTCCTAAGGAATATAGCATCATAATCCCAACACCGAATGATCGGCCTCATCATCCCCCTTATGACTGCGTGACTTTTTTCAGGGACTAGTTGATAGGGGGCTTAAGGTTCCCCATTCCTCCTTTCTTGATTGAAATAAGTCGATACTTTGATATTCCTTTGCAACAGTTTGCCCCTAATGCATTTCGTTATCTATGCGGTACTTACATGTTGTTCCGTCTATGGGATATTCCTCCTACTCCTCAATATTTCTTCATGTTTTCTTATCCTAAGTGCTCAGAACCGGGTGTTTTCCTGTTTCATTCACGAACTAAAATGGTTCATTTTGAGGGTATGCCTTCATCTCTCAAAGCTTGGAAATCTCGTTTTTTCTTCTTAAAGTTTCCAGGACCTATTCCTTGGTCTCATGCTTGGAAATCTTTTTTGCCCCCCTTGCCCGACGTCAAGGAGTTTCATCTTCTTCCTTCTTTCCCCCTCTATTGTGAGAAATTGTTAAATCATCGGCTTTCCATTCTTAAGTGGCTACGGGTTGATCTTCTATACTTGTTTGGTCTAAGCCCTGTCAGACCTGATACTCGAGTTCCTTTAGGTAATACCCTATTTCTTTCTCCTTATTTTTAACTGACTGAACTGTTGTTCTTTTTTCTGTAGTGGATAGCTTTTATGATGCTTTGATTGACGAAGAACTACGTGTGGAAGAGGACATACTTCGCGCCAAGGAGGCTAAACTTCTGGCTACAATTGCTCTTCCTCCTCCAATCGAAGAGCTAGCTCCTTTGGCTGAAGCGTCTAGTTCTTTGGGTGCCCTTGAAGCTCTTGGAGCTCCTAGAGACCCTTCTGCGGAGATCCTTCCCAATCCTGTACCCATTGTTACTTCTCCAGCAGCTGTTGTCGTTTCTTCTTCTACTGCTCTCCCTGTAATCGAACTCACATCTCCTGATAGCCCCAGTAAATTGATAATTGAAATTTCCACGGGCAAGCGTCCAGGGCGTAAACTAACCAGGGCTCCTCCTTCAAAAAGGAGGCTTATTCTTCTCGCTGATGAGTTGGTTTCAGAAGGCTTTGCTTTGGCTGACCTTCCTTCCGATGAGCCGACGCTGGCGGAGCTTTATCCTTCTCTCAATTTTCCTGCCTCGCCTTTCTCTAGTGCCAGTGCTTCTGGGGATGTTTCTTTTACTTTTCCTCTATCTATACCAACTTCTGGATCTTTACCTTCCTCGTCTTCTTCTTACTTAGTCTTTGCTCCCCCTTTTATTCCTACTTCTTCCTTCTCGACTGGTTCCTCCGCCACTCCTGTTCTCCCTATATTATTAGGGGGTTCTTTTGCCAATTCTTGGGACGAAGTTCGTCCTCTTTTTGAAGAGCTCTCTATTTCTGAAGCAATTGATCGCTTCTCCCATAAGGAGAATAAGGTGTGCTTACTAACGCCCGCTTTCCATTTTTCAATCATTATCTTATGGCCTTTTGTCATGCTTCCAGCGGTGGATAGAGAACATGGGGTTCTCTCGACTGATGCACAACTTGCACACTGAGAACAAGAAGTTAAAATCTGAGAATGATAGGTTGCGACGGCAAGTTACTGAGTTATCTTCTGCCGAGTTTTCTACTGCTGCCAAGAAGCAACTTGAAGCTCAGATTGAGAGTCTTGAAGCACAATTTAAATTGGCTACGGATCTCAACCAAGAACTGACTTCAAAACTTGGCGAGTTAAAGGATAATTATGAAGCAGAATTGGCTAAGAAGCTCAAAGCTCTACAACTGAAAGAAGATGAGGTAACATCTCTGAACACCTTCCTCGATTCAGCCAAAGCCGAAGTTTCTGCCAAAGAGAATGAATTAAAGACTTCTCAGATGGCCTTAGTGGTCTACAAGGGGAACGAGGATGTTCGTTACAAAGAATGGGCCACTGCCATGATTGAGTCTCCCGAATTCAACAGACCGATCGTGAGGTCCATCCTATCTGCCTTTACTGCAGGAGCTCAAGGGGTAATTCAGCAATTAAGAGAAGAGAGTTACTTATCTCGTGACCCTCCTCCCAATTTCTTAAATCGACGTAGATTGATTGAGAACAAACCCCTTGATCTGTATCCTAAGCTGACTCTAACTTAAATTCAATTTATCGTAAAAAAGGGGGATCAAGGCTCTGTAATGATAATCTGATAAACTCATGTGACTCTGATTATTCCCTTTGGGTTGTTAACCTCACTCTTTCTCAGGATAACTATCTATTTTATGTAAATGTATCAAATGCTGTTTGGTTTGTCATCACACGACCTTTCCCCATGGGTTGTTTTTTGATAACTGGTCGGTATATCTCAAGATTGCTACATATCACCCTATATTTCATAGCTTGGTTATGTCTCGCCCGATTAGACATAGTTCTATTATGGTGCTCCTAATATTGGTCGATTTATTTTACCCGATCGGTTTACCCGATGTTGCTTGGTCTATCACTATACCAACTTTTTCCACAGATCGTTTCTTGATGATCGGTCGGTATATATCAAGATTGATAAATGCCGAGCGATATTCCATAGCTTAGTCGGTGGGAAGAATGGCGGCAGGCCTACTTAAAGTCTTCAGCATTTGCCCAAGAATTTGTCTGCAGGATAGTGGGTGCTCTGAATCACTCCGTATCGGGAGTTCTCCAACAACTAAGAGAGGGTGATTATCTACCCAAGGAACCCCCCCCCCCCTTTCTTTCATAAATCGTCGCAGGCTTAATGAGGAACTACCCGCAGATTTGAAGGGTCCTTTTCCGAATGTCTAAGGGATTTATTCATAAAAGGCTTGTAATATAAAAACTGATAATGAAAAGAAGTGCAATTAAAGCTTGGTAATCAAATACTTGCAGTATATAAGAAATTCTTGATACTTACTTGCTTCTTTATTATGCTGGTTTGAGAATACCCCTTCTGAAATGCTTGTGAGCGTTAAATATAAACTTTATTCGAGCATTCCTTGCTCATCTTGTGAAGTTAAGCTTTGTTATGATGAATCCTTCTGCTGGTAATATCTGGTGTACTTCATAATTCCAAAAGAATGTATAATTTCAATTGAGTTCTAGATAGAGAACTATATGAAATTCTTGAGTTCTGAGCTGAATATATTACTCCAGGTGAATTTTGAATAAGAATTTAGATAGATAGGCTTCTAAATGAATAATGTATCATATATGCATAGGCTCCCTTTTTGAATCCTGTCTTCATGTCTGTATGACCCCAGTCGATTAAGCTTGGAAATTATAAGATTTTTCTCTTGATTGTATTCTGTGATAGTTTAGAGTCTCCGGTTCTTCTTATGAAGACCCGTCCGAGTTACTTCATAAGATTTTCCGATCGACTTGTGTTCTCTGATGGTTTAATACTTCATAAGATTTCCCGATCGACTTATTTTCTCTGATGGTTTAGAGTCCCGGTTCCTCCTATGAAGACCCGTCTGAGTTACTTCATAAGATTTCTCGATCGACTTGTGTTCTCTGATGGTTTAGAGTCTCCGGTTCCTCCTATGAAAACCCGTCCGAGTTACTTCATAAGATTTCCCGATCGACTTGTGTTCTCTGATGGTTTAAAGTCTCCGGTTCCTCCTATGAAGACCCGTCCGAGTTACTTCATAAGATTTCCCGATTGACTTGTGTTCTCTGATGGTTTAAAGTCTCCGGTTCCTCCTATGAAGACCCATCCGAGTTACTTCATAAGATTTCCCGATCGACTTGTTTTCTCTGATGGTTTAGAGTCTCCGGTTCCTCCTATGAAGACTCATCCGAGTTACTTCATAAGATTTCCCGATCGACTTATTCTATGCAAAAATATAGCATCTATACTAACCTCGTGACGGTTTAAAGTTTCTTGAGGGGAGCTGAATAGGCCTTTAGTATTTCCCCCTGTTGATTGCTTGACATAGAAAAATGAAGGTTCTCTTGATATTTATCAATCTGTATGAACCATATTTATTTCCTATGGTGGTATTTGGCTTGCCTAGTTTCCATTAAAAGAAGTGAAGTACATAAACTGCAGGTATCTCAGTTCAACAGGGACTTCAATTAATTGTGAACGCATTTTTAAATATTATGATCTAGTCAGGTTCGATAAGGCTGTAAATGATTAGCGCTCCAAGGGCGTTCCAAAATTCTCCCGTCAGCATCTTGGAGGTAATATGAGCCCGATGCGAGCTTTTCTACTACTTTATAAGGTCCTCCCCATTGTGGCGCTAACTTACTGACATCTCCAACAGGTTTAATTCACTTCCACACAAAATCTCCTATTTGAAAAAATCTGGGGATAACTCTTTTGTTATAGTTTTGCCTCATCCGCTGTCGATATGATACAAGACGGGTAGCAGCTTTATCTCTTATTTCTTCTATCAAATCTAGCTCCATAAGTCGTCTGTTTCCATTGTCTTCATCATATAATTGTCTTCTGTCAGATTATACCCCTACCTCGATGGGAATTATTGCTTCTCCTCCATAAACTAACTGAAAAGGAGTGATTCCTGTAGCTTCCCGAGGCATTGTACGATATGCCCAAAGAACACTGGGTAATTCATCTACCCAGCTGCCTCCGACATGATCCAATTTGGTCTTTAAACCTCTTATGATTTCCCTATTGGTTACTTCTGCTTGACCATTACTTTGTGGATAAGCCACAGAGGTGAAGGGCTGAGTAATGTCGTTGATGTTGCACCAGTCTAAAATCCTATCCCCTTGGAATTGCCTTCCATTATCAGATACCAATTTATGAGGAATGCCAAATCTGCAGATTATATTTTTCCATAAGAATTTAATAACTGCATCTTCAGTAATCCGAGCAAGTGGTTCTACCTCCACCCACTTAGAAAAATAATCCACCGCTACCAATAAGAACTTTCTTTGTGCAGCTGCCATAGGAAACGAACCTACTATGTCCATGCCCCGCTGATCAAAGGGACATGCAACTATAGAGGTTCTCAATAACTGCGTAGGATGATGTGAGATATTCTGATGTTTTTGACAAGAAATACAAGTTCTTACCAACTTGTTAGCATCTTCATGTAGAGTAGGCCAGAAATATCCTGCTAATAGAATTTTGCGAGCCAAAGATCTCCCTCCTATATGACAACCATATGAACCTTGATGAACTTCTTGTAAAATAAACTGTATATCTTCTGTGCCAATACACTTGAGCAAAGGTCGAGAAAAAGCCCTTTTATATAACTGTCCTCCCACCATAGTATACTGGGCAGCGTTTTTTTAAATACCCTGGCCTGTTCTATATCGCTTGGAAGAATACCTTGTTGTAGATATAATATAATTTGAGCTCTCCATTCGCCTTGAATTTCTACGTCAGTTTGTCTTTCTATACAAGATATCAGCAGAGTTTGTTCTACTGGCCGATCCAAACTCCATGGCACTATAGTAGAGGCCAGCTTAGCTAATTCATCGGCTACCTGGTTCTCAGATCGAGGAATTTTTTGTATATTCACCTCTTGAAACTGAGACTTCAACTTATCGAATGCTTCAGCATATAACTTAAGCCTGTCATTATTGATTTCAAAATTACCTGATAATTGTTGGGCTGCTAATTGAGAATCAGAATAGATAAGGACTCGAGCTGCCCCTATATGCCGAGCAGCTTGCAAGCCGACTATTAGGGCTTCATACTCTACTTCATTATTGGTAGCTTTGTAATTCAACCTGATGGAGAGTTGAAGTCTGTCTTCTCTTGGAGATATAAGAAGAATACCAATTCCACTGCCTTGTCTAGTTGAAGAGCCATCTACATAGACTTTCCAGGTGTTTTCTTCTTCAGGGCCTTGAACTTCTATGAGGAAGTCTGCTAGAGCTTGTGCCTTGATGGCCGAGCGAGGTTGATATTGGATGTCATATTCCCCAGGTTCAGTTGTCCATTTAATTAACCATCCTGATGCCTCTGGGTTGAGTAATACCCGTCCAAGGGTACTGTTAGTTAATACAATAATCTCATGTGATAAGAAATATGGGCGCAACCTCCGAGCAGTCAATGCTAGGGCATAAGCTAATTTTTCTAGTGTAGTGTATCTACACTCAGCTCCTTTTAATAAATGGCTAGAAAAATATACAGGTTGTTGCTCCTTTCCTTCTTGTCGGACTAATACAGAGCCTACGACGTTTTCATTAGTCGACAAATATACCCACAGAGTCTCTCCTACTATAGGTTTAGCCAACACAGGGAGAGTAGCCAAATAATCTTTCAATTCTTGGAAAGCCTTATCACATTCTTCATTCTATTGAAATTTATTGGCCTTTCTGAGTATTTTAAAGAAATGAAAACTACGATCGGCCGATCTAGAAATAAATCTAGACAAGGCTGTGATTCGGCCTGTCAGTCTTTGAGCTTCCCTCATGTTGCGCGGGGGCTCCATGTTCTGCAGTGCCTTGACCTTGCTCGGGTTGGCCTCTATCCCCCGTTCGGACACCATATATCCCAGAAATTTTCCTCCCTTTGCGCCGAACAAGTATTTGCTCGGATTTAACTTGAACCCATATTGTCTTAACGTCTTGCAAGTTTCCTCTATGTCCCTGCACAGATTAGCAGCTTGAAGAGACTTAATTAAGATGTCATCAACATATACTTCCATATTTCTACCAATCTACTTCTGGAAGACCTTATTCATAAGTCTTTGATAAGTTTCTCCTGCATTTTTTAGTCCGAAGGGCATAACATTATAACAATAAGTACCTTCAGATGTTATAAAACTGACCTTTTCTTGATCCTCTTTAGCCAAGGGAACTTGATGATAGCCTTGATAAGCGTCCAACATAGAGATATATTCGCATCCAGCAGTGGAATCGACAAGCTGATCAATCCTGGGTAATGGATAATAGTCCTTCGGGCAAGCTTTGTTGAGATCCCGAAAGTCAATACATACTCGCCATTTATTTCCTGGTTTAGAGACTAACACTACATTAGCCAACCAGCTTGGAAATTGTACTTCCCTGATGTATCCGGCCTCCATAAGTTTGGTTATTTCCTCTTTGATGATCTGGTTTTGCTCCGCACTAAAACTCCTTTTTCTTTGCATGACCGGGCGAGCATCTGGGAAGACATGCAAGGAATGTTCTATGATGGTAGGAGAAATGCCCGAGACTTCTTTGGGAGTCCAGGCAAATACATCATTATTCCTCTTCAAGCATTGCACTAATTCGGCTTTAAGGTCAGGAACAAGATCGGCCGCGACATAGGTGGTAGCTTCAGGCTGACCGGCTTGGATTTGAACTTCTTCCTTTTCCTCATAAATTAGAATGGGCTGCTTCTCCCAAATAGCATTAACCTCCATCCTCTCGATTTTTCGGGCTGTGTTAGCTTCAGTTCGAATTATCTCTATATAACATTTCTGGGCTGTCTTCTGATCACCTCGCACCTCCCCGACTTGATCATCCACCAGAAATTTAATCTTCTGACAAAAAGTAGAAACGACTGCCCTAAACTCGTTTAAGGCAGGTCGACCCAGTATCACGTTATAAGAGGATGGAGCATCTACCACCATAAAATAAGATCTCCTGGTTCTCATCAGAGGCTCTTCTCCCAGGGAAATGGCCAACTTTATTTGACCTAACGGTTATACTTCATTGCCCGTGAATCCATACAGAGGAGTGACAATTTGTTGAAGTTCACTTGGATCAATTTGTAGTTGATCGAAAGCCTTCTTGAATATGATATTGACGGAACTGCCCGTGTCTATGAAGGTATGAGCAATGGCGTAGTTGGCTATCACAGCTTTGATGATCAGGGCATCATCATGAGGTATTTCTACCCCCTCAAGATCTCTGGGCCCGAAACTTATTTCAGGACCAGCTGCTCGTTCCATGCTGCACCCTACTGCATGAATCTCCAATCTTCGGGCATGTGCTTTTCTGGCTCTATTAGAATCCCCATCGGTGGGTCCGCCCGTAATCATATTGATACTACCCTGAGCGACATTACTTCTGTTTTCTTCATGCCGAGTCGTTACAGCTTCTGAGGGTGCTTTCTCTGACACTTGACTGGTACCGGCCGAGACCGATATTGCCTCTTGTCGAGGTTCAGCTGGGCGATATTCCAGTTTGAGTGGACTTTGCTGCCTGGGGTACTGCTGTCGGTAATAGTTCTGCCTCTGATAACGCTCCCTATTAGCTCGCTTATTCCTTAGCACGAAGCAATCTTCAGTATGATGACTGCTAGTTTATGATAAGTGCACCATCTCCTTGGTGCCTCTGGCTGTATTTCCACATGTTGTACGGCTTGCGGACGATACTCCAGTTGTTTATAGGGTGGATGAGTGATTCTAGGACCCCTTGGTGGAGGCACAGGGGCCGGAGCTTTCTCCTTAATCTGGGTAGGAGAAGAGGTGACACCCTCTTTTCTTCGAG
This sequence comes from Zingiber officinale, assembly GCF_018446385.1. Classification (NCBI taxonomy): domain Eukaryota; kingdom Viridiplantae; phylum Streptophyta; class Magnoliopsida; order Zingiberales; family Zingiberaceae; genus Zingiber; species Zingiber officinale. The sequence goes on along the minus strand of NC_056003.1, from coordinate 57,050,547 downwards.
CCGCTTGAGCTTCCTCCACATTGATGAATTCAGTGGTGCGCTCAATTAAGGAATCAAAATTAACAGGAGGATTCCTTACTAAATCTTTAAAGAAATCATTATCATTTAAACCTTGAGAGAAAGCACTGACTAATATTTCAGTGGTGGCATTAGGTACGTCAATAGCTACCTGATTGAACCTTTTGATATAGGCTCGGATAGACTCTTTAGATGCTTGCTTAATTGAAAACAAACTCCAAGGAGTTTTATGATACCTTTTATTGCTGGAGAAATGATGTAGAAAGACTTTCTTGAAATCTTTAAATCTTCGAATAGATTTTTCTGGTAATCTCTTGAACCAGTGCTGTGCAGCTCCTCCGAGTGTAGTGAGAAACATCCGACACTTCACCCCGTCAGAGAATTGTTGTAATAATGCTACGTTCTTGAATTTTAACAGATGATCTTTTGGATCTGTTGTTCCGGTATATTCTCCGATCTGGAGATTCTGATATCGCTTAGGAAGCGGATCCTCCAGTACATTTTGAGAGAATGGGGAGATGATCTTCTCTGGTGAGCTATCATTGGTTATCATTTTGATCTTACGCTTTTCTCTATCCGGTGCTTCACTAGAGGACTCTAGGAACACAGGCTTCTTGCCCCCTTGATCCATGGGAGTACGAAGAAAAGCTCGTGGATGTCTTGTCGGAGAAATAGCAACTGGAGGAAAATATGCCTGTTCTTCTTCTCCAACTCCTTTCCTCTCCGATGTTCGGTAGTCAATATTGCTGGATGATGAGCTGTTGGTAGAGTAGCTCCGGTGTGAGCTTGCAGTTGTTGTTGCTGCTATTGTAAGGCTTTTTGTACATGAGAATTGATGAGAAAATCCAGATCCTCACGACTAATGGTGAGTAGGTTTGATTTTCCGGCTTCTTCCATCCTGTAGTCTCAGATTCAGGTGAAATTTCCCACAGACGGCGCCAAATTTGATCCTGTCTGAGAAGCTGAACAAGGCGAAGATCCGGAAGAAAGAAACCCACTATGCTGATGAAGAATAATACTCGTAAAATGCTGACCCGAGAAACCCAAAGCGGATCGGGAGAAAATAGATCCTGTCTGAGAAGCTGAACAAGGCGGAGATCCGGAAGAAAGAAACCCACTATGCTGATGAAGAATAATACTCGTAAAACGCTGACCCGAGAAACCCAAAGCGGATCGGGAGAAAATATAGTCACCGAAGGTCCTCCTCCACGAAGACTCGATGACGAAGAGGAAATCCAACTCTGAAGAGAAAAACCCAGGTCCGAAGCTTCCGAGACCTCCTGCGCACAAGAGACCAACCAACACTACCGTCAGTGACCTAAGACCGGGGTGGGAATCCCTGGCTAGGCCCTCCGACGCTCAAGTCAGTGATCACTCTCGGTGTGGAAGAAGGAGGAAGAAGATGAACTGTAGTTGAAAATTAGGGTTATGAATGTGTGTAGTGATGTGAACTTACCTTGCCAACGGAGAGGATTCCCCTTTTTATACACCACTTCATATAACCTCCGTAGTCATGAAGTGGACCCCGGCTTGTTGGAGTTCGTTATGAGATGACATCAGCTGCGTACTTCTGGTAGATGATTTTTAAGGAATCTTTTTTGTACCCCAGATGTACCTTCTTTGTCGTTTAGTACCTGCAAAAATAATCTAGAAGCATATTTCCCGCCAAAATATAACACCTGTCATGTATTTACATATCACAGATATCCTCATTAATTATCTTATTTGAAATATTCATCTATGATCCTTTCTCATGCGGCTTCTATTTACACCCCCTTTTTATGTTAATAAGATGCATTTTATTTAATATCTTTCTAAGGTATTGATTGACCGGCTCGTACTGGCTCTCCTCTCGAAAGGATATTCCCGACCGATATTATCCTACCGTTCACCCTGAAGGTATGCCCAGGACTATATTATTATACCTTCATCATGAAAGTATGTCCCGGCCGATATTATTATACCTCCTTTAAAGTATATAGGTCTTTCTCCTGGGAGGCGTATTTCGGTCGATATAGGTTTACCTCCTAACAGGGTATGTCACGACCGATACTAGCCTACCTCCTTCCTGAAGGTATGTACCGTCCGATATTACCCTGCCTTCAACATGAAGGTATGCCCCTGCCGATATTATTATACCTCCTTTAAAGTATATGGGTCTTTCTCCTGGGAGGCGTATTTCAGTCGATATAGGCTTACCTCCTAATAGGGTATGTCCCGACCGATACTAGCCTACCTCCTTCCTGAAGGTATGTACCGGTCGATATTATCCTGCCTTCAACATGAAGGTATGTCCCGGCTATTATTATACCTCCTTTATAGTATATAAATATTTCTCCTGGGAGGCGTATTTCGGTCGATATAGGTTTACCTCCTAACAGGGTATGTCCCGACCGATACTAGCCTACCTCCTTCCTGAAGGTATGTACCGGCCGATATTACCCTGCCTTCAACATGAAGGTATGTCCCGGCCGATATTATTATACCTCCTTTATAGTATATAGATCTTTCTCCTGGGAGGCGTATTTCGGTCGATATAGGTTTACCTCCTAACAAGGTATGTCCTGACCGATACTAGCCTACCTCCTTCCTGAAGGTATGTACCGGCCGATATTACCCTGCCTTCAACATGAAGGTATGTCCCGACCGATATTATTATACCTCCTTTATAGTATATAGATATTTCTCCTGGGAGGCGTATTTCGGTCGATATAGGTTTACCTCCTAACAGGGTATGTCCCGACCGATACTAGCCTACCTCCTTCTTGAAGGTATGTATCTGCCGATATTACCCTACCTTCGTCATGAAGGTATGTCTCGGTCGATATTACCCTACCTTCCTCATGAAGGTATGCCCCGACCGATATTAGCCTATCTCTTTTGCTTTTCCTTCTTCCTTTTCTTTCCTCATTGGGAGATCCCAAAACCTAACCCAGATCACTTACCATGCAGAATCGCTTAACTCCTTACGATCCACCAAGTCTTCTAGCCAGTTCTCAAGTCCGCAAACCTAACTTAACTTTAGCCAACTGTTAGGTCCCGCAGAACCAGTCGGACTTCCCACTAGATATCAGATCATTCCTTAACCTATTTGGACATAAACACCATTTATCAATGTTGGACCCCGTGGTAGTTTTGGTGTGATCAACCAAGTTGGTTAGGTCCTGCTGTGTTTGATCCCTGTGTCTGAGTGTGCAGGAGCTTAGGAGCGCAGGAAGTCGAGCGGAAGACGCAGCTAGCGAGAAGGACGACACGGGAAGGGAGCCGACGGGCTCGGTGCGTCCAAAGGACGAGAGAGCTACGGAAGAGTACACCGGTGGGCGAGAAGGACGTGCGCGGTATTCGAGGGACGTTAAGCCGGGGAGGAAGGCTGCTCGAGGAAGGCCAGAAATTGGGTTCGGGTGAGACCTATTTCGGTTGGCCGAAATTACCCAAAAGAACGGAGCTTCGGAAGTCAAAGCGAAGGAAAAACAAGCTAGAAAACAAGCTCAAGGCGACCTCAACAAGTACTGGAGGCGCCTCCAACTTGGAGGTGCCTTAAAGCTTGTTGGAGGCACCTCCACCTTGGAGACGCCTTCAACAAGTCTTAAGGCGCCTTCAACTGGTCAAATTTGACCGTTTGAGCGCGGATCAAGTTTTATCCGCTGACTCAGTTCGAGGCGCCTTGGACCTCTATTGGAAGCGTCTTGGACCCTCGAGATCATATTTCCAGAGGCTATTTATGTTCGGATGTATACTAAAAGTCTAGCTTTTGGTATAAACAGTTATCTAGAAATAAGAATCACATTGGTCAAATGTCTACATTTATGATAAATGTAGTTGTTCAATTAATTTATATTATAGATAACATGGCGTGTGGTGTCACACACAGAGGATCATGTTATCAGTACCTTATAAATTATAAACAGTAGCTCACGACCAAGATGGAAAGGAACAAACCATTGGAAGGTCGTAGTGTAATTAGGTATTAGTTTATCTTAACTATATAATTACACTAGTACACTTAGAGTGTATTGAGTAGGACCATTAGAGGTAATTTCTTTTTATACTGACTTTATAAAGGAACAAAGACCTCAGTTATTATGGAAGTGTGTGCTCTTAATCCTAATATAATAACAAGCACATATATTTGATATTTATTTCTTTAATTTATCAATGGGTGAGATTTAGTTCGATAAATCAATAAGCCCGATAAGTTGGAAAATGATATCACTTATAGTGTGTGTTGTTGATTATAGAAGGAAACTGTGTCCTAGTAATCTAGGTTAATAATGCCCCCAAGAGGAGCTCATAAGGATTGTCATGTTAAACCCTGCAGGTGGACTTAGTCCGACATGACGATAAGGTTGAGTGGTACTACTCTTGGACTAAGATATTAATTAAGTGAGTTGTCAGTAACTCATTTAATTAGTGGACATTCGACATCTTAAACACAGGGAGACTAACACACTCATAATAAGAAGGAGCCCAAAATGTAATTTGGGATTGGTGCGGTAGTTCAATAATAGTTCTTTAGTGGAATGAATTATTATTGATAAAATTAAGTTGTGTGTTTGGGGCGAACACGGGAAGCTTAATTTTATCAGGAGACCAAAACCAATTCCTCCTCTCGGTCCCTATCGTAGCCTCTTGTATATAGATATTTCTACCCACCACATACCCACCTTCTTACCCATCCAATGGGGCCAGCCAAGCAAGCTTGGAACCCAAGCTAGGGCTGGCCAAGACCAAGTGGATGAGCCATGTTGGTGGCCGGCCAAAGCTTGGGTCCCAAGCTTAGGTGGCCGACCACTAAAATATTAAAAAGGATTTTTATTAAAATTATTTCTTATATGGATATCATGGTTTTAAAAGAGAGTTTAAAAATTAAAAATTTCCTTTTATAGCTTTCTACAAAAGATTAAGAGAAGAGATTAATCTCTTTCCTTATTTGTAGATTAAAAGGATGGTTTTAATTTTTGGTAAAAACTTTCCTTATTTGTAAATCATCTACATGTTTAAAAGAGAGTTTAAAATTTGAAATCTTTCCTTATTTGTTGATTAAAAGGTGGATTTTAAATTTTAAGAAAATTTTCCTTTTTAACCATGTTCATGATTTAAAAGAGAGTTTAAAATTTAAATATTCTCTTTTATAAGTTTCTACAAGAGATTAAGAAAAGATTTGATATCTTTCCTTATTTGTAGATTAAAAGAGATTTTAATTTTTAGAGATAACTTTCTTTTTATCCACATGTTTAAAAGAAAGATTTTAATTTATAAGATTTCTTTTTTATTAACCAATCATGAAGGGATGAAAATTATTGGAGAAATTTTTAAAATTTCCGGAGACAAATTAGGAAGTTTTAATTAATTAAAACTCTCCTTGTTTGTAGCTTTAATATGACCGGCTATTATAATTGATGAGAAGAAAATTATTTTTAATTAAATAAATTTTCTTTTTCAATGGCAAAAGAATTAAGGAAGTTTTTATTAAATTTTCCTTATTTGCCAAGACCAAGGATTATAAAAGAGGGGGTAGAGGAGGCTTCATCGTGAACGACTCTATTCTATTTTCTCCCTCTTTTCTTCCTTGGGGTGGCCGGCCCTTCTCCTTTTCTCTCTTCCTCTTGTGTGACCGAAATCCTTTATCTCTTGGAGCTTGGAGGAGGTGGCCGGATTTAGCTTGAGGAAGAAGGAGAGGAAGCTTGCATCCCTTGGAGCTTGGTTGGTGAAAAAAGTTCTTTATCCTTTAGAAGATATGCTTGGCCGAAACTTGAAGGAAGGAAGAAGAAGGTGCCTTGGTGGTTCTCGTCTCAGAAGATCGTTGCCCACACAACGTCCCGGATTAGAAGAGGAATACGGTAGAAGACCTAGAGGTTTTTGTTTGCAAAAGAAAAGGTATACTAGTATTTAATTTCCGCATCATACTAGTTTTATTTCTTTGTAAAAATACCAAATACAAGAGGCATGCGATTCTAGTATTTCGAATTAGTTTTCGATGTTGTGTTCTTTTGTTTTTCTTTTCTTTGTGATTTGATTGTTCCTTTTGGTTGACCTAAAGTTATTTAAGGAAATTAAATATTAGCTTTCCTTAAAAGGCTTTGTCTAGGCGGTGGTGGTTGTTCCCATATCCAAGAAGGCCATGTGCCTCGCCATGCAGTCCTGGAAGCTAATTTTAGAAATTAATATTTAATGGAATTAATAACCTAGGTGATTTGGATCGAACGTGTTAAGTTCCGCAGGAGATCCAAGTCTAAACCTAAAAGAACAAATAAATTAAACTTAGGATCAAACGTGTTAAGTTCCGCAGGCGATCCAAGTTTAATTTAAAAGAACACATGGTAGCTAGGAAAAGGTTCAGACCTTTGTACAAAATTTTTGTACAGTGGTACCGATAGGTTTTCCGAGTAGCAACCAACAATTTAAAGGCCCCTGGAGCTAGGAATTCACAAAAACTCAAGCAATCAATCGTGTAGCCATTCCTAGCAATAGTTCTAAGCTTCCAAAGTGTAAAAGACTTCTCTGCCTTCAGTAAAGGAGATTCTTTTTAGTGTGCTTCTCATTGCCCAGGATTAACAACTTCCTTGGTTGTAACCAGGTTAAATTCCTATTTCTTTTCTGTTTACTGCTTTATTACTTTACTGCTTTATTTACTATTGCACTAATTGAGTTGAAAGCACTAGGAGGGTATAGTTTATTTTTATTTTCAACAATTCACCCCCCTCTTGCCGGCCTCCGCTGCACCTACAATTGATATCAGAGCCTGATCGCCTCAGAAGGACTAACCGCCAACTGAAGTACTACGATCAAGACGATGGCCAGAGCGAACATCCATTCCCTAAAGTTCGATGGAGACTTCGCCACATGGAAGCGCAAAATGGAGGTATTTTTTGAAATTGAATTTGACATTCTTTTAATAATGAAATATGGCTATGCAGTTCCGAAAGATAAGGAGGAAAACACCTGGACGAAAAAGGAGCAAGCAGATTTCGTCGCCAACGGAAAGGCTGAGTTCCACCTACTTAGCGTTCTGCCGCCTCAGGAGGTAAATCGGATCGGAAGCTATGACTCCGTGAAAGATCTCTGGGAAAAATTCCTGGAGCTTCACGAAGGTACCTCCGAAGCAAAGCTAGCGAGGCGCAATATCCTCCGGAACTAGTTGATGAACCTCCGGGTGAACCAAAGCGAGAAGGTAGCGCAGCTCCAAGCAAGGATCAAAGAGCTGATCACGCAACTAACCAATATTGGAGAAGAGGTAACGAACCAGGACTCTATCTGGTACGTGCTCAACGCCTTCCCTAGAACTCCAGAATGGGCCTCGTTAGTAGATGCGTACTACATCTCTAAGGACCTCGAGGTAAGTACTTTAGAACAATTGTTTTCCACTTTTGAACTTCACGAATCTCGAGTTTCAGAGCCCAATGGAGTGGAGAAGACCAGTCAGAACATTGCCTTAAAGGCAAAAATAAACGGTTATGACTCAGAAGCCTCGGTCGACGAATCCGAAGCGGCACTACTGGTAAAACGCTTCAATAAATTTTTTAATACTAATAAGTTTAGATCGCAGAGGCATCAATGAAAGAAAAGAACGATTCGTTGCTACAACTGCAATGAAGAAGGGCATATCAAGGAGGACTGCCCAAAATTGAAGAGCAAACAGAAGGATAAGGAAAGGAGCAAGAATCCAGCTCGACCCAAACACAACTTAAAGGCCACGTAGGATGATTCGTCGTCCTCCAAATCAGAAGTTGAAGAATTCTCGGGGATAGCACTGATGGCCAACCATCAGCTAGAAGAAACGTCTAGCTCAAAGATGAGCATCGATGAAGGGGGAGGAACATCAGAAGAAGAAAGCAGCAGTGAAGGGGGAGCGTCACCAGATCAGGTAAGTAAGGTACGCAATCTAACCCCGACTCAGTCTTTTAAATTTATCAAGTCTCTGTCCAAAGAATTAGATCAATTAGAAAAAGAAAATGCTGAATTAAATAATATCTTAGATAAATTTAAATCAGAAAATAAATGTTTAAAATTAGAAATTGAGAAATTGAAATATCATGATGCATGCTTAAATAAATTTCCTAAATCAAAATTAAGAGTTATGAAAAATTAAATTGGTACATTAGAAAACACCAGGGTCAACTAAGAAAAGTGCCCAAAAATCATGTACCCCCTAAGTTTTTGACCAACCCTGTAGGAAGGAACCTTTATTGGGTTCCAAAATCTTTGCTAGTTTAAATTTCTCTTTTAGTTAAAAGCTTACAGTGAGAAAATTAAACATTGAAATTCTTTATGGAAGCTTTGTCTAAGGAAGTGGTTGTTGCTCCAATAACCAAGAAGGCCTAGTGCCTCGCCATGACCTGGAAGCTAAAATATTGAAAGAAAATGTTTAATTAACTTTCTGAAAAAGCATTAAACAATAATTAAATAATGCTTTGAAAGTTTTTCAAACATTTTTGAAAAATTCCAAAATCAATTTTGACTTAGAAATTATTGTGAAAAAGTCATAGATTTTTTTCTTAGAATTTTCTTTAAATCTCAGTTATTTTTACTAAGAATTATTTTTAAAAATTAATTTTTCCTTAAAAATTTTTTAGAAAATTCAAAAATTTATTTGACTTAGAATTTTTTTTCAAAAACTTCATTCTTACTTAGAAATTTTTTTTATTAAATAGAAATTTTATCTAAAGTTAAAAATTTCTTTTCTAAAATATTTTTGAGTTATCACCCCGTTTTTTGCTGTGATCAAAGGGAGAGAGAAAGGTTACAAGTTAAGGGGGAGTTAGAAAATTTAAAATTTTAATTTTTTTTCTAAAATGTGTTGTAATTTTATTTATTGCAAAACTTATACTTAACATGCTAGTTTAGTAATTTTACTTTAAAATTACTTTTTGTGTCTGTTTTTACCCTAACTTGAACTTAGGTTGATGTACATCAAAAAGGGGGAGATTGCTGGACCCCGTGGTAGTTTTGATGTGATCAACCAAGTTGGTTAGGTCCTACTGTGTTTGATCCCTGTGTCTGAGTGTGCAGGAGCTTAGGAGCGCAGGAAGTCGAGCGAAAGACGCAACTAGTGAGAAGGACGGCACGGGAAGGGAGCCGACGAGCTTGGTGTGTCCGAAGGAAGAGAGAGCTGCGGAAGAGTACACCGGTGGGAGAGAAGGACGTGCACGACGTTCGAGGGATGTTAAGCTGGGGAGGAAGGCTGCTCGAGGAAGGCTGCTCGAGGAAGGCCGGAAATTGGGTTCGGGTGAGCCCTATTTCGGTTGGCCGAAATCACCCAAAAGAACGGAGCTTCGGAAGTCAAAGCGAAGGAAAAACAAGATGGAAAACAAGCTCAAGGCGCCCTCAACAAGTACTAGAGGCGCCTCCAACTTGGAGGCGCCTTAAAGCTTGTTGGAGGCGCCTCCACCTTGGAGGCGCCTTCAACAAGTCTTAAGGCGCCTTCAACTAGTCAAATTTGACCGTTTGAGCGCGGATAAAGTTTTATCCGCTGACTCAGTTCGAGGCACCTTGGACCTCTATTAGAGGCGCCTTGGACCCTCGAGATCAAATTTCCAGAGGCTATTTAAAGGCCCCTGGAGCTAGGAATTCACAAAAACTCAAGCAATCAATCGTGTAGCCATTCCTAGCAATAGTTCTAAGCTTCCAAAGTGTAAAAGGCTTCTCCGCCTTTAGTAAAGGAGATTCTTTTTAGTGTGCTTCTCATTGCCCTAGATTAACAACCTCCTTGGTTGTAACCAGGTTAAATTCTTGTTTCTTTTCTGTTTACTGCTTTATTTACTATTGCACTAATTGAGTTGAAAGCATGAGGAGGGTATAGTTTATTTTTGTTTTCAGCAATTCACCCCCCTCTTGCCGGCCTCCGCTGCACCTACAATCAAGTCCTCCAGACCTAGCTGGATTTCAGCCTAGTATCAGATCAGTCAAGTCCTGCACACTTGATAGAAAAGGTTAGATCAACAATACATCTAACTTTAATCCACTTGTTATTCATCAAAACTTAGATTTTAAAGTTAGAAAAATATATGCAAAAAGGAAATAGAAATAAAATAATTCAAGAGAAAAATTAAGTAATTTCAATTTCTATTTTATTCTCTTAATCATTTTAAGGTTAAGAGTTTTAAATTTTTAGATTTTTTTTAGTTTTTCTTATTTAATCCTTAACCCTCCCCTTTTGGCATTCATCAAAAATTATACACATAAGTATGAGCAAGCAAATAAAAGGGAGAATGTAGAAAAATTAAAGCAAGTGAATATACCAAGCAACAAAATTGTCAATGGTAAAGTTTTTCATAAAAACTTGCAAGTCTATTTCAGGGAGGAGTTAATAAAACTTTCAAAGTATTTTGAAAGGAATTTTTATAATTTACAAAGGGGTTTGAAAATTAAATTTTGCAAAAACAAAACATTTTGCAAAACCCAAAACATATCATAGCATGTGAGACCATACACCTAAAACAAATCATGGCATGAGAGAACATAACATAAACATATAACATATCATGAAAACCTAAACATACCATGGCATGGAAGAACATAACATAACCATATAACATATCATGATCATATTCTCAAGAACATCTGTAATATGTGTAAAGGTAGACACATGGCATGAACATGTAGATGCAAGATGTTCCTTTGAAATCATGCATAATGAAATGAACATATGCAATATGTCTTTTTTTTTAAAAAAAACATATCATATACATACTTGAAAATAAGCTTAACATGAGGGGCCCGGCTATGTACCACATAACATGAATGCGTGCAATCCCTAGGACATGGTAGCTAGCCCCGAACCTACTAGGGAACTAGGTCCGTACTACGACCGTCGACCTAGGGGCGTACTGAGGAGCCCATTTCTTTACTAGACCCGTTCATGGTCCGTCGGCCTAGGGGCGCTTATGGAGCCCTCCCTTGGTACAAGCCATACAAAGTAAAATAACATATATACATATCATGTTTCTTATCATATCATCATACATGTCATGATCTTGTCATATCATACATATCATGTTTCTTGTCTTATCATGAAGAGTGCTCTTGATCCCATCTCAAGGGAAGCATCTCTTAGGTTTTTTTTTCTTACATAAGCCTTTCATAAACATATATCATGAGGCATAACATGTTCTTATCATAATGTAGAGCATAACATGTTATTATCATATCATTAAGCATGGTATGTATCATACCATGAAGCATAGCATATCTTATCATGAACCATCGCATGTATCATATCATGAAGCATAGCATATCATATCATGAAGCATAACATATATCACATCATGAATCGTAGCATATCATATCTTGAAGTATAGCATATCATATCATGAACATAACAGACATCAAGAATCATACATCATGGAAAGCATAAGCATGCATAGTTAAGTTCAAAACTTTTCCCTAAACCTATACATTCAATCATGGCCGAACCCTATGGTAAGAGAGCTAACCATATATACAAGATCATATATCATGATAAAGCATCACAAGAATGGTTTGATTTCAAGTCCTTGTTCTAAGCTTTACATACATTCTTGACCTAAACCTAAAGTAAGGTCCTAATGTTTGTTGGTAAATCATGTAACATGAAAGCTTAGCTAACCACATACAAGGGATCATATAACATAACCAAGCATGATTGGGTTCCAAAGCTCTACTTTAGGCTTAACATTCCATCTTGGCCGAAACATAGAGTAGTGGTTTTGCACCTTCTAATACCACACATAACATAAAGACTTAGCCTAACAACATACAAGATCTTATACATTATGAATAAGCATAACAAACATGATTAAGTTTTTTTTTTAAAAAAAAAAAAAAAATTAAACCTAAGCCTCATATCTCATCATGGCCGAAACTTGAAGATGGAGTTTTCATATTTCTATTCAACATGGAATATGAGAAAATCTAGGCTATAACCATGTAAGAGATCATTCATCATAGAGAAGCATAGCCAAGCATGTTATCATTTCTAAACTTGACTCTAAACATTATTTTCAATCTTGGCCGAAACTTGCAATTAGGATTTCTATATTTTCATACAACATGGAGTAGGAAAAACCTAAGCTATAAACATGTAAGAGATCATTCATCATTTAGAAGCATAACAAGCATGTTATCATTTCTAAACTTGACTCTAAACTTTAGATCTAATCTTGACCGAAACTTCATGTTAAGGTTCTTAACTTTCTCCATAACATGATGCATGAAACTTAATCCTACCACCCATGAGAGATCATACCTTAAAAGGGAGCATGTACATGCAAGCATATTGTCATTTGAAAACTTTGCTCTAACCCTCATTTCTATTCTTGGCCGAAACCTAGAACTAGGGTTTTCTATTTTTTTCCCAACATGGAGCATGAAGATCTAAACTATCAACATATGAGAGAAGCATACATCATGAAGGAGCATAACAAATATGTTTTTTTTTCAAGAACTTTGCCCTAAGCCCTATAATTCATCTTAGCCGAAATGTTAGGTTAAGGTTCCTAATCTTTCAATATGATAATAAGCTTTAAAACTTAAACTAACAACATATGAGAGATCCTACATCATCAAGGAGCATAGGCAAGCATGATACCAAAAGAAACTTTGCTCTAAACCTTCTCTTTTTGTCTTGGCCGAAACTTCAAGGTGAGGTTCTAGATTCTCTTTCTTCCCTTTTTTTTTTATACAACATAAAGCATAACTTGCAAACTTGTTAGTACTAAGTGACCACTAATTTATCCTGGCCGAAACTTGCAAAGAAATCTCTAAGGTTTCAAAACGTTTACATATGAAAAAATCGACAACTACTTGTACTGCAGTGAGGGGATACTCACATCCTTTCGCTTGATTTCCTAAGAGGAGTGACCTTGTTTGTGAAGCTTTCCTAGAGAGCAAGCCTTTTTACTTGGTTCGGCAATGGTGAGGAGGAAAGAATGGTTTCGGTGGAGAGGAGGAGGGAGGAGGAAGAGAGCAAAATGAAGATTTTCATTCATTTTCTCCTTTTATTCCAAATGAAAAGAAGAAGGGAAAATGAGTTTTTCCTTCTCTTTTCTTTAACTCATCCCTTAATGAAAAGAGAAAACAAGAATCATCTTTTCATTTGAGAGGAAGAAGACAACTCCAACTTCTCCTTCTAAATAAGAGAAACCTTTTCTTACTCTTAACTATATTGTCCCTTCTCTTTCTAACAATATCTCCTCTTGGTCTATTGGTTATCACATACATGTATCTAAAATAGGTCCAAGGTTCAAGCCTTGGTCACCTCTTTTTGGTTCTATTTCATTTTATTTTTGCAAATCTTCACATAAGGCCTATTTTTAAACATGGTAAAAATATATGAAATTACTAGGGACCCTATGGATGTTACAGTCTCCCATACCTCATAAAAGTTCGTCCTTGAACTTAGAATAGCTCAGGGTATTAAGGTAGCCTACGATTTCCTGCTGAGTGCATCAGCCACTTTGTTCGCTTTTCTCGGATGGTAAAAGATCTCGCAGTCATAGTCTTTGACTAGCTCGAGCCATCTTCGTTGTCTCACATTCAGATCCTTCTGTGTGAAGAAGTATTTCAGACTCTGGTGATCTGTATAAATCTTACACTGGGCCCCATATAGATAATGCCTCAATATCTTGAGAGCAAAGACAACAGCTGCTAATTCTAAGTCATGAGTGGGATAATTTCTTTCATGTTCTTTGAGTTGCCTAGAGGCATAGGCAATGACTTGGCCGTTCTACATGAGTACAGCTCCGAGTCCTAATCTAGAAGCGTCGCTGTACATATCAAATCCTTCGTTGCCTTTCGGAAGAGTAAGAATTTGAGCACTGGTCAGTCTCCTTTTCAATTATGTGAAACTCTTCTCGCAATCGTCTGTCCATTCGTACTTCTTATTTTTCCGGGTGAGGGTTGTCATAGGGGCTGTAATTCTGGAAAAACCTTCTACAAACTTCCGGTAATAGCCTGCTAATCCGAGGAAACTCCTGATTTCGCTGGCATTCTTTGGCCTGTTCCAGTTACTTACAGCTTCGATCATGATTGAGTCTACCATTACTCCATCCCTAGAGATAACATGACCCAAAAATGATACTTGGTCGAGCCAAAATTCGCATTTGGAGAATTTCACATACAGTTGCTTCTTTTGAAGAATTTGTAATACTATTTCCAGGTGTTCGGCATGCTCTTCTTGGGTTCTCGAGTAAATGAGAATGTCATCGATGAAAACTATCACGAATTTGTCAAGATATGCCGGGAATATCCGGTTCATCAGGTCCATAAATAGAGCAGGAGCATTTGTCACTTCGAAGGGCATTACTACGAACTCATAATGTCCGTATCTTGTTCGGAAAGTCATCTTCGGTATATCATCTTGTTTCACCTTCACTTGATGATAGCCAGATCTCAAGTCAATCTTAGAGAAGATAGTGGCACCCTTCAACTGGTCAAACAGATCGTCAATCCATGGTAAAGGATATTTGTTTTTGATTGTAACCGTATTTAGCGCTCGATAGTCTATGCACATTCTCATAGACCCATCTTTCTTTTTCACAAATAGTACCGGAGCTCCCCATGGGGAATGACTAGGACGAATTAGTCCCTTGTCGAGTAGTTCCCGTAGCTGTTTTTGGAGTTCCTTCAATTCAGCTGGCGCCATACGGTAGGGTGCTTTAGAGATCGATTTAGTACCAGGAATCAATTCGATCCCAAATTCAATTTCTCTATCTGGGGCTAACCCTGGTAGTTCATTAGGAAATACCTCTGGGTAATTGCATACAACTCTGACATCTTCCAGTTTCAGTTCCTCTGCCTGACTTGTATCAACCACATGAGCTAGGAACCCAGTGCATCCGTTATCCAACATTTTTCATACCTTTAAGGCTGATAAGAACTTTTTAATTTCTTTCCTTGTCTCTCCGATAAATTCAAAAGTCGGTTCTGCTTCAGGCCGGAAAATCACTTTTCTCTTACGACATTCTATTGAAGCACCGTACTTGCTCAGGAAGTCCATGCCCAGTATAATATCATAATCCTGCATGTCAAGCACTATCAGATCACAGTAGAGTTCTTTGTCTGCGATTTTGATGGGTGCGGCTCGCAGCATATGGGTGGATGACATCACCTCTCCCGAAGGTAAAGTCGTTAAGAACTTGCAATCTAAGACTTGAGGTGACATGTCTATCTTTCTTGTGAAGGGTGTAGAGACAAACGAGTGTGTTGCCCCAGTGTCAAATAGTACAGTAGCATGCTGACTGAAAATAAATATCTGACCTGTGACAATCGTAGAAGCATTCGCCGCATCATCCTTGGTGATAGAGAAGATTCTTGCATTCGTCGTCACTGGCGGAGCTTCCAATCTCCCTTGGCTTATCTGAGGGCCTTCTAGTGCAGCTTGCATCAGGTGTAGCTGTGGGGGAGCACCTCTGTTCTGGACATACTGCGATGTCTGAACTTGGGTAGGACAGTTTCTGGCCATATGTCCTTCCAATCCACAGTTATAGCATTTATTTGTGCCCACACGGCACTTTCCCGGATGTTTCTTTCCACATGTGGTACATTGCGGGAACATAGGTTGTTTGTTTGTTGGACCATCCTTAGAGTCTTTCCACTGCTTTCTTTTACCGCTGTGGTTTCCTTTCCAGCCAGTTCTAGTATTCTAAGGTTTCTGTCCTCCTATTTAGGCTTGACTCTTGCCTTTATGCAGTGCCTTTAAATAGTGTTCGGTGATCAGAGCACTGCTGATTAGTTTTTCAGCAGTCTGCGGTCTATTAACTCCGCCGGCCACATTCTGAGCTATCTACGGTCTGAGCATCTTCAGCATAAGTCTGACCCTTTCTCTTTCAGTGCTAACCAATTCTGGGCATAAGTGTGCTAAACGGTTGAATTTCTTAACAGCTTCATTAACCGACAAATCGCCTTGCCGGAACTCGGTGAACTCGTCATAGTGCTTGTTTGTCACCCTCATATGGAAGAATTCTTCGAAAAATTCCGTCTCGAAGTCTGTCCATCTCATTTGATTTATTTGTCTTTTTGCTTTGACTCGGTCCCACCACATTCTGGCTTCGCCCGTAAGGCAGAACGATGCGCACTTGACCTTCTCGTGCTCAGGCCAATCCAATAGTTCCACGATGCTTTCCACCGTCTTGAACCAGGCTTGGGCATCCCATGGTTCACAGTTGCCAGAGAACGCTTCTGGTTTCAATCTTTGCCATTGAATCAGATATGCCTCTTGACGAACTACTAGAGCTGGGCCTACTGGTGGTACAGGTACCGGTGGTACCGGTGTAGCTACCGGTATGACTGGTATCGCGTTCTGATTCCCTGGTGGGGTAGCAGGATTCCCCTGCTGATTCATTAGAGTAGTGATTATCTGTTGCTGTTCCGTAATCTGACGCTGGAGCTCAGTGACTACATGCATCAGATCAGGTGCCGGTACTGTCTCATCGGCTCTAGTATTGCGTCTTCTAGCCATGCTTATCTTCATGTATGACAACAAGGCTAGCATAAGTTATTATTATTCTTAATCTACCATCATGCATACTTAAACTAAACTATAACTCATCAGATAATAAAAACAGAGTAGACATGCATACTTAAATTAAACATTTCTTATCATGTATAAAAGAACTAGAGTAGGCATAGAAATTCTTACTTGCAGCGGCAGGATGTAGACTTGATGTGTGTGTGTAGTGGAAAGGCAGACCTGTTCTGATACCAACTTGTAACGCCCGCCCCTCATGGATACTAAGACTACCCAAAAAGGGACGGGGTTACTTAGGCTACTTGACATACATACATATATATATATATATATATATATATATATATATATATATATATATATATATATATATATATATATAAGGTCTCATGGCAGTGGAAGACATATTTTCACCTTACGCATCTAGCTCTTAATATGGCATGTTAACAATATACATGATTCATAACTGCTACTTGAACACAATTCGTAATGTCATGAATATACTAACATGAATAAAATGTCATAAGTGCATAACATACTAGTTCCAGTTATCATCACAAGTATAAAAATCCAAACTGAGTTCACATGCACAACTTAAGCAAATATAATTTCTTTAGAAATAGAATTAGATCTATCCACCATGCCACTTCCACATACACAATCTTGCCCTTCCTGCTGCTCCCATCAGTTCATCCATTCCTTTCCTTTTTTCTACAGTACAAGGAAAATAATCTATAAGCCCATAGGCTTAGTGAGTTCCTTCCCTACTCATAAAACCATTAATCATACATACACATAAAACATGTTATAGCATGTGAGGAAATAACCCAAAACATATCATAGCATGTGAGAACATACACCTAAAATATATCATGGCATGGGAGAACATAACATAAACATATAACATATCATGAAAACCTAAACATACCATGGCATGGAAGAACATAACATAACCATATAACATATCATGATCATATTCTCAAGAACATCTGTAATATGTGTAAAGGAAGACACATGGCATGAACATGTAGATGCAAGATGTTCCTTTGAAATCATGCATAATGAAATGAACATATGCAACTTGTCTTTTTTTTTAAAAAAAAACATATCATATACATACTTGAAAATAAGCTTAACATGAGGGGCCCGGCTATGTACCACATAACATGAATGCGCGCAATCCCTAGGACAGGGTAGCTAGCCCCGAACCTACTAGGGAACTAGGTCCATACTATGACCGTCGACCTAGGGGCGTATTGTGGAGCCTATCCCTTTACTAGACCCGTTCATAGTCCGTCAGCATAGGGGCGCTTATGGAGCCCACCCTTGGTACAAGCCATACAAAGTAAAATAACATATATACATATCATGTTTCTTATCATATCATCATACATGTCATGATCTTGTCATATCATACATATCATGTTTCTTGTCTTATCATGAAGAGTGCTCTTGATCCCATCTCAAGGGAAGCATCTCTTAGGCTTTTTTTTTTTCTTACATAAGCCTTTCATAAACATATATCATGAGGCATAACATGTTCTTATCATAATGTAGAGCATAACATGTTATTATCATATCATTAAGCATGACATGTATCATATCCTGAAGCATATTATATCATATATTGAAGCATAGCATATCTTATCATTAACCATCGCATGTATCATATCATGAAGCATAGCATATCATATCATGAAGCATAACATATATCACATCATGAATCGTAGCATATCATATCTTGAAGTATAGCATATCATATCATGAACATAGCATACATCAAGAATCATACATCATGGAAAGCATAAGCATGCATAGTTAAGTTCAAAACTTTTCCCTAAACCTATGCATTCAATCATGGCCGAACCCTATGGTAAGAGAGCTAACTATATATACAAGATCATATATCATGATAAAGCATCACAAGCATGGTTTGATTTCAAGTCCTTGTTCTAAGCTTTACATACATTCTTGACCTAAACCTAAAGTAAGGTCCTAATGTTTGTTGGTAAATCATGTAACATGAAAGCTTAGCTAACCACATACAAGGGATCATATAACATAACCAAGCATGATTGGGTTCCAAAGCTCTACTCTAGGCCTAACATTCCATCTTGGCCGAAAAATAGAGTAGTGGTTTTGCACCTTCTAATACCACACATAGCATAAAGACTTAGCCTAACAACATACAAGATCTCATACATTATGAATAAGCATAACAAACATGATTAAGTTTTTTTTTTTTAAATTTTAACCTAAGCCTCATATCTCATCATGGCCGAAACTTGGAGATGGAGTTTTCATATTTCTATTCAACATGGAATATGAGAAAATCTAGGCTATAACCATGTAAGAGATCATTCATCATAGAGAAGCATAGCCAAGCATGTTATCATTTCTAAACTTGACTCTAAACATTATTTTCAATCTTGGCCGAAACTTGCAATTAGGATTTCTATATTTTCATACACCATGGAGTAGGAAAAACCTACGCTATAAACATGTAAGAGATCATTCATCATTTAGAAGCATAACAAGCATGTTATCATTTCTAAACTTGACTCTAAACTTTAGATCTAATCTTGACCGAAACTTCATGTTAAGGTTCTTAACTTTCTCCATAACATGATGCATGAAACTTAATCCTACCACCCATGAGAGATCATACCTTAAAAGGGAGCATATACAAGCATATTGTCATTTTAAAAGTTTGCTCTAACCCTCATTTCTATTCTTGGCCGAAACCTAGAACTAGGGTTTTCTATTTTTTTTTCCAACATGGAGCATGAAGATCTAAACTATCAACATATGAGAGAAGCATACATCATGAAGGAGCATAACAAATATGTTTTCTTTTCAAGAACTTTGCCCTAATCCCTATAATTCATCTTAGCCGAAACATTAGGTTAGGGTTCCTAATCTTTCAATATGATAATAAGCTTTAAAACTTAAACTAACAACATATGAGAGATCCTACATCATCAAGGAGCATAGGCAAGCATGATACCAAAAGAAACTTTGCTCTAAACCTTCTCTTTTTGTCTTGGCCGAAACTTCAAGGTGAGGTTCTAGATTCTCTTTCTTCCCTTTTCTTTTTTTTTTATACAACATAAAGCATAACTTGTAAACTTGTTAGCACTAAGTGACCACTAATTTATCTTGGCTGAAACTTGCAAAGAAATCTCTAAGGTTTCAAAACGTTTACATACGAAGAAATCGACAACTACTTGTACTGCAGTGAGGGGATACTCATATCCTTTCGCTTGATTTCCTAAGAGGAGTGACCTTGTTTGTGAAGCTTTCCTAGAGAGCAAGCCTTTTTACTTGGTTCGGCAATGGTGAGGAGGAAAGAATGGTTTCGGTGGAGAGGAGGAGGGAGGAGGAAGAGAGCAAAATGAAGATTTTCATTCATTTTCTCCTTTTATTCCAAATGAAAAGAAGAAGGGAAAATGAGTTTTTCCTTCTCTTTTCTTTAACTCATCCCTTAATGAAAAGAGAAAGCAAGAATCATCTTTTCATTTGAGAGAAAGAAGGCAACTCCAACTTCACCTTCTAAATAAGAGAAACATTTTCTTACTCTTAACTATATTGTCCCTTCTCTTTCTAACAATATCTCCTCTTGGTCTTTTGGTTATCACATACATGTATCTATTTAGAGATCCAAGGTTCAAGCCTTGATCACCTCTTTTTGGTTCTATTTCATTTTATTTTTGTAAATCTTCACATAAGGCATATTTTTAAACATGGTAAAAATATATGAAATTACTAGGGACCCTATGGGTGTTACAGATAGGTCGTGGGTTAAATACCCGCTTAGGCTATTTTTCGTTTCTATTTATTTTTGTTACTTCTGCTACTCCAAAAATTTCATAAAAATATTCATAAATTATAGAAAAATGATAGAATATTTTTAAAATTTATTTGAGAATTTTTGGGCGTTACAATCCCCCATACCTTATAAAAAGTTCGTCGTCGAACTTAAAATAACTCTGGGTACTTCTGTCGCATACTAGCTTCTGTCTCCCAAGTTGCCTCTTCTGCGGTGTGATTTTGCCAAATTACTTTTACTAATGGTACCTCCTTGTTCCATAATTTCTTAACCGCTCGGTCTATTATCTGAATAGGCCGACTGTCATAGCTGAGATCTTCGCGGACTTGTACCGATTGGGGCTCAATCACCTAGGTGGCATCTGGGATATGCTTCTTCAGCATAGTTACATGAAATACGTTATGGATAGTTGATATCTCCTGGGGTAGCTGTAGCTCATATGCTACCTTGCCAACTCTTTTGGTGATAAGGTATGGTCCCACATATCTGGGACTTAATTTGCCCTTCTTCCCAAAACGCATTACTCCCTTCATGGGAGCCACTCGGAAATTACTAGGCCTATTTCTAAACATGGTAAAAATATATGAAATTACTAGGGACCGTATGGGTGTTACAGATAGGTCATGGGTTCAATACCCGCTTTGGCTATTTTTCGTTTCTATTTATTTTTGTTACTTCTGCTACTCCAAAAATTCCATAAAAATATTCATAAATTATAGAAAAATGATAGAATATTTTTAAAATTTATTTGAGAATTTTCGAGCGTTACAATCCCCCATACCTTATAAAAAGTTCGTCGTCGAACTTAAAATAACTCTGGGTACTTCTGTCGCATACTAGCTTCTGTCTCCCAAGTTGCCTCTTCTGCGGTGTGATTTTGCCAAATTACTTTTACTAATGGTACCTCCTTGTTCCATAATTTTTTAACTACTCGGTCTATTATCTGAATAGGCCGACTGTCATAGCTGAGATCTTCGCGGACTTGTACCGATTGGGGCTCAATCACCTAGGTGGCATCTGGGATATGCTTCTTCAGCATAGTTACATGAAATACGTTATGGATAGCTGACATCTCCTGGGGTAGCTGTAGCTCATATGCTACCTTGCCAACTCTTTTGGTGATAAGGTATGGTCCCACATATCTGGGACTTAATTTGCCCTTCTTCCCAAAACGCATTACTCCCTTCATGGGAGCCACTCGGAAATTACTAGGCCTATTTTTAAACATGGTAAAAATATATGAAATTACTAGGGATCCTATGGGTGTTACAAATAGGTCGTGGGTTAAATACCCGCTTAGGCCATTTTTCGTTTCTATTTATTTTTGTTACTTCTGCTACTCCAAAAATTTCATAAAAATATTCATAAATTATAGAAAAATGATAGAATATTTTTAAAATTTATTTGAGAATTTTCGGGCGTTACAATCCCCCATACCTTATAAAAAGTTCGTCGTCGAACTTAAAATAATTCTGGGTACTTCTGTCGCATATTAGCTTCTGTCTCCCAAGTTGCCTCTTCTGCGGTGTGATTTTGCCAAATGACTTTTACTAATGGTACCTCCTTGTTCTATAATTTCTTAACTGCTCGGTCTATTATCTGAATAGGCCGACTGTCATAGCTGAGATCTTCGCGGACTTGTACCGATTGGGGAACAATCACCTAGGTGGCATCTGGGATATACTTCTTCAGCATAGTTACATGAAATACGTTATGGATAGCTGTCATCTCCTGGGGTAGCTGTAGCTCATATGATACCTTGCCAACTCTTTTGGTGATAAGGTATGGTCCCACATATCTGGGACTTAATTTGCCCTTCTTCCCAAAACGCATTACTCCCTTCATGGGAGCCACTCGGAAATTACTAGGCCTATTTTTAAACATGGTAAAAATATATGAAATTACTAGGGACCCTATGGGTGTTACAGATAGGTCGTGGGTTAAATACCCGCTTAGGCTATTTTTTGTTTCTATTTATTTTTGTTACTTCTGCTACTCCAAAAATTCCATAAAAATATTCATAAATTATAGAAAAATGATAGAATATTTTTAAAATTTATTTGAGAATTTTCGGGCGTTATAATCCCCCATACCTTATAAAAAGTTCTTCGTCGAACTTAAAATAACTCTGGGTACTTCTGTCGCATACTAGCTTCTGTCTCCCAAGTTGCCTCTTCTGCGGTGTGATTTTGCCAAATGGCTTTTACTAATGGTACCTCCTTGTTCCATAATTTCTTAACTGCTCGGTCTATTATCTGAATAGGCCGACTGTCATAGTTGAGATCTTCGCGGACTTGTACCGATTGGAGCTCAATCACCTAGGTGGCATCTGGGATATGCTTCTTAAGCATAGTTACATGAAATACGTTTTGGATAGCTGACATCTCCTGGGGTAGCTCTAGCTCATATGCTACCTTGCCAACTCTTTTGGTGATAAGGTATGGTCCCACATATCTGGGACTTAATTTGCCCTTCTTCCCAAAATGCATTACTCCCTTCATGGGAGCCATTCGGAGGAATACTGTATCCCCCATTGAAAACTCTAAGGGTCGATGCCGTGTATCAGGATAGCTTTTCTGGCGACTCTGAGCTATCTCTATTCTCTGGCGGATCAGATGTATAACTGCTGTGGTATCTGCTACTAGATCTGTCTGAAGTTCTAGTTCTTTTTGTTCACCACTTTCATACCAGCAGATTGGAGATCTACATCTCCACCCGTAGAGAGCCTTGTAGGGTGCCATACCGATAGTGGCCTGATAGCTATTGTTGTATACAAATTCTGCTAAACACAGATATTTACACCAACTTCCCTTGAAGTCTAGAGCACACGCTCAGAGCATATCTTCGAGTATCTGATTTACCCGCTCCGTCTGACCATCTGTATGAGGATGGAAAGCTGTGCTAAACTTTAACCTAGTGCTCAATGCTGACTGTATAGACTCCCAGAAGTGTGACGTGAATCTACTGTCTCTGTCTGAAATGATGGTCCGTGGAACTCCATGTAGTCTGACAATCTCCTTGAGATACAACTGAGCTAACTGCTCCATGGAGTAGGATTTCCTGACAGCTAAGAAGTGGGTTGATTTAGTCAATCTGTCGACTATTACCCAGATGGCATCAAAACCATTCGTGGTTCTGGGTAGTCCCACTATGAAATCCATGGAAATATCCTCCCACTTCCATTATGGAATCTGAATAGGCTGCAGAACTCCTCCTGGTCTCTGGTGTTCTGCCTTGACCCTCTGACAGGTCAGACAGGTACTGACATATCTAAAGATATCTCTTTTCATCCCAGGCCACCAAAAATGTCTCTTTAGGTCTTGGTACATCTTGGTGGAACCAGGATGCATCGCATAAGGAGTCTTGTGAGCCTCCTCTAGGATCTTCCTCCGTAGTTCCTCCTAATCTGGAACACATAGTCTGTCACCAAAATACAATATCCCACTATCAGATACTCTGAACTCTCCACTTTCTGATTCTGCTAACCCTTGCTTGATTTTCTGAATTTCAGGGTCCTGATCCTGAGCTGTCTGGATGTTACCAAGCAGGGTAGATACTAATGTCATAGTAGAGAGCTGTCCAACTATAAGTTTGAGACTGAAATCTGTAATCTCCTTTTGTAGGGGCGATGACATGGCTGCTAGGGATAGTAAGGTGGCACTGGACTTCCTGCTAAGTGCGTCTGCCACCTTATTGGCTTTTCCTGGGTGGTAGAGGATGTCTATGTCATAGTCCTTGACCAGCTCGAGTCATCTGCGCTGTCGCATATTCAGATCCTTTTAGGTGAAGAAGTACTTCAGACTCTGATGATTTGTATACACTCTGCACTGAGCTCCATACAAGTAGTGTCTCCAAATTTTGAGGGCGAAGACGACTGCTGCAAGCTCAAGGTCATGAGTAGGGTAGTATCTCTCATAGTCCTTGAGTTGTCTGGA
Organism: Zingiber officinale; assembly: GCF_018446385.1. Classification (NCBI taxonomy): domain Eukaryota; kingdom Viridiplantae; phylum Streptophyta; class Magnoliopsida; order Zingiberales; family Zingiberaceae; genus Zingiber; species Zingiber officinale. Next base: position 57,026,321 of record NC_056003.1, on the reverse strand, counting down.
GGCATAGGCGATCACTTTGCCATTTTGTATCAGTACTGCTCCTAGTCCCAATTTAGAGGCATCACTGTAAATATCAAAGCTGTCTGTGTTTTCTGGCAGAGTCAAAATGGGAGCACTGGTCAATCTTCTTTTTAGCTCGATGAAGCTGTTCTCACAGTCCTCTGCCCATTGAAATTTTCTGTTCTTCCTTGTGAGAGCTGTCACTGGGGAGGCTATCTTGGAGAAATCCTCTACAAATTTTCTGTAATAGCCTACTAATCCCAGAAAGCTTCTGATTTCACTGGCATTCTTAGGTCTTTTCGAGTTACTCACAACCTCTATCTTACTGGGGTCTACCATGATACCATCTCTGGAGATGATGTGACCCAGGAAGGATACTTGATCGAGCCAGAATTCACATTTCGTGAACTTGGCGTACAACTGGTTCTGCTGAAGGGTCTGCAGTACTATCTTCAGGTGCTCTGCGTGTTCTTCCTGAGTTCTGGAATAGATAAGGATGTCGTTGATGAATACGATAACAAACTTATCTAAGTATTCTCTGAATACTCTGTTCATGAGGTCCATGAAAGTGGCTGGAGCATTTGTCACACCAAAGGGCATGACTACGAACTCATAATGTCCGTATCTGGTCCTGAAAGCTGTCTTGGGTATATCACCTTCTTTAACTCTCACATGGTGATATCCCAATCTGAGGTCTATTTTAGAGAACACTGCTGCTCCCTTTAGCTGATCAAACAGGTCATCTATCTTGGGAAGAGGATACCTGTTCTTAATCGTGACTTGGTTTAGTGCCCGGTAGTCTATACACAGGCGCATGCTCCCGTCCTTCTTCTTCATGAACAATACAGGCGCTCCCCATGGTGAGTGGCTAGGGCGTATGAATCCCTTGTCGAGCAGCTCCTGTAGTTTCTCCTGAAGTTCCTTCAGTTCTGTTGGAGCCATACGGTAGAGTGCTTTGGAGATGGGATTTGTACCGGGGATAAGTTCTATCTCAAATTCAATCTCCATGTCTGGTGCTAGGCCTGGTAACTCCTTAGAGAAGACTGCTGGGTAGTCACATACAACTCGGACCTCTTCTAAATTTTGGTCCTTATCCTGACTGGTACTGACTACATGTGCTAGGAACCTCGTACATTCTGAATCCAGTAGTTTCTGTATTTTCAGAGCTGAGAGGAACTTCTTGGCCTTTCTCTTTGGTTCTCCGATGTACCCAAACTACACTCCTGCTTCAGGTTGGAATATAATTTTCTGTTTACGACACTCTATGGAGGCACCGTACTTGGTTAGGATGTCCATTCCCAGGATGACATCATAATCAGCCATATCTAACACGATCAGATCACCAAAGAGTTCTCTGTCCGCTATAATGACTGGCACTGCTCGGAGCCAGTGCGTGGATGCCATGATTTATCCTGAAGGTAGTGTTGTAAAAAACTGACCACTGAGTACCTCTGGAGATATTGCCAACTTTTCGGCAAATGTCTTGGATATATAAGAATGGGTTGCCCCAGTATCGAATAAGACAATTGCACTTTGCTGTAAAATACTGATCTGACCTGTGACAACTGTCGAGGCATTCGCTACATCCTCTCTGGTGAGTGAGTAGATTCTCGCGTTCGTCGTGGCTAAGGGGGCTTCCAGTCTGCCCTGGTTGATGTGTGGACCATCTAAAGCAGCCTGCATCTAGTGCAACTGTGCTGGCTCGCCTCCGTACTGAATCGGCTGTGGTGCGGGAAAGCTGGCCTTGTTCGGGCATTGTTTAGCCATATGCCCTTCCTGGCCACATTCGAAGCATCCTCGTGTACCCTTGCGACAAACTCCTGGGTGGAATTTCCCACAAGTGGAACACTTGGGATAGCTAGGCTGTTTACTAGCTGGTCCTCCTTTTGGGTAACTCCCTGGTTTACGTTTGTTACTGGAGTTCCCTTTCCAGTTAGAGTTGTGGCCCTGATGTTTCTGAGTACCTGAGCCTCCTTGGCCTTTGGACTCTGAGAAGGCTTGCTTCTGCTGCTTGATGTTGTTCTGGTAATGCTCGGTGATCAGAGCACTACTTACCAGTTCTTCAGTGGTTTGTGACCTATGGACACCGCTGGTCACATTCAGTGCTATTTCCGGCCTTAACATTTTAAGCATCAGTCGGACTCGTTCTCCTTCGATGTTCACTAGTTTGGGGCACAGACGAGCCAACCTGTTGAATTTCTTCACAGCCTCCTCAACTGAAAGGTTGCCCTGATGAAATTTAGTGAACTCGTCGTAGTGGCAGTTTGTGACCCGCATGTGAAAGAACTCCTCAAAGAATTCTCTTTCAAAGTCATCCCATGTCATCTGGTTCACTGGGCGCTTCACTTTAATCCTCTCCCACCACATACGTGCGTCTCCTGCCAGGCAGAAGGAGGCGCATTTCACCTTTTCATGCTCTGGCCAGTCCTGGAGCTCCATCGTACTCTCCAGTGTTTTGAACCAGGCTTGGGCATCCCATGGTTCACTGGTGCCTGAGAAGTTCTCTGGCTTGATTTTCTGCCACTGGATCAGATAGGCTTCTCTCCTTGCCCCTGCTGTTGGGGTTACAGGTGTTGTAGGTTGGACTGGTAGAACCTCTATAATTACTGGGGTTGTCTTGCTAGGTTCCGGAGTGGTAGTGGGAGTGTTCTGCTGATTAGCCCTTAGGGTGGCTATCTCCTGTTGCTGTTCAGCTAGTTTCTTCTGTAACTGAGCCACTACCTCTGTAATGTCTGGGGGAGGCACTGTGCTGTCTACCTCATGCTGGGGCCCAGTAGCTGGTGCCCTTCTAGTTGGGCGTCCTCGTACCATTTCCTAGAGAAGTAGAGGACATACATAACTACTACAATCATGTTCACATAACTACTACTATCATGTTAGATACTATCATATATAAATATGCTTTAGTTATCTATAAACATGGAATTATCTATAATCATAGAAGTAGGAACATAAATAAGTTGAGGTATTCTTACTTGGAAGCTGCAGGTTCAATGCTGATGTGTGTGTGGAGGAAGTATGGAACTTGCTCTGATACCACTCTGTAATGACCCGCCTTCTACAGACTAAACTGTAAGGTCGGGGGATTACGGTTGCTAACTATTCTGTGTCTATCACTGAAGTATAATGGGCGGAAAGCTGAACTGATTAAAATCACTACTAATTGCTATAAAATCTAGAATACATGTCAAAATATCATTTCATTGTTGTACATATGCTAAAGGAGGGAATCTAAACCTTCCATTTGATCAAGGAGCTGAAATCATACGTTTCCAGCTGAAATCAGACTTTCCAATCGATCGAAGCTGAGACTCAATCGATTGAAAGGGGTTCAATTGATCCACTGATCGATCCAACGTGCTTCTGGGCACGGAGGTCATTTCTGAATCAATCAGCCGATCGATCCAGTCTGGCCAATCGATCAGCTGATCGATTCAACAGCTCTCTGTTCACGGGAATTTAATTCCCGATCGATTGGCTGATCGATCCATAGCCAATCGATCAGCTGATCGATTCATTAGCTCTCTGTACGTGGAAAATCACTCCCCAATAGATCGGCTGATCAATTGGAGCTCTGATTTCTGCTGTATTTCAGTAATTTCGTGTACAACACGAATGTATCAACTAATAAACATTGGAATAATACTAAGCATGTCATTATTCATAGTTTACCGACTAACATCAAGGTAACTAGAAGTCCAGGCATAGCATAATGCATACTTTCACAATTCATAACATTTAAACATCCAAAAGGTGCGGGAAAATAAAATATAAGGAGTTCTAATCCTTTAAACTTGCTAGTCCCCAAGGGTCTTTATTCCAAGTTCCTTCTCACACACATCTTGACGCATTGCCCTCCAGCCTCCACTAGTCCATCTTCCCTTTACCTTTATCTGCAGTACAAGGAAAAAGGAAACTATAAGCTTGGGAGCTTAGTAAGAACCATCTACCTCACAAAACATGCATTCGATGAAATCATGCTTTTAAATGATGCTCTTTGAAACACATGCTTGTATTCATGCTAAGAACTGCTAAAACATGGCATACGGAAATATGAGTCATGACAATCAAATACTAATCATAGAACTATCTTGTTATATCGATAAGAAGAACTAAACTGATATTTAAGCTGAGTTAAACTGATGCTAGACTAATGCTGAATCTGAACTACATTCACATAGCTAATTTGTGAAGTTTGAAAACTATTTTCATAATAGATAAAAATAATAATCATGCTGCTGATGGACCCGACAACTGTACTTGCTATGCGCGCATCCCTAACTAAACCCGAGGTAGCTAGTCCCGAATCTAGTAGGGTTTACTAGGTTATCTAAACCTAGGGACGACTATGGGAGCCCAAGCCAAGGACAACTAAGAGTCTGGCACAGTGCCACTGATAAAGTAAAATACTGATTCATAAGCTAACTTATCTTATCTTGCTCTTACTAGGTTATCTGAACCTAGAGCTAGGTTATCTGAACCTAGAGGCGACTATGGGAGCCCACCCATTGGACAGTAGTCCCATATAAACTGAAGCATGATTAAGCATGCTATTTAAAATGCTTCTATGGCATTTAACTGAGCTATAAAAATGCCTACTGTAGCATTTAACTATGCTAGTCATTTTATCGAACACTTGGTGTGCTCTATCTCTCCTCTCTATTAGGGGACCACCTCTAGGCACCCGACAACGTCTAAAACCCCAAAACTGGAGAGGGAAACATGTCTAACCCATCTAGAGGTGCTCAATTAACCCTAAACTTGCGAGGAGGGTCAAATACACCCTACGTGCTGAAAAATCTGCATATGGCTGAACTAAAAACATAAAAATATACGATTAACTACTTATACTGCAGGTGAGGGGTTACTTACTTCCTGCGATAGGTTTCTTACAATTCTGATCGCTAGATTTCCGGAGAAGAAGATCTCTTCGGCGATCTTCTTGCGTCTACGCATTTTTCTCGCGGAGAGGAGCGTCCTCGTTTCGGAGTTGTCGCCGGAAGGTGCTCCTACGACCCTAGGGATGGAACCCTAGGTCTCTTGGGGTTTGGTGTGCCGAGAGGTGAGGAAGAGGGAGGGGCGGCGGGTGAGGGTGAGGGAGAAGAGAAGTTGCTGATCAAAATAATAAATCCCCACTTAAATTCCCAATTTTTATTAAGTGATTAATATAACCCAACTAAATCATAAATATAATTTCTCTCCTCTTCTTTCAGCAAACCCCTGTTGGGGTCACTTGGTTACTAAAGTCATTTATAAGTCGTAGGGTCCGATAGGTCGCGGGTTAAATTCTCGCTTTGGCTATTTTTCGTTTCTATTTATTTTTGCTACTTCTGCTACTCCAAAAATTCCATAAAAATATTCATAAATTCTAGAAAAATGATAGAATATTTCTAAAATTTATTTGAAAATTTTCGGGCGTTACAAGTATAGTCCAATATCGGTCGGGATATACCTTGAGGGAGGTAGACCAATCCCGACTGGGTAATACCTTGAGAAGTATTGGTCAACATCGACCGAGATAGCACACTTAAGAAAAGAAAGGCCTACATCGGACGGGTAATACCTTGAGAAGTATAGTTCAATATCGGTTGAGATAACACGCTTAAGAGAATATAGGTAAATATTGGCCGGGATAGCAAGCTTAAGTAGATATGGGCCAAGATCGACCGAGATAACACGCTTAAGAAAAGAAAGGCCAATATCGGTCGGGTAATACCTTGAGAAGTATAGGTCAACATCGACCGAGATAACACGCTTAAGAAAAGAAAGGCCAACATTGGACGGGTAATACCTTGAGAATATAGTTCAATATCGGCCGGTATATAACTTAATAAAATATAGCCCAAATAGAGCAGGATAACAGGCTTAAGGAGATAGAGACCCATATCGACCGGGTTTACACGTTTAAAATAAAAAGCCAGGATTGTTTAAGGTGGCATATCTGAACATAGACTAATATTAATTGAGTATACATAATCGCCCAGGAATGAAAAGATCTAAGGCTTTACAGAAATGGTAGTATATTACTGAATGATTAGTTGAATGATAATAATAAACCGACTGGACATGGTCTGGGTCAATTTCGGCCGATACAAAACATAGTATAATATCGGGCGGTCCACAACATAGTGAAGATAGGATAACCAAACAAGGGTGATAAAATATAACTTATAGGATAGGACTAGAATAAACATTTTAAGATATTTATGAATGGCTTATGAAAATATGTGCTTTATGTAATCATATAACAGGTTGACTTGCTTGGCGGGAAGAATATTTCTAGACTCTTGTATAGGTACTAGACGATAAAAAATGTACATCTGGGGTACAAAAGAGATTCCTTAAAAGCCATTTTCTGCAAGTATGTGGCTTACGCCATCTCAGAACAAACTCTAACAAATCGGGGTCCACTTCATGACTACGGAGGTTATATGAAGTGGTATAAAAAGGAAAATCCTCTCAGTTGGCCAGGTATGTACACATAGAGGCTCACACTTACAACCCTAGTTTTTCGTTACTATTCTTCTTCTTCTTCCTTCTTCCACACTAAGAGAGATCACTGACTTGAGCATCGGAGGGCCTAGTCAGGGATTCCCACCTCGGTCTTAGGTCACTGACAATAGTGTTGGGCGGTCTCTTATGCGCAGGAAGCTTTGGAAGCTCCGGATCTTGGTTTTCGTCATTTGAATCCTTCCCTTCATCTCTGGATCTTCGCACGAGGAGGGCATTTTTTGGCTTCATTCTCTCAGATCCGCTTTGGGTTTCTCGGATCGGTATTCTACAGGTATTATTCTTCATCAGCAATGGGTTTTCTCCCAACTTTCCGTTTTGTTTGGCTTCTCAGACAGGATCAGTAAATTTATTGAATAGGTTCCTACAGCTAACACAACAACTCTCGCTCCATTAGCTACTCGTAGGTCCATTTCGCCTTGGACAATCGTCTCAAGTCACTTAGACCCTGCATGTTCACACAAATGTGAGAACTACTTCCAGAATCTATGACCCATGATGAAGAAACAGAAAGATTGCACTCTATCATAAAGATACCTGAAGCATCCGCTCCACTGACATTCTTTTTCATGAAAATATAGCAGTTTTTCTTCCAGTGACCTTTCTTGCCACAATGGAAGCACATGGCCTCCTTCTCATTAGATTAGGGTGCCTCCATCCCTTTCTTAAGCTTCTTTTGAGCTTGATATTTAGGATTCTTCACTGCATTAGCCTTGGGATTAAACTTCCCGGTGCTTAGGTGCTTGTTGGTCTTTCTGACCATCATTGCATGCAGTGAAGGATTTACCTCCATATCCTTCTCAACAGTTTTCAACATTACCATTAGATCAGTCAAACTCTTGTCCATGCTGTTCATGTTGAAGTTCAACACAAACTGAGAAAATGATGGAGGTAGTGACGATAGGATTAGGTCAACAGCTAAGTCCTGGTCTAACCTAGAACCTAAGCTCTCGAGCCTCTCTATGTACCCGATCATCTTGAGTACATGAGACCCAACTTGGTTTCCTTCCTCCAGCATGGTACGAAATAGTGCTCGAGAGGTTTCATACCTCTCTACACTCGCACTCTCTTGGAAGAGCTTACGCAAGTGCTGATCAATCTCTCAAGCACTCATGTTCTCATGCTGTCTCTGCAACTCGGGAGACATAGAAGACAGCATGATACATTGCACATCCAGTTTATCTTCCATATACTAAGAATAATATGACTGATCTTCCTCTGAAGCATTGGGTGTAGGCTCTTTTAGTGGTTCATCTTTGAGCACGTAAATTTTTCTCTCGTGTCTTAAGACAATTTTTAATTTCTTATACCAATCCAGGTAGTTGGAACCGAGGAGGATATTCTCTTTCTTGAGAATGCTTCACAGTGATAAGGTACTTGTGTTTGCCATCTAAAATTTAAAGCAAAGTTTTAGTATTTGTGGAATATATTTAATAAAGGTATTTTATAACTCCTATTATTTTATTCAAGTCCAACAACCCTCACTGTTAGAATCAGGAATTGGTTGGTAATAATGCCTAATAGGATCGAAACCCTAAATCATATAGAATGCGCACAGCTGAGCTGTACCTACATGCTACATTCATCAAGTAGGCCTTAACTTGCCAATCGCAAATCTATGTGACTTTCGGTATGGTCTTGTTGAGCCTTATATTCTCAACACTTGCCCCTCAAATTAGTTAACCTTAGCTAAGTTAAACAAGTCAACGAATTTGAGTTAAGTCAACCTACTAATAATTATGATAAATTATAGATGTTTTGACACAAGCCCACAGCTGAGCTATACCGACTTATGTAAAAGCTCTAACTATCATCATAGTTATTAGTGGAGGGCTTTTAACATATCTTGACTTTAATATATTTAAGGGATTTTATAATTATTAAAATATCTCACCATAATTAACTTCTTGTGCATTTGCATAATCTCATTACGAAATTTATCTCCATTAATCCTCTTAGTCTTTTAAGACAAATAGGTCTCAGAGATTTTAACATGTTAATCTACTTATGCCATAAGGAATTTATATCTAAATTACAACATGTATTACTTTATAGGTTTTAGACAAAATTCATTTCTATCATGAAATGTTACGACATATAACTTGAAATAAAGAAATCAAGATTTCTTTGAAATCTCTCGAAACACTGATTCCTCAAATAAATTTTGAAGAATCGGCTTTGTACTATATGATCCAACCACGAATTGCTCTGATACCACTGTAGGGTTCAGAGCGCAGCGAAAAACATATATTGATCATGGATCTTTCCGTGGTACATATAGTTTTACACAAAAATAATATAAAAACATACCTTGAGTCCTCGATAGGTGTGAATGATATCACAGACAGATAGACAGATAAGAGCCCCACGTGTGACTCCTCTAGTGGTATCCACGCGCACTAGATCATGAACTTGACATGATCCGTTAGGTGCTAGCCTCTTGGATTGACAAAGCCTTGGAAGCACTACGATCTCTTCTGAACGAAAAAGAAGTTGATGAGGGAAACTCAGAGAGAATGAATTCTCATCTTGCATCTTTCCGAGGATGGCTACTTATAGCCTCTAAGGAATATGAAGAGTTAAGTTCTCAATAAATTCATCATTTATGATCTTCATTAATTAGGAAGATGAAGAGTTATAGGCTCCATAAATTCTTCATTTATAACCTTCATTATGATAACTCTTCAAATTCTTCATTAATTATCATTATGATGACTCTTTGAATTCTCCATTAATCATCATGATTATGGCTATTCAAATTCTCTCTTCTTTGTATCAAATAAATCCATATTTGATATTGATCTCGACTAGCTTCCAATACCATTGTTCATGTCTACGTGTTATGCGTGCGACCCTCTAGGTTTTATACACGAAGGTAGTGTAAATCCATACACAGACTAAGGTAACCATCTAGCAATAGTTTTTAGCCACCCAACGCGATAAAATTAACATCAGTCATAAACTGTAAACCACTATAAATCAATTACTGTGTAATTCAATCTCTTCATCTAAGCCTACATCCCAATTAATTCAGTACATTATGCATCATTATCAAATTAATTATTTTACTTGATTTCCAAGATATAATAGACTCCTCTTGAATGATAAATCATTCCTCCCATGGCCATGGATTTCAAGTCACTAATATCTCTATCAAGCGGCCAGGATGTTAACTCCTAATCCAAGAGAGCGATGAATCCTCTATTGACTCAACACAATTCTCTCTACGCTTTATCATACACCCAACTACCGTATTAATCACAATCTGATTAAAGACTGCTTTTAATGGCGTCAAAGCACATAACTCCACGCATAGAATAAATGAAGGTCTCAAGTCAAAAGATCAGTTACACTCGTGCATAAGAGGAATAACCAATGATGCTTAATATGTGGTCTCCTCTTGAGCAGATTGTGTCCAGTGTACCTCTAAACTCAAGGCACCCCCAAGTACAACTTAGATATCCATCCCTTGGTGTATCTCGACCTAGTCATACTCAGCGTTGATCTAGATATCCATGTCCCCACTAGATATCTGTCTGATCAAAGACTATTTCAGATTAATATACTCATTAATCTGTGGGACTTTATCATTAATTATATACGTACAGAAAAGTAAATAATTAATGATAAATACTTGCCTTTATTAAATAATTATCCACAAAATACATAAAGAGTGTCTTGGCACATAAGTGCACACACTAACAGAACATTCCAGTCTTCTTCGTAAGTTACTAAATCTAGATTCTAGCAGTGATTTAGTGAAGATATCAGTCAAATTTGACATAAACTCAACATAGTTGAGTTCAATGTCTCCTTTGGCGACATAATCTCGAATGAAGTGATATGATTTCAATATGTTTGATTCTTGAATGATGCACTAGATTCTTAGTTAAGTTAATTAAACTTACATTATCAATAAGGATTTTTACATTTTTATATTCTAAGTTAAAGTCTTTTAATGTGTGCATCATCTATAATAATTGTGCCACACACTCATCCATTGCTATGTACTTAGCTTCGGTAGTAGATAAAGCAACACAATGTTATTTTCTACTAAACCAGCTGACAAATGATGGTCTAAATAATTGACATCCACCACTTATACTTTTATGATCTAGTTTATAGCTGGCATAATCGGAGTCAGAGTAACCTATCAGTTCAAAATTAGGTATTCTAGGATACCAAATTCCCACATTTATTATGCCTTTTAAATATCTAAAAATTCTTTTAACATTTGTTAGGTGGGACTTCTTTACACAAGTTTGATATCTGGCACACATACTAACTACAAATAAAATATCAGGTTGACTTGTAGTTAAGTACTAAAGGCAACCTATGGTACTCCTATAATATTTTAGATCTACTGATTTTCTATTTAGATCACTATCTAAAGTTGTGTTAGTTGTCAGTGGTGTTTTTATTTCTATAGTATTTTTCATTCTAAATTTTTTAAGTAATTTTTTTTTGTGTATTTTTGTTCATAAACATAATTTCCTTTATTTGTTTGTTTAATTTGTAAACCTAAGAAATATGTTAGTTTACCTACTAAGATCATTTCAAATTCTTCTTCCATTAAGGTTATAAATTCTTGCAAAAATTCTGAGTTAGTTGAACTAAAAATTATATCATCTACATAAACTTGGGCTATAAAAATATCTTGTTTAAGTGATCTTACAAATAGAGTTGAATCAATTTGACCTTGGTTGATCCTTTGAAAATTAGATAGGAGGTTAACCTTTCAAACTAGGCACTAGGTCTTTATTTAAGACTATACAATGCTTTCTTTAGTTTAAACACATGGTCAGGATAATCTAAACTCTCAAACTCAGGTGGTTGACCTACATAAACCTCTTCTTTTATTAGCCCATTTAAGAAGGCAAATTTTATATCCATTTGATAAAGTTTAAATCCTTTATGGGCTACATAGCTTAGTAGCATTCTAATAGATTCAAGTCTGGCTACTCGCGCATAGGTTTCATCATAGTCAAGTCTCTCTACTTAACTAAACCCTTTGGCTACTAGTTTAGCTTTGTTTCTAACAATTTTTTAATTTTTACTTAGTTTATTTCTAAACACTCATTTTGTTTCTATGACCTTTTTATTATTAGGTAATTGTACTAAATCTCATACTTCATTTATGTCAATTTGGGCTAGTTCTTTATGCATGACAATATTCAAGTCTGGCTACTCACACATAGGTTTTATCATAGTCAAGTTTCTCTACTTAACTAAACCCTTTGGCTACTAGTTTAGCTTTGTTTCTAACAATTTTTTAATTTTTACTTAGTTTATTTCTAAACACTCAATTTGTTTCTATGACCTTTTTATTATTAGGTAATGGTACTAAATCTCATACTTCATTTCTGTCAATTTGGGCTAGTTCTTTATGCATGACAATACTCTAATTTGAGCTAAGTAGGGATTCTTCTACTATTTTTTATTCAATTTTAGAAATTAAAGATATTTGACTTAGGTTTCTAAATGATGATCTAGTTTGAACCCTTAGGTCTAGGTCAACTATTATTTATTAATTGGGTGGTCTAAGCTAACTCTTATTATTCTAGATTTAGTTTATATTTGTTTATTTTCTTGTGGTTGATTTTGTTCATCTTCATAGTCATCTATTTGATTTAGGTTTTCACTTGCTCCTTCTAGATCAGTGCTAGCTCTAACAGAGTCAATTGGTTGAGTTAGTTTCCTTAGGGTTAGATTCATCAAATTTTACTTTTATTATTTCTTTAATTCTTAGGATATTTTTATTATAAACTTTGTACCCTCTACTATTTAGTGAGTATCCTACAAAAATTTCATTTTCAACTTTTGAGATAATTTTTTCCTAAACATTCTCTTGTATTTAATATGTAGACTAAACACCCAAATACTTTAAAATATTTGATGTTAGATATTTTATTATATTAAATTTCAAACATAGTTTTATTATGTTTCTTATTTATTATTGTTCTATTTTGTACATAGTAGGCTGTACTAACAGCTTCTGCCTAGGTAGTCGGTATTCATTAAACATTGTCCTAGTGGTTTCTTGGAGGGTTCTATTTTTTTCTTTTAACTATTCCTTTTTATTGAGGTGTATTAGAATATGAAAATTCTTGGTGATAGCCATTTTCTAAGCAAAATTTTGTAAACTTATGGTTTTAAAATTCTCCACCGTTATCACTCCAAATTCTTTTGATTATAAGTCTTTTTCATTTTCAGTTTATTTATAAAAATCACTAAATATTTTAAATGTTTCATCTTTATTTTTAAAAATTTTAACCTAAGTGAATCTTGAATAATCATCAATTATTACTAGATAGTATAAACTTTTATTAAAAGATTTAATCTCATGTGAGTTAAATAAATCTAAGTGTAATAATTCAAGTGTTGAATTGGTTTAAGTTTGATTAGTTAGTTTGTGGGTTGATTTGGTATATTTTTATTGTTGACAAATATTACAAATTGTTAAGTCTAAGTTGAATAGTTTTGGTAGTCCTCTAACTAAGCCATTTAGTTTGGTGAGATTTCTAAAGTAAGTGTAGGGCAATCTTCTAAATCATGGCCAGGTTTCCTCTTTTTGTGTCAAGTAACACTTAAATGAGAAGCTGGTTAGGTTGATTGCATAGATATTGTCCCTTCTAAACCCTTTAAGTCTTATGTCAAGATTGTTTGTATGCTCAATTAAGCATTCGGATGATAAGAATTTAACTTTATAGCCAATATCACACAATTGACTTATACTATGCAAATTGAATTTAAAATTTTCAACAAGTAAAACTTTGTGAACAATAAAATCTGATTTAAGTTCTATGTTACTTATTCCAATTACTTTTAGTTTATCGTTGTTTTCAAAGATAATTGTTCCTATCCTTTTGAATACCAATTTTATGAACATTGTTTGATCCCTAGTCATATGTCGGGAGCAACTACTGTCCAATATCCATTTAGATTCCTACAAAGAGTAGGGGTGAAAATTTAGCTTAAGTGTTAACTTAACTTTGTTTAAGTTGTTATTTAGAGTTTTGCTTAAGCTTACTTAAGTTAATTTAAGTTTTATTTAAGGTTTATTTAAATTTAAATTTAATTTAATTTTTGATTTTATTTTAAATTTAATTTAATTTTTTATTTAATTTTAAATTTTGATTTAATTTTAAATTTAATTTAATTTAATTATAATTTAATTTTTGATTTAATTTTAATTTTAAATTAAATTTTTATTGATCTAATCATCTCACTAGTTTAAGTTTTCAGACAAAAGTATTCTACCGTTTTGTGAGATAAGTTAATTTAAATTTGTAGGGATTGATTTAACTTGCGTTAGATTCAAATTTAACTTTGGACTAATCAAGTAGACATTCTTTGAATAAATTTCTAGGTTATGGTGAGTCACATAAATATCATTAGAGTAACCAGGTGCTTCAAGATTTTTCAAATAGTCCTGCCCAAAGAACTTAATATAAAATTTTGATCTAACCAGTTTAGATTGGTAAGGGGTAGCTTCAATTAGTTCCACTAAGTCAAATGTACCAAGCCGAACACATGATTCTTCTTAGACATGCATAGACAGAGCTTTCCTAACCTACTATCATCCTAAAGTTCTCTAGTACTATTTGCAAAGTTAAATTAGTCTCTAATTTATCTAGTCCTAATTATCCTACTGGATAAACTATTATTTTGGAGGTGTCAACTAGTTTGGTGTCTCCCCCTGAATTATTGAACTTGGGCTAAGTTTTAGGTTTATGTCAACTTATTTTATAGTTATAATAAACTTGATTATAGTTTGGGTTTAAGTTGATTTTGTAGTTCTTTGATTTAGTTTTTGATTTTATTTTATATTTTAGGTTTGGTTTTGAATGAGTAGTTTTAATTTTTATTTTTAAGTTTGAATTATTTAGTTTATTTTTATTTGGTTTTAGATAGTGAATTTTCTTTTTTTGGTATACAGTATTGATTGAATCCTACTTGCTTGGTTAGACAAGCTTTTGGAACTTAGACTTTGGTTGGTTTGTTGTTTTGGGTTACGAGTGATATAAATATTTTATTTGAGCTATTTTTATATCAAGTCCGAATTTGTTATAGACAGCTCTTTATGATCCAAGAATAAGGTCAAGATTTTTGGATTTTATTGTGAATTTTTTTAAAAGTTCTTTTAGTTCAATTACTTCATTTTTCAATTCAAAATTTTCCTCCTCAAGTTTTAGGACTTGAGTTGGAATTCCAGATTGAACTGGTTCAGCTGTTGGATTTATTTTTGTTGGGGTTGCAAGATTGCAAATATAGTTCTACATTGACAATACATGGGAAAGATCATGGGTTTATAAGAAAAAAGATATCTCCATTAGCATGAGGCCTTTTGGGTAGAGCCCAAGAGCAAAACCATGAGAGCTTAGGCCCAAAGTGGACAATATCATACCATTGTGGAGATATCTAAATTCTTTTCAATCATATAGTTTTAAGTTGTTCTTTTAGGTTTTGATTTTCTTTAAGAAGTTGATTAATTCAAGTTTATGATTTTCCTAAATTTTTGTTCAAGCATGTAATGATTTTGAAAAAGTTGGCAGTTAGGTTAGAATTTACCTCATTGAGACCTTCGGAAATGAGTATGGTCTTATGGCTTGACTCGTATTCTGACTCATCATCTTTATCAGCGTCACTTTCTAATTCCGGTTCGGATGTCATTAGCATGAGGTAGTTTTGTTGCTTTGGTTCTTTGGCATCCGATTCTTTAGAAGATGATTCATCCCAAGTTTCTTTTGATGCCTTCTTTCTTCTGGTAGTCTTGAGTTTGCCTTCTTTCAACTTCAGACACTCATGTTTGTAGTGTCCCATTTTGTTGCACCTGTAATGGGTGATGCTTGATTTATTTGACTTGATCATCTTCTGAATATCCTTTTTTCTAAAGACCTTCTTTCTTCTGTTAAACATCTTTCTTACCATGTTTACTAGTTGTTTTTTTCTATCTGAGTCTGGGTCAGACTCAAATTCTAGCTCAAGTTTGTTCTTATTCTTGACTTCTTTTAAGGGGCATGCAAGAAATGCAACACCTTTCTCGGACCTTTTGGAGTTAGTTTACTCATGGGGTTTGAGTTCACAAAAGAGTTCATCTAATTTTAATTTAGATAAATTCTTCAAAACCTTGTAGGAATCAACTATAAATGCCCACAATTCATTTTGAGGAAAGGAATTTATGGCATACCTGATTATATCCCGATTTTTCATTTAGTGGCTGATTAAGTAGAGCCTATTGAGGATGTCCTTGATCCTCGCGTATAGTTGGCTTGCCGTTTCTCCTTCCAATATTTTAATGTTAAACAACTTATTTAGAAGTAGGTCTTGTTAGTTACCTTAGTGTTGTTGGGTCCTTTATGTAATTCGATGAGCTTTTCTCATAGCTCCTTTGTGTTCTCGTGCGGGCTGACACAGTTGAGTTCTTCTTTCGTGAGTCTACACTGGATCATGTTCAACACCTTTGAGTCGATCTGGGCCTTCTTCTTATCTTATGGATTCCATCTTTCTGGGTTAAGGGGTACTTTAGTTGTTTCATCTACCGACGTCATGTATCCTCATCAAATGGTGAATCACTGCTCGATGCTAGTCTTTAGGTAGACTTCTATTCTCTTCTTTCAATACAGAAAGTCGTTTCCGTTGAAGAGAGGAGGGCGAGCGATACTGAACCCTTTAATTTGTGTCATTTCAAATATCTCGCAAAAAATCAAAAGAAAGTCCAAAGACTAAGTCTTAAATTAGTAGAGTCTGAAGAAGAAGAAAATATCGACGACTCGAGTAGTGTTGCACCAACTTTGAGTAAAAACTGAACAAGAAAATTTATTTGAAGTTATAATTTTTACCAGTTCAAATACAATACGAAAAATTAAAATCCAAAAAAAAACTAGAACAATTCCCTTGCCTTGATTAGTAGTTGCACCAATTCAGAGCTAACAGGGCTCTGATATCAATTCTTAGATCGTTACACATGTGAGAAGAGGGAGAATCACGTGGTTTTAGAAAACTTATCTTTTTCTTTTGAAATAAAAGTACACAATGGAATTAACATAGAAATAGAAAGAAAAAACACAAGTACGTGAACTCGGTTAGTTTTACTTAGTTTGAAGCCTTCGGCAACTCCTACTCTAAGACTCAGGTCTTGCGAACCTATCGATGGGTAATCCACTAAAGACCTCTTCCGGAACCACCAGGAAGAGGGGATTGAGTACAATAAAAAGATCAAGATAAGTTTAACATGCTACACTTTTCTTTTTTACAAAAAATAAGTACAAAATTAACTTTGGTTACCCAACACTTTCGAAGATGATCGGATCAGACTAGATGTTGGATGGCTCCTCAGCAATAGTCAGGCACAGTAGCATTGTAGTAAATCAGTAGCACGAAGTCAAAGTAGTCGGAACATCGAATGGATGCACAGAAGCTTGTAGAAGAGTTGTACTTGAGTTGTGACCAAGCCTTGGGAAAAACCTCCTTTTATTGAGTGCTGAAGACGCCTTCAAGCCAATGGAAGGCACCTCCAACCTCAAGATTTTATCCCATAAAAGTAGCATCTTATCATCGACAAGGTCTTCTGCATTATCCGACTGAAGGCGCCTTCTAAGCTTTCAAAGTCGCCTTCCAAGCTTTCGAAGGTGCCTTCTATAGCCCTGCTCAAGGTGCCTTCCTTCTCATGGAAGGCGCCTAATGTATTGTTCACCTGAAGCATTTTGTGTTCCTTTTACCCTATAAAATGTATTAGTCTAACAAAATATAGTATACCTTGCAAGATGAAGTTATCACAATAAAAATAAGCAGTTTAGTAATTATATCCTGTCTTTCCGAGACTAAGATCTAGTTAGGGTCTTAATTTAGGTTTCCGAAATTGACCTAAATTGGGCATATGCCTAAAGTCCATAAATGAGACTCGTCATCACTGGAACACTCTCCTCCAGTAATTTACCTTATTTACCATGTAGAATCGCTTGACTCCTTATGGTTCACTAGGTCTTTCCACTAGTTATCAGGTTCACAAACCCAACTGGACTTTGGCCAGTTGTCAGGTCCCGTGAACCCAGCCAAACTTTCCTCCAGATATCAAGTCACTGCTTGACCTATCTGGACTTCTACACCAGCTATAATGTCCTCCAAACCTAACTAAATTTCATCTTGGTGTTAGACCAATCAAGTTTTGCACACTTTGTAGAAAAGGTTATATCAATAATACATCTAACTTTAATCCACTTGTCATTCATCAAAACTTAAGTTTGATCATTGGTGCTAAATGAACCAACATCATATGTCCATTTTGAGGAGATAGTTTCCTCTCGGATTACGAAAACACATGCTCGAAGAACGAGACATTTCTCGATTCTATTATTGAGTTCTTGTGTATATCCAGTATTTGTGACTCATGCACAGAAAACCAATATGCGTTGCTATTATGTGCATATCCAAAAATATGTAATCAATAGTCTTTGGTCATATCTTAATCCTTTCCGGATCAGGCACCAAAACTTTGGAAAGACACCTCCACATTCGTATATATTTGTAGGATGATTGTCTTTCATTCCACAACTCATAAGGGTTCTTCTCTATTTTCTGTTGGGAATATTATTTAAAAGGTAATTAGTTGTTAACATAGGTTCCCCTCACATGAACTCAGACAGTTCAGAATTTAATAGAAGATTGTTCATCATCTCCTTTAGAGTGCGATTCTTTCACTCAGCAGCACCAGTTTGCTGAGGTGTATAAGGAGCTATTGTTTCATGTCTGATCCCATGTTCTACATATAACTCAGTGAACGGTGATACATATTCACCTCCTCAGTCACTTCGAACCACCTTAATCTTTTTATTAAGTTGGTTTTTAACCTTATTCTTATAGAGAGCAAATTTCTCTATAGCTTTATCCTTACTTTTGAGAAGATACACATAATAGTATTTTATGTTTTCATCTATAAAAGTAATGAAATATTTATTCCCACCACATGTTGGTGTACCTTTAAAGTTGCATGCGTCGGTGTGAATTAACCCAAGTGATTCGTTGCTTCTCTCAACATGTTGAAAGGATGACTTAGTTATTTTTGCTTCAACACAAGTTTCACACTTGTGTTTTGGGTCAAGGTGGAATTTAAATATGATTTACATGTTTATTAATCTACGCAATACATCGTACTTAACATGTCCTAGTCTACCATACCACAAATATGAACACTCAAGCATATAAGTAGAAAAGCTTTCATCTTTATTTTCATGAGGATTTCCTGGACTAAATTATAAGCTGTGCGAGAACATAATGCTGAGCTAAATAAATAGGTTGGACATATATAAGACCTTGATATTAGAGTTTGCCCATAATGAATACTTGTTTATAACCTGAGTTTAAAGTCGTTATTTGACTATGTAGAGTTTAAAGTCACATTTTGACTATATAGAGTTCAAAGTCGTGTTTGACTATGTAGAGTTTAAAGTCACAGTTTGACTATCGACTATGCAGAGTTTAAAGTCGAGTTTGACTATATAGAGTTTAAAGTTGCATTTGACTATGTAGAGTTTAAAGTCCCAGTTTGACTGTCGACTATGGAGAGTTTAATGTTGAGTTCTATTGTATAGAGTTTAAAGTCACAGTTTGTGTAACACCCCACCCTCATCACTACTGGTCTGTGAGGGCGGAGGGCTACTGGACTACTAACTTTACTTAACTATCCTTGTTCACATGTTGATAAAAATTCTTAAAACTCTCGGAGAACTCAAAACATACAATTAACTAGCAGTGGAAGACTAAATGACTCATCTAATACATTCTTAATAAATGGTAATCTTAATAAATCCTTATGCTAGGTCCCAAGGCTTCTATAGTCCAGGCATCACACATCCATCCGCACCTCCTTGTCGCCTTCCTTTGCTATAACTTTTCCTTTACTTTATCTGCAGTAAGAGGAAAATGCAACTATAAGCAAAATTGCTTAGTAAGCGCTATCTAACTCACAAAACTCGAATATGCATGTAACTGGGAGAAGTCTAAAACTGAATGCTCAGAAAGAAATACTACTCATACTCATATACTAATAAAAGAACAAGGCATGCTGAAATGCTAAACATGTAAAGCTACTCATGCTCAGAAAATAGCAAAGAACAGTAAGCTAATCTAAATAACATGTTAGCATAAAAGAAAACTCAGCTTGCTGATTTTAAAACAAAGTAAAACTTAAGTCATCTGTTCTAAACTTATTCTTTAATTCACTTGTTTAAAACTTATTCTTTAATACTTTATACTTATGTAAAAATTACTTTACTTGTTCAAAAACTTATACTTATAATACTTCAAAATAATAATCAACTTCTCTTGGGCCCGGCAACTGTGCTTTTACTTTTGTAACGACCCGACCCATTTGGCGGCCCATTTGACGGCCCATTTGGTGACCCTCGGGTCGTCGACCATCGACCGTCGGCCGTGCCGTTACTACTAGGTTATCTAAACCTAGGGACGACTATGGGATCCCAACCCAAGGACAACTGAGAGTCCAGCACAGTGCCACTGATAAAAGTAAAATACTTGTTATCTTTTAATACTTTTAATATATAATGCCTCGGCATTTTCTTTAGCACCTTGTGTGTCAAATTCCCTAAAGTCTTGACTTTGGGATCTACTTAAGGCCTTGGCTTTTATCTTTCTTTTCTTTATCTTTCTTATACTTTTCTTAAACTCAAAATACTGATAGGGAACTCAAAATTTGTAACTGAAATGCTTAATGAAAAATCTACACTGCAATGCTTAATTAAAATCTGCATTATAAGCTTACATAAAAATCTGCACTTATAAGCTTAATTAAAATCTGCACTATAGGCTTAATTAAAATCTGCACTATAAGCTTAAATAAAAATCTGCACTATAAGCTTAATTAAAATCTGCACTATAGGCTTAATTAAAATCTGCACTATAAGCCTAAATTAAAATCTACTCTATAAGCTTAATTAAAATCTGCACTATAAGCTTACATAAAAATCTACATATGAGCTTAATTAAAAATCTGCACTATAAGCACTCATCATGCTTCGAATTCAAGAAGAACAAAGGTCCGAAACTACTCCTACTGCAGGTGAGAAGCACTTACCTTGATTCTTGGACTCACAACCGAACAAAAAGGGCTTCTAGGACCTTGGCCGGCCGCCGGAGATGATGCCCTAACTCCCTTTCGTTTTCTGCCCGAGCTCTGCCATCGTACGCAGAAGAGAAGGAGAGAATGGTTTAAGTCACGGGAAAACAGAGCATCAACTTATCCCTTTTTATAACTTAATATTTCTGTTAACTCCTTAAATAAATTCGCTATCTTTTCTAAACAGACAAATTCAACATCAACTTATCCCTTTTATAATATTCTATTAACTATCTTAAATAAATTCGCTACCTTTTCTAAACAGACAAATCCAACATCAACTTATCCCTTTTATAATCCAATATTCTGTTAACTATCTTAAATAAATTCGTTGCCTTTTCTAAACAGAAAAATCTGTTTGCCCACCTGGTCAGCTGGGTTTTGACCAAGCCAATGGTCGTGGGTTCAATTCTCGGCTTGGACATTTTTTTGTCGAAACTTCCTTCGTTTAGTAAAAATACCAAACGACCTCCAAAAATTATATAAAAATACTTTAAAAATTTCTAAAAATCCCTAGAATATTTCTTTAGCATTTTAAAATATTTTTAAATTATTTTTAGGACTTTAATTGAGGAAATTTGGGTCGTTACAATTCCCCATATCTTATAAAAAGTTCGTCCTCGAACTTAGAATAATTCTATAGCATGTTCTCTACCTTGTACATGCATTAGTTTGCGTCCATAATCTAATGTACTAAGGAAAACCACATCAAAGGTATCTTAGGACCTCCTAACCTACATACAATGAACATAAGCATAAGCAGTGACATAAGCATGACAGCATAAATGTAAGCATGGTAGATGAACTAAACATAATGATAGACTCGATCACAAGCATGTCGATATGCATAGGCAAAAACATAACATGAACATAACGTAGACCTAAACATATACGTAAATATAAACATAACATGACTTGAACATACTTGCATGCATACTCATAAACATACTAATGTGGTAGCCTAGTTGCACTTAGTAGTACCATAACATAAGTTGTTGATCAGACAACTACCCTAGCGCTAGGTTGGTAGGGGTCCGAACTTAGGACCGGAGTTCCCCTTTATTCTGGCGCGCTCACTGGGCTTAGGTCCCCAGATCATACCACCATCCTAGAACATATCTTGTTTGATTCTGGCGCGCTCACCGGGCTTAGGTCCTCGGATCATACCACCATCCCAGAACACATCTTGTTTGATTCTGGCGCGCTCACCGGGCTTAGGTCCCCGGATCATACCACCATCCCAGAACACATCTTGTTGTGTAAAAGAAACTAAGCAGAATTCTTAACTTTATAAGCACTTCTAAACATCTCCCTATTCTGTACATATAATTTGATACTTCTAAGGATTTCTCTTTATTGTAAAGAATAAAGAAAAGCATACTAAAAATTAAATATTTTCTTACTTGAAGACGGCAAGGTTGGTGCTGATGTGTGATGTTGGAGAATAAGAACTGCTCTGATACCAACTTGTAACACCCCACCCTCCTCACTATTGGTCTGTGATGGCGTAGGGCTACTGGACTACTAACTTTACTTAACTATCCTTGTTCACATGTTGATAGAAATTCTTAAAACTCTCGGAGAACTCAAAACATACAATTAACTAGCAGTGGAAGACTAAATGACTCATCTAATACATTCTTAATAAATGGCAATCTTAATAAATCCTTATGCTAGGTCCCAAGGCTTCTATAGTCCAGGCATCACACATCCATCCGCACCTCCTTGTCGTCTTCCTTTGCTATAACTTTTCCTTTACTTTATCTGCAGTAAGAGAAAAATGCAACTATAAGAAAAATTGCTTAGTAAGCGCTATCTAACTCACAAAACTCGAATATGCATGTAACTGGGAGAAGTCTAAAACTGAATGCCCAGAAAGAAATACTACTCATACTCATCTACTAATAAAAGAACAAGACATGCTGAAATGCTAAACATGTAAAGCTACTCATGCTCAGAAAATAGCAAAGAACAGTAAGCTAATCTAAATAATATGTTAGCATAAAAGAAAACTCAGCTTGCTGATTTTAAAACAAAGTAAAACTTAATGTTCTAAACTTATTCTTTAATTCACTTGTTTAAAACTTATTCTTTAATACTTTATACTTATGTAAAAATTACTTTACTTGTTTAAAAACTTATACTTATAATACTTCAAAATAATAATCAACTTCTCTTGGGCCCGACAACTGTGCTTTTACTTTTGTAACGACCCGGCCCATTTGGTGGCCCATTTGGCGACCCTCGGGTCGTCGATCGTCGGCCGTACCGTTACTACTAGGTTATCTAAACCTAGGGACGACTATGGGAGCCCAACCCAAGGACAACTGAGAGTCCAGCACAGTGTCACTGATAAAAGTAAAATACTTGTTATCTTTTAATACTTTTAATATATAATGCCTCGGCATTTTCTTTAGCACCTTGTGTGCCAAATTCCCTAAAGTCTTGACTTTGGGATCTACTTAAGGCCTTGGCCTTTTTCTTTCTTTTCTTTATCTTTCTTATACTTTTCTTAAACTCAAAATACTGATAGGGAACTCAAAATTTGTAATTGAAATGCTTAATGAAAAATCTACACTGCAATTCTTAATTAAAATCTGCATTATAAGCTTACATAAAAATCTGCACTTATAAGCTTAATTAAAATCTGCACTATAAGCTTAAATAAAAATCTACACTATAAGCTTAATTAAAATCTGCACTATAGGCTTAATTAAAATCTGCACTATAAGCCTAAATTAAAATCTTCTCTATAAGCTTAATTAAAATCTGCACTATAAGCTTAATTAAAATCTGCACTATAAGCTTACATAAAAATTTACATATGAGCTTAATTAAAAATCTGCACTATAAGCGCTCATCATGCTTCGAATTCAAGAAGAACAAAGGTCCGAAACTACTACTGCAGGTGAGAAGTACTTACCTTGATTCTTGGGCTCACAACCGAACAAAAAGGGCTTCTAGGACCTTGGTCGGCCGCCGGAGATGATGCCCTAACTCCCTTTCATTTTCTGCCCGAGCTCCGCCATCATACGCAGAAGAGAAGGAGAGAATGGTTTAAGTCACGGGAAAATAGAGCATCAACTTATCCCTTTTTATAGCTTAATATTTCTGTTAACTCCTTAAATAAATTCACTATATTTTCTAAACAGACAAATCCAACATCAACTTATCCCTTTTATAATATTCTGTTAACTATCTTAAATAAATTCGCTACCTTTTCTAAACAGACAAATCCAACATCAACTTATCCCTTTTATAATCCAATATTCTGTTAACTATCTTAAATAAATTCGCTGCCTTTTCTAAACAGAAAAATCTGTTTGCCCACCTGGTCAGCTCGATTTTCACCAAGCCAAAGGTCGTGGGTTTAATTCTCGGCTTGGACATTTTTTTGTCGAAACTTCCTTCGTTTAGTAAAAATACCAAACGACCTCCAAAAATTACATAAAAATACTCCAAAAATTTCTAAAAATCCCTAGAATATTTCTATAGCATTTTTAAATATTTTTAAATTACTTTTAGGACTCTAATTGAGGAAATTTGGGTCGTTACAGTTTGATTGTCGACTGTGTAGAGTTTAAAGTTGATTTTGACTATATAGAGTTTAAAGTCACAGTTTGACTGTCGACTATGTAGAGTTTAAAGTTGAATTCGACTGTATAGTGTTTAAAGTTTCAGTTTGACTATCAACTGTGTAGAGTTTAAAGTCAATTTCGACTGAGATGAATCCACTTGCACTTTTTATTGAATTTGTAAAAGTTGAACAAAATACAAGTGTAAATTACAAGTGTACTTGTTAAGCTCTATAAGGCTGCAGATGGTTAGTACTCCAAGGTCTGTCCAGCATCCGACCCTCAGCATCTTCAAGATAATAAGAATCAGAGGTGAGCTTTTGTACCACCTTGAATGGTCCTCCCCATTGTGGCTCGAATTTATTAACATCCCCGATCGACTTGATGTTCTTCTAGACTAGATCACCCACCTAAAAAATCTAGGAATAACCAGTCTATTATAATTTTGTCTCATCCTTTGACGGTATGACATAAGCTGGGTTGCTGCCTTGTCCCAAACTTCTTCTATCAGGTCGAGCTACATAAGACGTCGGTCAGCATTATCTTTATCATACAAACATGTACAATTGGATTCTATTCCTATCTTGATCGGGATCACTGCCTCACCACCATAAACCAAGTGGAAAGGAGTTGTACTTGTTGATTCTTGGGGAGTCATACGATATGCCCATAATACACTGGGTAACTCATCCACCCAACTGCCCCCAACATGATCTAATTTAGTTTTGAGTCCTCTGATAATTTCTCTGTTTGTTACTTTAGCTTGTCCATTACTCTACGGATAAGCTACCGACATGAAGGCCAATGTAATACCATACTCCAAACACCATTCTTTGATCCTTCTGCCTTGGAATTACCTTTCATTATCGGAAACCAGCTTATATGGAATACCGAATCTACATATAATATTTTGTCATAAGAATTTGATAACCATATGCTCTGTTATTTTAGCTAAGGGCTTAGCTTCCACCCATTTTAAAAAATAATCTATTGCTACTAATAAAAACCTCCTTAGAGAAGATGCCCAGGGAAAAAAGCCTACTATATCCATCCCCCACTAATTAAATGGGCAAGAAACCATGGAGGTTTTAAGTGATTCTATGGGGTGATGTGAGATGTTCTAATACTTCTGACAGAATAAATAGGTCCTTACTAGTTGAGATGCATCAGCTTGTAAAGTAGGTCAAAAATATCCAGTCAATAATATTTTTCAAGTGAAAGAATGACCTCCTACATGGCTTCCACAAGAACCCTGATGCATTTGAGTAAAAGACAGAAAAAGGATCTTTTATAAAGATGATCTCTAATCATAGTAAACCGACTAACCCTTTTCTTGAGTACCTATACTTGTTCCTCGTCGCTTGGTACAATACCTTGTTGTAGGAATAAGATGTTTGTAAAGTACCTCTAGATCTTTGGGCTTGAAACTAATTTCGGGCCCAGCCGCTCGCTCAGTGCTACATCCGACTTCATGAATAACGTCGAGCGTGTGACTTCCTCGCTCGATTAGAATCACCATCAGTTGGCCCCCAGCTATCATGTTGATATTACCCCGAGTGATATTACTATGGTTTTCTTCTTGTCGATCTTATATTTTTATTAGGCTAAGTGTTGCTAAGCCTAGCCGACCCTTTGCTCGACCTGGCTTTCCTAAATGCATCCGGTCGTTAACTGACTGAACACCCTACCTTTTTATTTTCAGAGTAAAATCCTAAAATCTTTATATTCAACCAAGTTCACACCTGGTTGTCCTTATTCAGACATTCTGCTATAGAGTCTCACAGGCAAGATCCGAGAATTTTAAGTTGGTCGAACATCAGAACCAGGTATGGAATGCTCATCCATTTTATCTTTGACCTCCACATCACCTTGACTTTGATTAGTACATCATCTTCTAGATCCGCTCGTTATAACCCCTATCAACCGTGATGCACACCAAGCACTGGGGGTCACGACGAATTGAGAGGGACCCGACTACCGAGCAAGATAAGCACGACAGAGGAGGAGGGGGAACATAGGTGGAGAGCTTCAATTTTTTGTGTGTGTTCGTTTGTCTGTGTTCGCAACCTCCTTATATATGAGCTCAAACCAATGGACAACATTAATGATCATTACTCGTCGAGCTGTGAAATGCTAACATTTCACTTGACCATAATCTCTACTTTAATGCATCTATTACACACTTAAATAAGCAGCAAAAGGATTTATATGGAAAAATATTGGTTCATTCTACTTGGGCAAATTTTGCCCCGACCAGTTCTATAACACCCAAAAATTCTCAAAATAATTATTAGAAATATTCTAATATTTTTCTAGAATTTTAGGATATTTTTATGGAATTTTTAGATTAGCGGAAGTAGCAAAAATAAATGGAAAACGAAAATAGCCTACACGGGAATTGAACCCGAGACCTATTGGGTCCTACGACTTATAGCGGACTCTAGTAACCAAGTGAACCTAGCAGGGTCGTGCTGAAAAGAAAGGGGATCAATTAAATTTATATTAGAGTTGGGCGAAATTGCCCACTTAATATAAAAAGGGAGGAAATAAGTGAAGAGTTATTTTAACGTAACTTTTCTCCTCCTCACCCTAACCTCACGCCGCCCCCTCCCTCCTCTTTCTCTCTCGGCGCACCAAGCCCCAAGGGCTAGGGTTTCATCCCAAAGGCTCTAGGAGCATCTTCCGGCGATGACTCCGACACGAGGGCGCTCCCCTCCGCGAGAGGAACGCATAGACGCGAGAAGATCGTCGAAAGGATCGTCTCCTCCGGAAATCTAGCGAGTAGAATCGTAACAAACTTCGAGCAGGAGGTAAGAAACCCCTCACCTACAGTATAAGTAGCTCTCGTGTGAATTTCATGTATTAGTTTAGTAATATGTAGACTATCGACACAAAGGATGCGAATTAGCGCATACCAAGTGTTCGATTTAAATTGTTTAGCACAGAAAAATGTAACTTAGGCATTTTAGTGGCTTAGATAAATGCAATAGAAGCATTTAATAGCTTATTGAGTCTTGCTCCAGCTTTTACAGGACCAGATGTCCAATGGGTGGCTCCCACAGTCGCCTCTAGGTATAGATAACCTAGTTCTAGGTTTAGACAACCTAGTAAAAGCAAGACAAGAATTTATTAGCTTATGTTCAGTATTTTACTTTCTCAGTGGCATTGTACTGGATTAGATATCCATTGGGTTGGACTCCCATAGTCATCCCTAGGTTCAGCTAACCTAGTAACCCTACTAAATTCGGGACTTGCAAACCCGGGTCTAGTTAGGGATGCGCGCACAGCAAAGTACAGTTGCCGGGCCCAAACAGCAGCTTGATTATTATTTTAATCTACTTATGAATATAGTTCTCAAACATCACAAAATAGTTATGTGAATCAGTACAGCTTTAACATCAGTTTAGTAATAGCTTAGCTCAGCTTTGGTATCAGTTTAGTTTCAATTGATACAATATGATAGATAATGATTAGCATTTATTGCCATGATCAGTTTCGATTTCCATGTGTTGTATGTCATGCCATGCTTAGCATATTCAGTATGTTCTTTTCAAATAGCATGTTTTCAAAGCATAAATAACATCGTATGCATGTTTTTGTGAGGTAGATGGCTTCTTACTAAGCTCTCAAGCTTACAGATACTATTTTCCTTATACTGCAGATAAAGGTAAAGGGAAGATGGACTAGTGGAGGCTGGAGGTCAATGCAGTGATGAAGATGTGTGTGGATGGGACTTGGAATAAAGATCTTAGGGAATTTCAG
The DNA here is from genome assembly GCF_018446385.1 of Zingiber officinale. Classification (NCBI taxonomy): domain Eukaryota; kingdom Viridiplantae; phylum Streptophyta; class Magnoliopsida; order Zingiberales; family Zingiberaceae; genus Zingiber; species Zingiber officinale. The sequence continues at coordinate 56,998,340 of NC_056003.1, read as the reverse complement.
CAAGCTTGCTTTAAGCATTAGAACCTTTTTAGCATTTTACCATGTTTCGCACTTTAGTATGTTTAAATGCCATGAACTAGTAAATTATGCACTCTATCATGTTTAGAACATTAGCTATGTGATGTTAGAATGTTTCCCAGTCATTTTAGAACTTGTATGTGTGATTGAGGCACGAAACAGTGCTGAAATCAGACTTCTGGTACGAAATCAGAAACCCCAATCGATCGGCTGATCGATTGGAGGCTTCTCAATCGATCAGCCGATCGATTGAGAAGTTCGTACCGCGAACAGTAGGCCTCTGGATCGATTAGCCGATCGATCTAGCAAATTCTGTCGCGAACAGAAGGCTCTGGGATCGATCACTGGATCGATTGGCCAGTCTGGATCGATCAGCCGATCGATCCAGAATATTGCCCGAGCACAGTAGCGTGCTGGATCGATCACTGGATTGATCCAACCTAAGCCCCACACACTGTAGCCACCTGGATCGATCAATGGATCGATCCGGCCGTTCCAATCGATCCGTGGATCAATTGGGAGGCCTGATATCAGCAAGAAACTCTTAGTTAAGTTCCTTGACCATTGGGGGATGTAATATATGTCATGAATAGTTTAGATTACACCCCTTAGCACATGTAGAACCAAGAAATGATAATAGTTTAGCAAAATTTTAATTAGTACAGCTTCCGCACTTAGATTTAATGATGGTCATGGAATAGTTAGCACAGATTAATGTAACGATCGGCCTCACAGCCTAGTTAGTAGGAGGCGGGTCATTATAGAGTGGTATCAGAGCAAAATTCCATACTTCCTACACACACATCAGCATTGAACCTGCAGCTTCCAAGTAAGAAACGTCTCTCACTTTATTATGTTCTTTCTTTCATGTTTATAGATACTGTAGCATGTTGATTGATGATAACACCTAACATGATAATGATAGTAGATATATAAACATGATTGCCTTAGTTATGTATGTCCTCTATGTCTTTAGAAATGACACGAGGACGCCCAGCTAGAAGGGCACCAGCTACTGAGCCCCAGCATGAGGTAGGCAGTCCAGTGCCTCCCACAGACCTTACAGCATTAGTGGCTCAGTTACAGCAGCAGTTAGCTGAACAGCAACAGGAGATAGCCACCTTAAAGGCTAACCAGCAGAATACTCCCACAGTCACCCCGGAACCAAACTTGGCAACGCCAGTAGTCTTAGAGGTTCCACTAGTCCAGCCTACAGCACCAGTAGCCCCAACAGCAGAGGCAAAAAGAGAGGCCTATCTGATCCAGTGGCAGAGAGTTAAGCCCGAGAACTTCTCAGGCACCAGTGAACCATGAGAAGGTGATCAAGCCTGGTTCAAAACACTGAAGAGCACGATGGAGCTTCTGGACTGGCCAGAGCATGAGAAGGTGAAGTGCGCCTCCTTCTGTCTGACGGGAGATGCACGCATGTGGTGGGAGAGAATTAGAGTGAAGCACCCAGTAAATCAGATGACATGGGCTGACTTCGAGAAAGAATTCTTCGAGGAGTTCTTTCACATGCAGGTCACAAACCGCCACTACGACGAGTTCACTGAGTTTCGTCAGGGCAACCTATCAGTTGAGGAAGTCGTGAAGAAATTCAATAGATTGGCTCGTCTATGCCCTGAACTAGTCAGCACAGAGAAAGAAAGAGTCCGGTTGATGCTCAAGATGCTGAGGCCGGAAATAGCAATGAACGTGGCTGGCGGAGTTCACAGGCCGCAAACCACCGAAGAACTAGTCAGCAGTGCTCTGACCATCGAGCACTACCAGAACAATATCAAGCAGCAGAAGCAAGTCCTCTCAGAGTCAAAAGGGCAAGGAGGCTCAGGCACTCAGAAACAACAGGGCCACAGCTCTAACTGGAAAGGGAACTCCAGCAATAAGCGCAAACCAGGGAGTTACCCAAAAGGAGGGCCAGCTAGCAAACAGCCCAGTTATCCAAAGTGTGCTACTTGTGGGAAATTCCACCATGGAGTTTGTCGTAAAGGCACACGAGGATGCTTTGAGTGTGGACAGGAAGGGCATAAGGCTAAGCAGTGCCCGAACAAGACTAGTCTTCCTCCACCACAGCCGATTCAGTACGGAGGCCAGCCAGCTCAGTTACATCAGATGCAGGCCGCTCTAGAAGGTTCCCACATCAGCCAGGGCAGATTAGAAGCCCCTCCAGTGACGACGAATGCACGGATCTACTCCCTGACCAGAGAGGACGTAACAAATGCCTCAACAGTTGTTACAGGTCAGATTAGTATTTTACAGCAAAGTACAACTGTCTTATTCGATACTGGGGCAACCCATTCATATATATCCAGGGCATTTGCCGAGAAATTAGCAAGACCTCCAGAGGTACTCAGTAGTCAGTTTCTGACGACCTTACATTCGGGAGAAATTATGGCATCGACGCACTGGCTCAGAGCAGTGCCAGTCATTATAGCAGATAGAGAACTCTTTTGTGATCTGATAGTGCTAAATATGACTGACTACGATGTCATCTTCGGGATGGATTTCTTGATCAAATACGGTGCCTCCATCGAGTGTCGTAAGCAGAAAGTCATATTCCAACCCGAAGCAGAAGCACAGTTCGAGTTCATCGGGGAACCCAAGAGAAAGGCCAAGAAGTTTCTCTCAGCTATGAAGGCACAGAGGTTAATAGATTCAGTATGTACGGGATTTCTAGCACACGTAGTCAGTACCAGTCAGGACAAGGACCAGCAGCTAGCTGAGGTCCGAGTCGTATGTGACTACCCAGCCATTTTTCCCGAAGAGTTACCAGGCTTAGCACCAGACAGGGAGATCGAATTTGAGATAGAGCTCATTCCTGGTACAAATCCTATCTCCAAAGCGCCTTACCGCATGGCTCCAGCAGAACTGAAGGAACTTCATGAACAACTACAGGAGCTGCTTGACAAAGGCTTCATACGCCCTAGTCACTCACTATGGGGAGCGCCTGTATTGTTCGTGAAGAAGAAGGACGGGAGTATGCCCCTGTGTATAGACTACCGAGCGCTGAACCAAGTCACAATCAAGAACAGGTATCCTCTTCCCAGAATTGATGACCTGTTTGATCAGCTAAAGGGAGCAGCAATGTTCTCTAAGATAGACCTCAGATCAGGTTATCATCAGGTGAATGTTAAAGAAGAGGATATACCCAAGACAACATTCAGGACCAGATACGGACATTATGAGTTCGTAGTCATGCCCTTTGGCGTGACCAATGCTCCAGCTACTTTCATGGACCTCATGAACAAGGTATTCAGGGAATATTTAGATAAGTTCTTTATCGTCACTACAAGAAATTATAGATTTAACCACACCTAATAGACAACAGTTTTTTGAGAAACTGTTGTCTTTTTGTTATTTAACAACGGTTTTGTTGAAAACTGTTGTTGTTAGTCGTGTTTTTTAAAAAAAGACAACAATGTTTAAAAAACCGTTGTCTTTGACATACATAAGACAACGGTTTTATGTCAAAGACAACGGTTTTTAAACATTGTTGTCTATGAGATATCTTTATTTGGCATACGACAACAGTTTTAATAAACCGTTGTCTATTAGTGTTGTTTAAAACTATGTTGAAACTATGTTGTCTATTAGTTTTAATCAACAGTTTAATCAACATAGTTATTTGCCTATGTTAAACTATGTTGTGTATTAGTTTTAATCAACAGTTTAATCAACATAGTTATTTGCCTATGTTAAACTATGTTGTCTCTAAGATGGATGGATTTTAATCAAACTAGGTTTTAAGATGGATGGATTAGCAACACTTCACGTTTTCTTTTTACCACATCGCGCGCACCGCCACCAAAAACCCGCGCTAACCCTAATCGCCATCTTCTCCCCAACGGTGACCGCCATCTTCTCTCCTTCCAGTCCACGCCGTTCACAAGTTCGCGATCGCCGTGGCTCATTTTGTCCCGAGGTGCGTTTTTCTTCTTCTAATCTGGTGAAGAATCATAGCTCCCGAACGCTTTTCTCTCTTCTTTGTGCTTTTCTCGGAGGCATAAAAGTGTCTTGTTCTCTTTTAGTCAATATATCATTTCCTTGAAACCACACTGCCAAAGAACACACCATCAGAAGCATCATGAAACTACGTGCTATGTATTACATATATCTTCCATTCTTCCACTTTCATTATCTTCTGTCTTCTTAAAGTTTGAAGTAAACCTACGTGCCATGTATTACATATATCTTCCATTCTTCCACTTTCATTATCTTCTGTCTTCTTAAAGTTTGAAGTAAACTTTAAGGGCCCAACATTGTCAATGTGTGCAGCATCTTTAGCCAATTGTAATTCTAAATCATCATCATTTTCTGGGTGGGCATCCAAATCTTTGAACAGAAGGCTTCCCCTGGCATCTGAATCTATGTTTAAAATGTCACTGCTAGCTGAAACATCTGGATTTGCTGGGTTTGCAAGGATCCTTTCAATCTTTTCATTTCTGCTAACTTCCTTGTCTCCTTGCAGCATTGTTTGCTTCATAGATTTTTCCAGCAAACAAGGATCATGAACTGCCTGTGGCATCTCATCATACTTATGGTCTTCACCTGGTAGTTGATTTGCCCTGAATTCATTGCAATCTTGTGAGAAAGCACCGACTGCTTTTGCATTATTGTGTTCTTCATATAGCATAACTCCAGTTTCTTTTCGGTTGATCTTAGTTTCCTCCAATTTCATCTGTATCTTCATCAACTACCAGCCCAGATACAAATTTCTGAGACATGGATGACTCTTTCTTTGAGCATGGTTCCTGCCTAGCTTCCTTCAGGGTTTCCACTGAATTTCCATTATCTTCTTTTATTTCAAGATGTGTCATGAGCTTGTTTTTCTTGTCAATGATTTGCTCTTATATACCTACACTAGATGTTATTCAAACATGATAGGCACAAGAATTTGGTCATCTATGAATGTAAAATAAGATCAGTATGATATTGGAAAATTAAAAGTGTCAAGCAATCTATGTAATAGTTTCAGTGGCACTAGACAACCTCCTAGCTTGTAGAATAGCTTCCTCTTGTAGTTTCTCAATATGCTGAATATTAGAGGATTTCACCATATATTGAATGTTAATTGACAAATTGTTACCTCAAGTTTCTCATAGTTGCCTGCAGACTAGCTTCCTATTTCTTTATTCTTCAATGAAACAATAGTTGCCTAAAGTTTTTCAATATTCTTGCTTGCTTGACAAATTTTTAATCTGCTTTTGGTATTCATTAATAGTCCTATCTTTGAGCTAGAGTTCACATTATAGTTTATTTCAAATATTTTTTCATCTAAGGTGGTTTTGAACCCTTCACGTTTTTGCACTAAACCCTTCCCTTTCTTCACATCCATAGATAGTTTTTCTCTTATTAGCAGATTCGCTTATTTTAATAATTTAGTTACTTGATTGTATAGATTGTATGCTAAGAATATCTTATGTTTCTTGTTCATTGTGTTAAGATCTTGTTGTATACTGTACAATTGTTTTGAAGGTAGGTGTTATCTCATTTCTAGCTGATTAGTACTTATAACAAGAATGGACAAAGAATGGATGTCAAAGGATAGACTATCTAGTGAATATGATATTGGAGTAGAGTCTTTCTTGCAATTTGCACTGGAAAATGCTAACGATCCTAATGCAATACCTTGCCCATGTGCAAGATGTGGTAACATAAAGAAGAAAAATGTTGAAACTATAAGGGCACATTTGTATTGTAATGGTATAGATTTGACATATCATACATGGATATGGCATGGGGAAAGAACTATGACAGAAAACTCAATGAACAGTAATGATCGCGTGGGGCAAGATGAATACAAATATTTTGTCGAGGAGCCTATAGATATGGTGCAAGCTGTATATGATAGTTATGTTGAGAATCCAAGCGAGTTCAATAAGCTACTTGAAGATGCCGAGAAATGTTTATATCCTGGATGCACAAAATTCACAAAGTTATCTGCAGTTGTAAAATTATTTAACTTGAAGGCAAAATATAGTTGGAGTGATAAAAGTTTTACCGATTTACTTATTTTGTTAGGAGAAATGCTTCCAGATGACAATGAATTACCCTTATCTTTGTATGAGGCAAAGAAAAGCTTACGTGCATTAGGGATGGATTACGTGAAAATTCATGCTTGTCCTAATGATTGTATCTTATACCGGAAGGAGTACGAAGATTTTGCCAATTGCCCTACTTGCGGGACATCAAGGTGGAAGTTGAGCAACAAATCCAAGATAAAAGAAGGAGTTCCTGCAAAGGTCTTGTGGTATTTCCCACCCATGCCAAGATTTCAAAGAATGTTTCGGAATAAGGCGATATCCAAGGAGTTAACCTGGCATACTGATAAAAGAATTCATGATGGATACTTACGTCATCCAGCTGACGCACCTTCTTGGAAATTAGTTGATCGCATGTGGCCTGATTTTGCTTCTGAGCCCAGAAATCTGAGATTGGCTATATCAGCAGACGGGATTAATCCCCACAGTTTGTTGAGTTCTACATATAGTTGTTGGCCAGTTTTAATGATCACATACAACCTTCCACCATGGTTGTGTATGAAGAGAAAATTTATTATGCTCACTTTGTTGATATCTGGTCCTAGACAACCAGGAAATGATATTGATGTTTACTTAGCACCTCTGATTGATGATTTAAAATGTTTATGGGATAAAGGTGTCGAAACATATGATGCATATCGAGAAGAAAGTTTCTCTCTTAAAGCTGTTCTGCTATGGACAATCAATGATTTTCCTGCATATGGGAACATGTCAGGATGTGTTGTGAAGGGATATCATGCATGCCCTATTTGTGCAGAAAAAACTTATTCAACAAGGTTGAAGCATTGTAGAAAAATGTCATATACAGGCCATAGAAGGTTTCTACCTTTATGTCATTCTTATCGAAGGCAAAAGAAGGCATTTAATGGAAACCAAGAATTTAACCTTGCACCAAAGCCATTGAGTGGCCATGAAGTTTTGGAAAGAGTTGAAAGAAATAATTATCAGTTGGGAAAAATCAGCGGAAAGCTATCATCAAAGAGGAATGATGGAGAAACATGTTGGAAAAAGAAATCAATATTCTTTGAACTAGAATATTGGAAAGAGCTACATGTTCGACATGTTCTTGATGTGATGCACATTGAAAAAAATGTCTGTGAAAGTCTCATCGGTACATTATTTGACATTCCAGGAAAAACAAAGGATGGAGTCGCAGCAAGATTAGACCTTATGGAAATGAATTTAAGAACTGAATTGACACCAAGGATTGGGGAGAAAAGAACGTTTCTGCCAGCTGCCTGTTACACTCTAAGTAAAGCTGAGAAAAGAAGTATTTGCAATTCTTTGTCAGGAATAAAGGTCCCTGAAGGTTACTCATCTAATGTTAAAAACCTTGTGTCGATGAAGGATTTGAAACTTGTTGGCCTTAAGTCACATGACTATCACACTTTAATGCAACAATTACTTCCAGTGGTTATTCGTGGTGTCTTGCCAAAACATGTCAGAGATACTATCACTCGGTTGTGTTTCTTCTTCAATGCGTTATATAGTAAAGTAATAGACGTTTTAAAGATGGATGACTTGCAAAGAGAGATTGTAATGATATTGTGTTTGCTTGAAAAGTATTTCCCTCCTTCATTTTTTGATATAATGATTCATTTAACTGTTCATCTCGTGCGAGAGGTCAAATTGTGCGGACCCGTTTGGTATAGACACATGTACCCATTTGAAAGATACATGAAGATTTTGAAAGGTTATGTGCGCAATCACAATCGGCCTGAAGGGTGTATAGCCGAATGTTATATTGCTGAAGAGGCTGTCGAATTTTGCTCAGACTATCTATCTAATGTCCACACAATTGGGATACCATCAAGTCATCACAAAGTAGAACGTACTAAGCCTTTATCGGGTGCAATAGTGCACTCCGCTAGGCATGATGAGTTGCAACAAGCACATCGTTACATATTGACGAATGATGATGAGATTGATCCTTATATCGAGTATGTTCTCTAACTTATCAATACTTTTATGCAATTTGAATTCATTCTATTGGTTTATTTATTTAAAATAATTCTATTAGGGCACACATGGTGGAGTTGAGAGCAAGATTTCCTCAAAAAGCTAAGTCCAAAAAGTGGCTACAAGATGAGCATAACCGAACATTTATTAACTGGTTGCATGATATTGTACGTTCCAAAACTACTATGTATTAGCATACATACAACTCTTGGTATCTTACGCAAAAATTTAAATTTTATTATATTGTTAACTATAGGTTGAACGTGCGGTTGACCATTCGACCCTTCAAATATCTGAAAGATTAAAGTGGATAGCGCGTGGACTTAGCAAGAAAGTGTTAAAGTATTCTAGTTATTTGATTGATGGGATTACTTATGCTACGAAAGAACGTGATGATGTACGAGTTGCTCAAAATTCTGGAGTAAGCTTAGTCGCAAAGACAATGCAAGTTGCCAGTGCAAAGGATAAAAATCCAATTGTGTTGGACATGATTTTTTATGGAGTTATTGAAGAAATATGGTTACTTGATTACCACAAATTTCAAATTCCAATGTTCAAATGTAATTGGGTGGAGAATAATAATGGTATAAAAGTAGATGATCTTGGTTTCACATTGGTAAATTTGAAACGAATTGGATTCAAATCAGATTCTTTTATCTTGGGAAGTCAAGCGAAGCAAGTATTTTATATTGAAGATCCTGAAGATCCTGTATGGAGTATTGTACTTGCAACTCCTACTAGAGAGTCATTTGAATATGCAAATGGGGATGAATTGGAAGACACTATAGTCCACTATCAATCTTTTACCAGAGAGTTACCATCAATGGATGCTTACGGAGTAGATGACAATGAACCCCAATGCCTTCGTGAAGATTGTGATGGCACTTGGGTTGAAAATGTTTAACCAATTATAGTTTTTTTTTGAAGATATGTTTGTAGACAATATTGATATGTATCTTGTTTTTGAATATGATTTTGTGCACATGATGGTATTTCAAATTTTTATCTATGTATGTTGATTTTCTTTTGTAGGTGAATTTCTTATTGTGTATTTTTTTTAAATATTGATATGTTGTTTCACTTTTTTATCAATAGATTAAATTTGAGATCTATGGCATCCTTTGGAAAGCTTAAAATCAAATCTGATGGTGATGACACAATTCATGCTTCAAGCAAGAGAAAAGGACAACCTGCAACGATTGGGAAGGGCAAAGGAAAAATTGCATCTACATCCACTAACAACAGTTTACAGGTTGAGACAATGCTGGAATCTACAGACACTGAAACAACAAGAACATCTAGAGGTCGTACCCATCTGGATAAGCTTACTAAACAAAGGGTTCAAGGAATTCGAAATGAGGTAAGATTTAATAAACTTGGACAGCCAGTAGGAGGAGCTGCTATTACAATGCAAAGTTACATTGGCTTGCTTGCTCGAGAAAAGGTCAAGATATCTTACAAGACGTGGAAACAAGTTCCAAATGAAGTTAAAGAATTGATATAGGAATCAGTTAATGTAAGTAAGTTAAAGAAATTCTGGTCAATTATCATGTTGCAAATTTTATTTGTCATATCATGGCATGCATGAAAAGATGAGTTAAAGATAGTAAAACAGTATGAATTGCCTGCTGTTCTTGCTACTCCAGCATTCAACAGTATGATTTTTATATATACAAGTTAAAGATTGGTTTTCTATTTCAAGTTGCTCTGCTGCATTTGCTCAGGTTTAGATAGTTCAGTTGAAGGTTCTTAAATTTCACAAGGTTCTGCTTCCTTTCTTTCAGCTTCGTATGTTTCAGTAGGTTGTTCTTCTGTTGTTCGTGATTCTCCTTGTTCCATTTCAGTTTTAGATCCCTCAGTAGGTTCTTTTTCTATATCAGTGGGGTTTTCATTTGTACTTAGTTCTGGTAGCTTTGTTTCTGCATTAGCATTGAAACAATTGTAAAGCAAAGAGAAAACCAGGATTGCATTGTCGTCCAGTGTCTCAACAAGAAATTACCAAATCTACAAACATTGTAAGACCTGATTACCAACTGCCAATCATCAAACAATTTCAAAACGAATGTTGCTCCAACTAGAAAACTTAGGATTATAAGTAACCAACAATCCTCAAAGGATCCTAACATTGTCCTAGGTTAATTGTACGAAATCAAGAACAAATCCATTTGTCTGTCATATCAGTGTCCAAAGCTAGTGCTGTTTGTATATGTCTTTACTTGCACTTGATTCTTCAAACAAAATGTTAAGGGCATGATTTTATATCTGATATACACAAATATCCAATATGTGCAATAGCACAACAACTGAACTTAAGGCTCTAGACATGTTAAATACTAAAGCTCAATCTTCCTAACAAAACTATACAAATACAAGAGAAATGGTTGTATATCTCATTGTTTGTGGTTGTCTACTACAATCCAAAGCTTCCATCCATCTAATAACTTGAATATCAAATGTTTTCTGTTTTAGATATTACAACCCTACTATCAACCAAATTATTATGGGTGTATAATAACCTCCTATTTTAAGGCATTAGTTTCATCATATTCGGAAGTGGATACATCCATGCGAGTTACTACTTGCCTATAATAAGGCGAACGATGTTAACAGCGCTGAGACTCTATCGTTAACTAAATCATCCAGATTGAAAATAGATCCACAATTAAACTAATAAACAAATAGGGCAAATCAAAAGCCACGAGCACTCCTGCATTAGCTTTGTTTTGGTAATTTCAGATCTCCAAAACACTCAATGATGAGAATGCCTTAAACTTAATGTATGTGTGTGTTGTTTCAATGCTAGAATAATTTCCAGAAATTGTGTTTGCTTATGGTGTCAATGATGAATATAGGTACTAATCAGTTTATTGTATTCCCAATTGTGTTTTATAGCTGACATATGATGTTCCCCCAAGTTGGAAGAAGGGATGTTTGAATTCAGCAAGTAATAAGTGGCGTCAGTTTAAATCCCATCTCACTCAGACATTCATTTCGAAGAAGCTTGACAAACTCGAAGAGTTGGATGAACCACCTAGCGGCTATGGTCTTGCAAGAGATGATTGGATTTCTTTTGTCAGGACTCGCATGTCTGATGACTTTATTGTAAGTTTAGTCTTTTGTTCTTTCAAAATAAGTAGATATTAAGGTAAATGATGAATTAGTAAATTTGATATGTGGAATGTTTCACTTGACTAGAAACTAAGTGAACAACAGAAGGAGAAAAGAAAGAAGAACATATACCCCCATCGCCTTGCTCGTAAAGGATATGCACGATATGCTGAAGAAATAGTAAGTATATTTTGCTTATAAAATTCGTATAATGGTTTTGTTTAGCATTTAATAATCATTCTTATTTAACATATATCATTCAATTATTCTTGTTCTTAGGCAAATGAATTATGTGACGATGATGAAATCAATAGAGCTATTATTTGGAAGAAAGGAAGGGTTAATAAAGAAGGGAAATTTGATGGCCAAGAGTTGAAACAAACAATAGACAAGATTGTGAGAAGCTATGAGTAAAAATCAATTATTGTATTTCAATGAAACTTTTAAAGTAATTTTTTTTTATTTGGATGACAGGATGATTATATACAACAGAAGCGTGAGGGTACACTCGAAATTAATGGGACAAAAGAAGATATTCTTACGAAAGCACTCAATTCAAGAGAACATAGTGGACGTGTGAGGGCTGTTGGAGGTCATATCACTCCATCATTGTTCTTTAATGGTAGTAGATGGAAGACTGACCATGTTGATAGAGAGCTACTGATTGAGCAAAAGAGAGAGTTGGTGGAGGCTAGAAAATTAATTCAAGACCAAGATACACGCATTCAAAACCTTGAAGCAATTGTCTACAAAAAGGGTGCATGGGGCAGTGACATTGATGACAAAGGAAGTTGCTCGGTAAAGTTACCTCAGCAAAATGACAATAAACTGAACACCGATAAGACTTTCCCCAGTCATGAAGAGTTCAATGATGTCGAAATGCAAGTTGTGGATAAAGAAGTTGCTTTACAGGTATATAAGTTGTGGTTATATTTATTATTAAAATAAAGAGTTAGTATAATTCAATGACACAACTATTTATCTTTTAGGGTAAATCAGTTATTTTGACATTGGATTCTAGCACAGACATTGTTGCATATGGTACAGTTGTTGAGGTCATTGGAGTTAATCACTCTCTCCATGGTGTTCCGTTACCCAAGAATTGTATGCGTGTATCCATCGATGAAGCAATGCAGAAATCAGCATGTTTGCCAGTTCCGATTCCCAATGAATGTGAAACTATTGGTGATGCTGTTGGAACCCATGTGGCTTGGCCAAAACACCTGCTGATGCTACGACAAAAGGTACATCTAAGATAATATTTCAAAGTAAATATCTGTGAAACTATTTAGTATTGCACCTATCTAAAAAGTTTACAATTACAATTATTAGAAGCGTCAAATGAAGAAAACAGCACATGTAGAAAATAACCAGACTTTGTTATCAAGTGTGCCAAGATCATTGCGCGTGGTGTATTGTTATTGTAAGCGTGCTCTTGAGAATGGAAGGAAATTGTCAATTGCTTTAGATCATGAGGTATTTCAAGATGATTATGAACTGAACTTGCATCTTGAGGACATTAGTGCTTTGTATCACTTGGAGCCAATTTCAGGAAATTGTGTGGTTGTTTACATATGGTAAGTCTTCGAATTACCTTGTAGTTTGTTTGTTCTTTTTTAAATTTAGTATATAAGAAGCACATACTTTATTAGATCAGTATTTAATATCTAATATAGTTCTGATTTTTTTTATTTCAAATGGCAGACATCTTTATAAAAAGTTGGTAAAAGAAAATAAGATTGATAAATTCAGATTTGTAAATCTGCATAGCATCCCAAACTTTCAAAAAACCACACAAGACAAAATAGGTAAAACTGAACGGTTGAACCAGAGGGCAAGTTTCTTAGCAGATAGGATGAGTGGTGCATCAATTAATCAATTAGTTTTGGTGCCAAGTTGCAATGGGTAATGAACATCTTTAATATCATTTTCAATTGATTATTTTAGTGAATTGTATGCACTAATTTTGTATTTGTGTGTAGTTTCCATTGGAATTTGACTGTCATTAAACCTCATAAGGAGATTGTTTACTTGTTGGATTCTTTAAGTCATCGCATTCGTGATGAAGATTGGAAATATGTTGTGGAAATGTGAGTTTATATATGCTTTTTATTATGTATTTAATTCAGTCATAAAACACTAGGATGAGTGGTGCATCAATTAATCAATTAGTTTTGGTGCCAAGTTGCAATGGGTAATGAACATCTTTAATATCATTTTCACTTGATTATTTTTGTGAATTGTATGCACTAATTTTGTATTTGTGTGTAGTTTCCATTGGAATTTGACTGTCATTAAACCTCATAAGGAGATTGTTTACTTGTTGGATTCTTTAAGTCATCGCATTCGTAATCAACTATGTTGAATGTATATATGAAGGGCGTTAAGATTGTTTAATTCGAACAATGGAAGGAAAGGAAGAAAGCATGTACAATGGGAAGTAATCAAGGTATGGGTACTTCTATTTCAATCAATCAAGGTATGTGTATATTTATCATTAACAATATCAATTGCCTTTAACGTAGGTTCCTAGGCAGCCAGATGCGAAACAATGTGGTTATTACGTGATGAGATTTATGAGGCAAATTACTGAAGAAAATGCAATGATCGAGGGGGATACACTACCATCGATAGTAATATTATCTTTATCATCTCAAATAATTAGAAGTTATTTAGTTATTATTTTTTTCCAATTAATTATATTTTGTTCTTTAAGATCATATAATTTATGTGTGTTCACAGTTCACAAAAGCGGAGTACTCTCAAGAAGAAATTGATGAAGTGCGCTCTGAGATAGCAGAATGCATACAAGATCATATTTATGAATAGGTATATACATGAGTTCATCTTATTGCATTTGACAATAATAATATTCAGTTAAATTGAATACATGCTGCTTATACTTGATTGCACTTGATTTGGAGATATCTGTCTCTGAGTCCATTTACCAAATCCAATCGGCATGACTAAACTGCACACATGAGTTCACAAAACTGCACAGGACGTTACAGATGAGAAACATAGCAGAAGAGCAGATTAGATGACGTTTAGGTGAAGATCATATTAATTTCTGGTTTGATACATGGTTAGATGCAGGTCCTTTGTTAAATCCCTCAGTCTCATCGTTAAATCTTGGGCTTTTATGTTCTTTACTAGTTCTATCTATGTGATTTCCATGATCTAATTAGAGGTATCCTCTATGATGTTGTCGGAAGTTTGGATTGCTCTTTTCTACTCTCTATTCCGTGTAAAAACTAAATAAACCATCTCTATGCTTTTGCATGATTGTCGGAGAATTTTATTCGAATATGAATTGGGGAAAATGCTAATATAGTTAGGAATTTTGATTCGTGCTAGAAGTTAGGCCGTTTACTGAGTCTATTTGAGTATCAAGAGAGTAGATCCTTATGATAATTGTGGGTTGATCAATTTGCTTGCTCTGTGAATTTAAATTAGTAAAGCTTGTTTGTTTAATTCTCTGTGTGCTGCTTTGTTGCTTCAGCCCTTGTTTGTATTTGTGATTTTGTATGCTCCGGAAATAAGTTGGAACTTGATTTTTCATGTCTAATTTAGCTAGATTCTATAATGCTTTTTTGATGCTCGATGATAGAACCAGAATCTGGTTGTTGCTCTAAGCCATTGCTTGCTCTGTGAATTTAGCTAGATTCTATATGCTTCAAATTGGATAGAATTTTTTTTGGTATATGTAAAGTTGATAGGTTTGGTTTACCATACTTAAGAGTTACTTGTAAAGCCATATAGCTGGTCTTTTAAGACATACTACTCTGAGTTTTTGTAAAACTGTAATAAGGTCAGGTACGTGTGAAATTTCCAAGAGATCCATTTTTTATGCCATTTACTCCTGGGAAATGAATTAACTTGCAATCTTATGCTGCAGTTTCTGTGAAAGGAGAAGAAAAGAGAAGCTAGGAGGGAGGAGAAACCAGAAAAGGCTGCAGTTTAGAAGATGCACAGGCTGTTTAGAAGATGCACAGGTAGAGAAGACGTGCTCCAACAAAACATGATATTTTGGACTATATGTGTGATATATATAAACTTTTGGCTGTGTAAACTTTTGTGATGTTTGAATGTTGATGTTTGGTACTTTTGTGATGTTTGAATGTTGGAATATTTGCATTGTAAATATTGATTATGTAGGTTTTTTATCAATGAAATTTGCACTGGATGTTTTTTATAAACCATTGAGTAGGAAAAGATTAATAAGTTTTTTATTTATTGTCAAAATGTTGTATATTGTACCCAAAGACATCAGTTTAAATATGTCAAACTGTTG
Source organism: Zingiber officinale (assembly GCF_018446385.1). Lineage (NCBI taxonomy): Eukaryota > Viridiplantae > Streptophyta > Magnoliopsida > Zingiberales > Zingiberaceae > Zingiber > Zingiber officinale. Next base: position 56,982,923 of record NC_056003.1, on the reverse strand, counting down.
TCAATGGCGTTAAAAGACAATAGTGACAAACTGATGTTATTTAACATCGTTGCCTAAAAAGACAACGGTTTTTAACCGTTGTCAAACCGATGTCGTTGGCTAAAAAGACAACGCTTTTTAGCCGTTGTCGTAGACCGTTCAAAACTGTTGTTGAAGAGCCTAGGCATACGCTCAAAGACAACGGTGAAAAATTGTTGTCTTTGTAGGAAAAGACAACAGTTGTTCACCGTTGTTAAAATGTTGTCTTTGCCTTCGCAGACAACGGTTAAAAACTGTTGTCGTTTGCCACCCCTTTTAACAACATAGCCTTTAACAACAGTTGAAAATGGCCTACGATAACGGTGAAAAACCGTTGTTGTATGTCTTTTTTCTTGTAGTGCGTGTTCATCGATGACATTCTTATCTATTCCAGAACTCAGGAAGACCACGCAGAGCACCTGAGAACAGTATTGCAGACCCTTCAGCAGAACCAGCTGTACGCCAAGTTCACAAAATGTGAATTTTGGTTAGATCAGGTGTCCTTCCTCGGTCACATCATCTCAAGGGATGGTATCATGGTAGACCCCAGTAAGATAGAAGCTGTGAGCAATTGGAAGAGACACAGGAACGCTAGCGAGATCAGAAGCTTTCTGGGATTAGCAGGTTATTACAGAAAATTCATAGAGGACTTCTCCAGGATAGCCTCCCCACTGACAGCTCTCACCAGGAAAAACAGGAAATATCAGTGGACTGAGGACTGTGAGAACAGCTTCAGCGAGTTAAAAAGAAGATTGACCAGTGCACCTATTCTGACTCTACCAGAAAACGCAGACAGCTTTGATATATATAGTGATGCCTCTAAATTGGGATTAGGAGCAGTGCTGATGCAAGATGGCAAGGTAATCGCCTATGCCTCCAGACAACTCAAGGATTATGAGAGGAATTACCCCACTCATGACCTTGAGCTTGCAGCAGTGGTGTTCGCTCTCAAAATTTGGAGACATTACTTGTATGGAGCTCAGTGCATAGTGTATACAGATCATCAGAGTCTGAAGTACTTCTTCACTCAGAAGGATCTGAATATGCGACAGCGCAGATGGCTAGAACTGGTCAAGGACTACGATATAGACATCCTCTACCACCCAGGAAAGGAAAATAGGGTAGTATATGCACTTAGCAGAAAGTCCAGTGCTGCTCTATTATCTCTAGCAGCCATGTCACTGCCCCTACAGAAGGAGATCACAGACTTCGGTCTTGAACTCATAGTTGGACAGCTCTCTACTATGACGTTAGAGTCTACCTTGCTTGGTGATCTTCAGACAACTCAGGAACAGGATCCTGAAATTCAGAAGATCAAGCAAGGATTAGCAGAATCAGACAGTGGAGAATTCAGAGTATCTGATAGTGGGGTATTGTACTTTGGTGACAGATTGTGTGTTCCAGATCAGGAGGAACTACGCAGGAAGATTTTAGATGAGGCTCACAAGACTCCCTATGCGATGCATCCAGGCTCCACCAAAATGTACCAGGACTTGAAGAAGCATGTTTGGTGGCCTGGGATGAAAAGAGACATCGCTCGATATGTTAGCATCTGCCTAACCTGTCAGAGGGTTAAGGCAGAACATCAGAGACCAGGAGGAGTCTTGTAGCCCATTCAGATACCAGAATGGAAGTGGGAAGACATTTCTATGGATTTCATAGTGGGACTACCCAGAACCACGAATGATTTTGATACCATCTGGGTAATAGTCGACAGGTTGACTAAATCAGCCCACTTCTTAGCTATCAGGATATCCTACTCCATGGAACAGCTAGCACAGTTGTATCTCAAGGAGATCGTTAGACTACATGGAGTCCCACGAACCATTATATCAGACAGAGATAGCAGATTCACATCACACTTCTGGGAGTGTGTACAGTCAGCATTGGGCACGAAGTTAAAGTTCAGCACAGCTTTCCATCCTCAGACAGATGGTCAGACGGAGCGAGTAAATCAGGTACTCGAAGATATGCTCCGAGCATGTGCCCTAGACTTCAGGGGAAGTTGGTGCAAATATCTGAGCTTAGCAGAATTTGCATACAACAACAGCTATCAGGCCACCATTGGCATGGCACCTTACGAGGCTCTCTATGGGCGGAGGTGTAGATCTCCAATCTGCTGGTATGAGAGTGGTGAACAGAAAGAACTAGAGCTTCAGACAGATCTAGTAGCAGATACCACAGCAGCTATACAGTAGATCCGCCAGAGGATAGAGTCACCTCAGAGCCGTCAGAAAAGCTATGCTGATACACGGCGCAGACCCTTAGAGTTCTCAGTTGGGGATTCAGTGTTCCTCAGAGTAGCTCCCATGAAGGGAGTAATGAGTTTTGGGAAGAAGGGTAAACTAAGTCCCAGATATGTGGGACCCTACCTTATCAGCAGGAGAGTTGGCAAGGTAGCATATGAGCAAGAGCTACCATAGGAGATGTCAGCCAACCATAATGTATTTCATGTCTCTATGCTGAAGAAGCATATCCCAGATGCCACCCAGGTGATTGAGCCCCAGTCGGTACAAGTCCGCGAAGACCTCAGCTATGACAGTCGGCCTATTCAAATAATAGACCGAGCAGTTAAGAAATTACAGAATAAGGAAGTACCATTAGTGAAAGTAATTTAGCAAAGTCACACAGCAGAAGAGGCAACCTGGGAGGCAGAAGCCAATATGAGACAAAAGTACCCAGAGTTATTCTAAGTTCGAGGATGAACTTTTTATAAGGTCTGAGGGATTGTAACGCCCGAAAATTCTCAAAATAATTATTAGAAATATCCTAGTATTTTTCTGGAATTTTAGGATATTTTTATGGAATTTTTAGATTAGCGGAAGTAGAAAAAATAAATGGAAAACGAAAATAGCCTACACGGGAATTGAACCCGAGACCTATTGGGTCCTACGACTTATAGCGGACTCTAGTAACCAAGTGAACCCAGCAGGGCCGTGCTGAAAATAAAGGGGATCAATTAAATTTATATTAGAGTTGGACGAAATTACCCACTTAATATAAAAAGGGAGGAAATAAGTGAAGAGTTATTTTAACGTAACTTTTCTCCTCCTCACCCTAACCTCACGCCGCCCCCTCCCTCCTCTTTCTCTCTCGGCGCACCAAGCCCCAAGGGCTAGGGTTTCATCCCAAAGGCTCTAGGAGCATCTTCCGGCGACGACTCCGACACGAGGGCGCTCCCCTCCGCGAGAGGAACGCATAGACCCGAGAAGATCGTCGAAAGGATCGTCTCCTCCGGAAATCTAGCGAGTAGAATCGTAACAAACTTCGAGCAGGAGGTAAGAAACCCCTCACCTACAGTATAAGTAGCTCTCGTGTGAATTTCATGTATTAGTTTAGTAATATGTAGACTATCGACACAAAGGATGCGAATTAGCGCATACCAAGTGTTTGATTTAAATTGTTTAGCACAGAAAAATGCAACTTAGGCATTTTAGTGGCTTAGATAAATGCAATAGAAGCATTTCATAGCTTATTGAGTCTTGCTCCAGCTTTTACAGGACCAGATGTCCAATGGGTGGGCTCCCACAGTCGCCTCTAGGTATAGATAACCTAGTTCTAGGTTTAGACAACCTAGTAAAAGCAAGACAAGAATTTATTAGCTTATGTTCAGTATTTTACTTTCTCAGTGGCACTGTACTGGATTAGATATCCATTGGGTTGGACTCCCATAGTCGTCCCTAGGTTCAGCTAACCTAGTAACCCTACTAAATTCGGGACTTGCAAACCCGGGTCTAGTTAGGGATGCGCGCACAGCAAAGTACAGTTGTCGGGCCCAAACAGCAGCTTGATTATTATTTTAATCTACTTATGAATATAGTTCTCAAACATCACAAAATAGTTATGTGAATCAGTACAGCTTTAGCATCAGTTTAGTATTAGCTTAGCTCAGCTTTGGTATCAGTTTAGTTTCAATTGATACAATATGATAGATTATGATTAGCATTTATTGCCATGATCAGTTTCGATTTCCATGTGTTGTATGTCATGCCATGCTTAGCATATTCAGTATGTTCTTTTCAAATAGCATGTTTTCAAAGCATAAATAGCATCGTATGCATGTTTTTGTGAGGTAGATGGTTTCTTACTAAGCTCTCAAGCTTACACATACTATTTTCCTTATACTGCAGATAAAGGTAAAGGGAAAATGGACTAGTGGAGGCTGGAGGTCAATGCAATGATGAAAATGTGTGTGGATGGGACTTGGAATAAAGATCTTAGGGAATTTCAGCAAGCTTGCTTTAAGCATTAGAACCTTTTTAGCATTTTACCATGTTTCACACTTTAGTATGTTTAAATGTCATGAACTAGTAAATTATGCACTCTATCATGTTTAGAACATTAGCTATGTGATGTTAGAATGTTTCCCAGTCATTTTAGAACTTGTATGTGTGATTGAGGCACGAAACAGTGCTGAAATCAGACTTCTGGTACGCAATCAAAAACCCCAATCGATCGGCTGATCGATTGGAGGCTTCTCAATCGATCAGCCGATCGATTGAGAAGTTCGTACCGTGAACAGTAGGCCTCTGGATCGATTAGCCGATCGATCCAGCAAATTCTGTCGCGAACAGAAGGCTCTGGGATCGATCACTGGATCGATCAGCCGATCGATCCAGAATATTGCCCGAGCACAGTAGCGTGCTGGATCGATCACTGGATCGATCCAACCTAAGCCCCACATAAAGTAGCCACCTGGATCGATCAATGGATCGATCCGGCCGTTCCAATCGATCCGTGGATCGATTGGGAGGCCTGATATCAGCAAGAAACTCTTAGTTAAGTTCCTTGACCATTGGGGGATGTAATATATGTCATGAATAGTTTAGATTACACCCCTTAGCACATGTAGAACCAAGAAATGATAATAGTTTAGCAAAATTTTAATTAGTACAGCTTCCGCACTTAGATTTAATGATGGTCATGGAATAGTTAGCACAGATTAATGTAACGATCGGCCTCACAGCCTAGTTAGTAGGAGGCGGGTCGTTACAAGTTCGGCATTCAGCATGTGTAGGTCATGCTCACACACAAGTTAACTTGGTTTAGTGCAATCTGGACTCTGGATTTGCACCCTCTTGCGCACCCACGAGTGAGAGAGAGTCTCTCCCCATATATTTGTTCACATCTTCAATGCATGTGAATCAATATAAACTAATCAATATGCCTTGAAACTCCCAATGTTCTTCTCCATTCACATATATCCAACAGTAAACTCGTAAAAAAAAGTAAAAATATATGATTAAACTATAAGACTCTAGACTCATTCAATAAAATAAATATAGAAAATATAATAATTTAACAAGGATGATAATTAATTTTATATTTATTAAAAAATACTAATTACTAAATAACAAAAAAATTCAAATTCTAATTGTTTTAGTCATTTTATTTTTTAATTTGTTTCCTTTGGCAATTTATCAAAACGTGTAGGTCGTTTTACGTTTTCCCTATTTTAGTACTTACTTTTGGAACTGTCCAAATAACTTAGCTTTGCTGAGTTCATTTCCCATTTTACCTTCCTCCCTCCTTTATTACTGTTCCTATAAAAATCGACATCACAACATGTGTTGCCCTCGTTCTCCTCTCTCGATCTCCTCCCTCTTTGCCTCCTCATCTTTTTTCTCTTGAGCGCCACACTCGCCATGGAAGGTCATCTCGAGTTCCACGACTGGGAGATCCTAATGGGCCTCGACGCAAGTGAGGACAATTCGAAATGTAGTAGCACGACTCCTACAATGAAGCCATCGTTCTTGACTACTTCATGTTAGATTCGCACGAGGAGCGATGTAAAGGAGCCTCCTTTAATGGAAATTATCAGGATGAGGAGACGGTTGAGGTGACAGTGATGAACAATTCAAAAAAACCCTCGTTGGGTCAGCCCAAACATGAAGGGGAAGGACGCCGGTTTTCTAGAAGCGAGTACTGATTCAGATGACTATGGGTTTGATGAATTGAAGGAGGAGAAAAGATCATGTCTTGGTAACCAAAAGAGCAAGCTTGTAGTGTTAAAGCACTGGAAATTATCGAGAAGATACATGAAGATGAGGAGAGTAAAGAAGTAGTGGGTACTATAAAAATAGAAATTGAGAAGCCCAAAGAAGAAGGGTGTGAAGAACATGTGGAGATTGAGGACATTGGCTTGGAGAATGAATCGGTTAAAGGATGAGAGAAAAAAGTGATGGCTTGGTGGAAGTTCCCGTTTGAGCTTCTAAAGTTCTATACTTTGCAACTTATTATCTATCAATTACTTTTTTTTCTTTTGAAGTTATTCCATTGTTATTATGCTACTATCAGACTTCATTTCCAAACAAATCTTAGGTAGAATGTCAATGACTCTCTTTTAATACTTGTTCATCTCCGCGGAAATCACTCTAGTCTTAGTTGAAGACCCAAGCAATGTGTCTCAACAAAGTCTTCTCGGTCGTGAGTCTCCTTTCGATTCTAAAATCTTAATTGCCTACTAGTGGATTGACCTCATCGTCAATTCTACCTTTAGGAAGACGTTTTGCAACTTCGCCCAAGGAGCGTTGGTTCCAACAAGGAATGAGATGATTTTTCCTATTAGTTGTGGAGCTCATCCAGACACCCTGAGCTGTTACTTTTTTAAGGAAGCTCTGAGTCCCTAATTTCTCATGGAAACTCATTTTCTTTATCACTAGGTTTCATGCCTATGTAATGGTCATCTTCCTTATATTGTTTAGGCTTATCGTTGATATTGGTCTTTGTTTGAGATCAATAATAGATATTCTATGTCTTTTTATCTGTTTATCGAAAGAAGATTGGTTGTATTATCTTTCGAGCAGTTTATTTGTTTATCTTAATGAGCTCACTGAATGATGAAGATTTTTAATTGAAAAGTTAAATCCCATACTAGATTATCTTCAGATATTATATACAGTTTTAATGTAACATATCAAAAATAATAAATATAAATAAGGTCAAAAAGATAAACCAACAACACTTGTGTTGTTAGTTTCCAGAAATCAACAACATAGAAAATTCACAACACCATGTTGTTGATTTCTAAAAATTAGCAGCAACATGATGTTGCTAGTTTCCAAAAATCAACAACACAGGTGTTGCTAGTTTTTGAAAATCAACATTAAAATTCGAGGAAGTGTCATGGGTAGAATGGTGATACGATGAGTTTAATGGCTTCAAAAGCATGCTTTGTGCGCTGAGGAACGCTGGCTCCCTCCTCCTGATCCTACTACGAGGATCGGTACACTGCGGGATCCATTTGGTGATGGCTACTACAAGTGAGGCCTACTCTCTGTTCTTTGCGTCAAAAATGACACTCTTCATTGTGAGGCTATGATAGAGGATAGTAGTAGAAGTGGAACGAGTCGTGTCAGGGATTCGAATGCATGAATTCCGACATGTGAGGTCGAGGACTGAGGAGCAAAGGGAAGAGCTGGAGGGTGCCAGTGTGTGGAGGTGCGACGCAAAGGTGGTCATTGGCGGCAGGAGAGTGAAGGAGATGGTGGAGGAGTTGAAGGGATGGTTCATGATGCAGAGGAGTTGAAGTGAGATCCTGGTGGGGGAATTGGATGACTAGTTCAATGAGATCCTGGAGGCAAGGAAGAAGTTGTTGTATCTTTGTAGCAGGAGATAAAAATTTTGAAGGTAGAAAAAGAAGAAGAGATAGACATTGGTAAAATCTTTGGATGGATGAGGAGAAGAAGAAGATTATGTTGCTATTCTTCAAAAGATTAACAACACGTTGTTGTTCGTCTTTCGAAGATTAGCAATACATTGTAGAAGCTACGAAATCATAGCTATTATAACTATAAGTTTTAACTTTGAGATACCATAACTTTTGATTCAGATTGAACTACAAAATGTATAATATATCAAATCAAAACTCATTCAAAAAACTTCACTTTGATATATTGTGTCCTAAGTTCAATATGAATCAAAAGTTATCACCACTTAAAATTAAACTTGTAGTTGTAGCAACTACAATTTCGAAGCTACTACATGTATATTGAGTAAACTTTGAAAGATCATAACTTTTGATTCAATTTAATATATTGTGTGTCTCATGGTTCTATCCAAATCAAAAGTTATAGTTTCTTAAAATTTAAGTCAACAACACATTTTTACTAGTTTTTTAAAATCAGCAAAAATATGTTGCTGATATTCGAAAACTAGCAACACCACTAATTTTCAAAAATCAATAACACAGTGTTGCTGACTTAAACGTTAAAAAATCATAACTTTTGACTGAAATTAAATTATGGGCACAATATATCAAATCGAAGATCGTTTAGAGATATTTGATTTGATATATTACGAGTCTCGTGCTTCAATCTCAATTAAAAGTTATGGTCTCTCAAAGTTTAAATCATGTACGTCTCGTGGTTCAATCCAAGTCAAAAGTTATGGTTTCTTAAAATTTAAGTCAGCAACATGTTTTGCTAATTTTTTAAAATCAACAAGACTATGTTGTTGATTTTTGAAAATTGGCAACACTAGATTTTTGGAAATCAACAACATATTGTTGTTGATTTCCAAAAATTAGCAACACTATATTTGTTAGGACCGTTGGGTGGCCAGTTAGATGGGGGTGAATAGCCCTGTAAAATTAAAACAACCTTTCTCGGACTTTACAAGCTAAATTACACTAACACTTGTATATAATAAATAAGAGACTAAAAGAACGAAGAGGTGCAAACAATTTACTTGGTTACAATCGGGGAGGTTGTTAATCCAAGGCAGTTGAAGCTCATTATCAAAGTCTTCTTCAGGCAGAGAAGCCTCTTACAATGTTGGTGGCTCACAATTGTTAGTCCCTTTGGAGGCTGACAAGAGGGGAGGGGTGAATTGCCCTGCAAAATAAATTTGACCTTTCTCGAATTTTCAACTAAATAAATAGCACTTGTAATTAAAACAGAAAGAGACTAAAAAAATAGACACAAACGAGTTACTTGATTTGCAATCATAGGATTGCTAATCCAAGAAAAGTATGGCGCACTATCGGATGATCTCCTTCAGGCGGAGAAGCCTCTTACAACGTTGACGCACAAGAAATAGAAGCTTAACTCTGAAATGGAGCGTACAAGTGCTGGAATTGAATTACTTGTCATTGATGAAAAGCTTCTGGACCAAGGCTATATTTATAGCCTTGGTCGGGGCACCCCGAAAGGGTTCCGGGCACCTTGGGGGAGATAAAACTTTATCCCCAATATAACGGATCGCGGTTGACGCGATCTGGTCAAAAAGGCTAACTCCGGGCGCCCGGACCACTAAGTCAACCAGGTTGACTTTCTAGTCCAGGCCTTCTGCTCCGGTGCTGCTCGTCTCGGTCCGGGTCTTCCGCTCCAGTTCTGCTAGCTTGGGTGATCTCGGCCATCCAGAATAGGGCTCACCCGAACCCAAGTTCCGACCTTCTCCTCGAGCATCCTTCCTTCCCAGTTTCTATCCCTCGAACGTCGCATACGTTCTTCTCGTCCACCTGTGTACTCTTCTGTGGTCACCTCGTCCCTCGGACACACCGAGCTCGTCGACTCTCTCCCCGTGCCATCCTTCTCGCTAGCCGCGTCTGCTGCTCGACTTCCTGTGTTCCTAAGCTCCTACACACTTAGACACAAAGGTTAAACCAAACATGACCTAACTTAACTTATTTGATCACATCAAAACACCTTGGGGTTCCAAAAATCTCCCCCTTTTTGATGTGAACAACCAAAGTTAAGTTAGGGTAAAACAAACATCATTTAAAAACAAATAATGTTGAAAAATACGTGTAAATAAGATTTTTCAATGAACGAAATTAATACACCTCCCCCTAGACTTAACATTCTTCTCCTCCTTTGATCACATAAAAAATGGGGTGCTCTTAACAAGTCTAAGGTAATTTCCAAAAAAAAAATTCTATGTAGCTTAAAAATACTTTTCAAGGTCTGAAACATATTTCAAAAATTTTCAACAGAAAATTTTTTTCATACGTGCTAAAAAAAATTTCCAAACTCAAAAAAAAACCTAAGTTAAATTTTTTTTAAGTTTTCGTAGACATGAATATTTTTGAAAATATATTCTAAGACAAATTAAGTAAACCTTTAAAGCATTAATTAATTTTAATATTTTTTTTAATTAGTCAATTAAATTGTTTATTTCAATACTTGGCTTCTAGGCAATGGCGAGGCAGTAGGCCTTCTTGGTTATTAGAGCAACAATCACTTTCTTAGACAAAGCCTTATAAAGAAATTCACTGTTTAATTTTCTCGCTGAAAGCGCTAAATTTAATTAACAGTTTAAGTTAAACACGACTCTGGAACCCAATATAGATTCCATCCTACAAGGTTAATCAGGTATTTTCTAGGTTCATAAGCTTTTGATATTTTTCTAATCTGATTTTTATGAAACCTATAGTACCAGTTTAATCCTTTATAATTTCTAAAAATAGAAATATTTGAACAGTTAGAGTTTTTCAATTTTTCTATTTCTTCTTTTAATTTAACATTTTCAAGTTTAATTTTATCAAAATCCTCTATCGGACAAGGTTCTTTTTATTTCTAAGTTTTCATTTTTTAATTTAGTATTTTCACCTTTTAATTTATACATAGACTTTGTCATAGCCTTAATACCGAAATAAAGTTGATCAGGAGGTAAGAGACATACCTCACTTACCGTATTAGACTTGAAGCCTGACTCTCCCCCTGCTTCACTACATTCATCTGAAGTCACTCCCCCTTCATCGATGTTGGGTTTCGATGTACTTTGTCCTTGATAGCTTGCCATTAGTGCTAGTCTGGCATATTCTTGTACTTCGGATTCAGATGATGAAGTATCGTCCCAAGTGGCTTTTTGATTCTTGTGCTTCTTGGGTATCTTCACTTTGTCCTTCTTGAGTTCTGGGCACCCCTCTTTTAAGTGTCATTCTTTTTTACAATGGTAGCAACGAACCCTTCTTCTATTTCTTGAATTCTTCTTATTCTGTATGTCTTTAAATTTATTAGATTGAAAGAATTTTTTAAAATTTCTTACCATATATGCTTCTTGATTTTCTTCTGAGTCTGACTCGGGTTCATCCTTCTTGGTTGTGTTTAGCATCATTATCTGACTTGATTCCTTTGTTATTCCTGCACATCTGGTTTCATGTAATTCAAGAGTAGAAAATAACTCCTCTAGGGTACTTACCTCCAGGTTCTTTGAAATGTAGTATGTGTCGATGATTGACGTCCATTCTGGAGTTCTGGGAAAAGCATTGAGTGCGTAGCATTTGGTGTCCCGGTTGGTTACCGTTTCACCGAGATTCTCGAGTCCGGTAATTAACTCTTTTACCTTTGCATGTAGATTGGCTACTTTCTCACCTCTTTCCAGACGGATATTTGTCAGCTTGTTCCGAAGTATATCTCTTCTAACGAGCTTAGCTTAGGGCATGCCTTCGTGAAGCTCCAGGAATTTTTCCTAGAGTTCTTTGGCCAACAAGTAGCTTCCGATGTGATTGACTTCTTAAGGCGGCAGCAAGCTCAGCAAGTGATACTCCATTCGGTTATTTTCTACCGACTCATTCTGCTCCTTCTTCGTCCAAAGACTCTCTTCTTTTTCTTCTCCATTTTGATTTGTCGGAGCTACAAAATCGTACTTTATTATTAAATGAATTTCGAAATCGATTTTTAGAAATACCTCCATACGACGCTTCCAGTGTGCAAAGTCCCCCTCAAATTTTGGTGGAACGATGCTTGGTCCGGCCATTGGTTGCTTACTTCGGTCGGCGGTTAGTCCTTCTAAAGCGTCCTCGCTCTAATACCACTTGTTAGTCCCTTTGGAGGCCGGCAAGAGGGGAGGGGTGAATTGCCCTGCAAAATAAATTCAACCTTTCTTGGATTTTCAACTAAATAAATAGCACTTGTAATTAAAACAGAAAGAGATTAAAAAAACAAACACAAACAAGTTACTTGGTTTGCAATCAGAGGATTATTATTCCAAGGAAAGTATGGCGCACTATCTGATGATTTCCTTCGGGAGGAGAAGCCTCTTACAACGTTGACGCACAAGAAATAGAAGCTTAACTCTAAAATGAAGCGTACAAGTGCTAGAATTTAATTACTTGTCATTGATGAAAAGCTTCTGGAACAAGGCTATATTTATAGCCTTGGTCGGGGTGCCCCGAAGGGGTTCCGGGCATCCTGGGGGGATAAAACTTTATCCCCAGCACAACATATCACGGTTGACGTGATCTGGTCAAAAAGGCCAACTCCGGGTGCCCGGAATGGTTCCGGGCGCCCGGACGGTCCGGGCGCCCGGACGGTCCGGGCGCCCGGACGGTCCGGGCACCCGGAATGGATCTGGGCGCCCGGACCACTAAGTCAACCAGGTTCACTTTCTGGTCCGAGCCTTCTGCTCCGGTGTTTCTCGTCTCGGTCCTGGTCTTCTGCTCCAGCTCTGCTAGCTTGGCTGATCTCGACCATTCGGAATAGGGCTCACCCTAACCCAAGTTCCGGCCTTCTCCTCGAGCAGCCTTCCTTCCCGGTTTCTCGTCCCTCAAACGTCGTGTACATTCTTCTCGTCCACCGATGTACTCTTCTGCGGTCAGCTCGTCCCTCGGACACACCGAGTCCGTTGGCTCTCTCCCCGTGTCGTTCTTCTCGCTAGCCGCGTCTTCGACTCGACTTCCTGTGTTCCTAAGCTCCTGCACACTTAGACACAAGGGTTAAACCAAACAGGACCTAACTTAACTTGTTTGATCACATCAAAACACCTTGGGGTTCCAACAATAATAACAAAACTAGAATCAATTACAGTGTTTCTCAAGTCCCTATCTAGCTTCTGGGACCAGGGTTGTATTTATAGCCCTGGTCGGGGCGCTTGGAACTCTTCCAGGAGCCTGGAGGGAGAAAAAACTTTATCGCCATTGCAACGGATCACATTTGACACATTCCGGATAAACATCACGGTCCGGGCGCCCAGGACCAAAAAGTCAACATTTTGTTGACTTTCAATCCCGATCTTCCACTCCGATTCTGTTCACCTTGATCCGGATCACTCCGGTTCCTCTCGCTTAGATGATCTCGACCATCTTGAAGAGGACTCACCCGAACCCAACTTTTGGCCTTTTCGAGCAACCTTCTGCTCTTGGCTTCTCATCTCTCAGAATTGTTGCAAGCTTCCTTCACGTACGTCGACGCACTTTTCCGCAATGCCTCTCTCCCGTGTCATCCTTCTCACTAGCTGTGTCTTTTGATCATCTCCTCGAGCAACCTTCCGCTCTGGCTTCTCATCCCTCGGAAACACTACATGCTCCCTTCTCGTCTACCCACGTACTCTTCCGCAGCGCCTCATCCCTCAGACGCATCGAGCCCGTTAGGTCTCTCCTGTGTCGTTCTTCTCGCTAGCTATGTCTTTTGCTACTTCCTGTGATCCTAAGTTCCTGCACACTTAGACACAGGGTTAAAAATCAACAGGACCTAATCTGACTTGGTTGATCACATCAAAACCACCTTGGGGTACCAACAATATCCCCCATTTTGATATGATCAAATCCAAGTTAAGTTAGGGTAATAAATAGCAGTTTATAAAAAAAATACAAGTACAACAATTTTTGCAAGTACAAAAATTAAGTGCAGAAACTAAAATTTTAAAATTTTGTACTACCCTCCCCCTAAACTTAATCTTTACTACTCCTTTTGCTCACATTAAAAGTGGGGTATGTTAAACATATTACTTGGAAGATCTAAAAAGTCTAAGGGTTTAAAAAAAATGAAAAAAATCAAGAAGTTCAAGCAGTTGAAAATCTTGATTTTTAGACTTGGAAAAAAATCTTGAAAATTTTTCTAACAGCGAAGTAGTAAAAAAAATATATAATGTTCATCAATAATAACTCTTGTTCTACATAAAGTCAGATTTAAAAAAAAATGCTTAAGCATAGTTATTAAAAAAGTTTGACATATTTTATGGTTGCTACCTACTAGATTTATCAAAAATTTTATAGGAGCATGTTTTCTAGATAATTTTATAATTTGCTCCTTGTGAAATTTATAATACCAATTCATCTTTCAATGATATTTGAAATTTCTTTCTGGAGGAAGAGAAACATTTATGCATGAATTATCCTTTTCTAATATTTCTATTTTATCTTTTAATTTTGAATTTTTATCTATTAATTTCTCAAATTCTTCTTTTAGACATGCAAATTCTTTCTTTGATTTGATATACTTTGTTCTCTTCTTATACAATAATTTACTTAGCATTTGCACAAATTTATATAATTGCTCTGGAAGAAGTTTACTTACCTGACTTACCATATCGATTTTTGATGCTCCCCTTGTAGTGATGCTTTCCTCTCACGATGCTCCCTCTTCGTTGATGCTTTCGTTGTTTATTGAGGATGAGCTTGATTCGTCTTCTAGTAGGTACTCGGCTATTAGAGCTGTTTTGGCGATTTCCTTGGTTTCAGATTCTTCTGATGATGACTTGAAGTCCAAGGAGGAGTTAGATTCAGCTTCTTTTGGTTCTTCATGGAGCTTCAATAACTTTTCCCAAAGTTCTTTAGCACTTTGGTAGTCGCCGATTTTGTCAAGATCTTCAACCAATAGTACGCTTAAAAGATGAAATTTAGCCTTACCATTTGATGTAAAATCGTCGCGTTGCTTTTTAGTCCAAAGGTGTTTTTCGATTTCTTCTCCATTCGTGTTCTTCGGTGTTTCATAACTATATTTCATTATGAATAAAATATTAAAATCTACTTTAAGAAATACCTCCATTAGTCACTTCCAAATCGTGAACTCCCCCTCGGACGTTGGTGGGTTGATGCTAGCTCTGGCCATTTCTTGTTTGCTTCAGTTGGCGGTTAGTCCTTCTGAGACATCTTGGGACTGATACCACTTGTTAGAACCCTTAGGCGGCCGACTAGAGATGGGTGAATAGCCCTGCGAATCTAAAACAACCTTTCTCAGACTTTACAAGCTAAATTACAATAACACTTGCATATAATAAATAAGAAACTAAAAGAAAGAAGAGGCGCAAATGATTTACTTGATTACAAACAGGGATGTTGTTAATCTAAAGCAATTGAAGCTCACTACCAAAGTATCCTTCAGGCAGAGAATCCTCTTACAACATTGGTGGCTCGCAATAACAAAGCTAGAATCAAGTAGAATCAATTACAATTGTTAATAAGTCCTTATCTAGCTTCTGGGACCAGAGCTGTATTTATAGCCCTGGTCGGGGTGCCTGGAAAGGTTCCAGGTGCTTGGAGGGGGATAAAACTTTATCCCCATTGTAACGGATCGCATTTGACTATTTTTGGATAAACATCACAGTCTGGGTGCCCGGAAGGGTTCCGGGCGCCCCGGACTGGTCCAGGCGTCCCAGACCAAAAAGTCAACATTTTGTTGACTTTTGGTCCCGATCTTCAGCTCGGGTTCTGTTCGCCTTGATCCGAGCAACAGTTTTTGACTTTTACTCCCGGTCTTCCGCTCTAGTTCGGTTCACCTTGATCTAGGTCTTCCGCTCTGGCTCCGTTCACTTGGGTGATCTCGGCCATCCGGAATAGGGCTCACCCGAACCTAACTTCCGACCTTCTCAAGCAACCTTCTGCTCCTGGCTTCTCGTCCCTCGGAATCACTGTGTGCTTCCTTCTCGTCTGCCGGCGTACTCTTCCACAACACCTCATTCCTCGAATACACCGAGCTCGTCTGCTCTCTCCCGTGTCATCCTTCTCACTGGTTGCATCTTTTGCTCGTCTCCTTGAGTAACCTTCCGCTCCGGCTTCTCATCCCTCAGAAACACTGCACGCTCCCTTCTCGTCCACCCACATACTCTTCCACAGTGCCTCATCCCTCGGACACACCGAGCCCATCGGCTCTCTTCTGTGTCGTCCTTCTCGCTAGCTGCGTCTTTTGCTCGATTTCTTATGCTCCTAAATTCCTGCACACTTAGACACAGGGTAAAGCCAACAGGGTCTAACCTAACTTGGTTGATCACATCAAAATCACCTTGGGGTACCAACAGTATTACTTACTTAAACTTTAACAGACCATAACTTTTGACTGAAATTAAATCATAGAACACATAATATATTAAATTGAAGATTGTTCATGTTAGGATGTATACTATAAGCCTAGCTTTTTATATGAACATCTATTTTGAAATGAGAATCACTTTGGTCAAATGTTACATTTTGTATTTATTTATATGTTAATACAGTTGTCAATTTAATTTATATTATAGATAGCATGGTGGGTGATGCTATATAGAAGATCATGTTATCAGTTCCTTATAAATTATAAATAGTAGCTCACGACCGAGATGGATAGGGGCAAACCATTGGAACGGTTGTAGTGTAATTTGGTATTAGTCTGTCTTGACTATAAAATTACACTAGTACACTATGTGTATCTGAGCAGGACCATTTGAGGTTGTTTGATTTATACTGATTGCATAAAAAAAACAGAACCTCTATTATTATGGATGTGTGTTCTCTTAATCCCGATATAATAACAAGCACGTACACTTAGTATTTATTTCTTTGATTTATCAATAGGTGAGATTTATTCGTTAAATCAATAGGCCCGATGAGTTAGGAGATAGTGTTATTTATACGGTGTGTTGTTGATTATAAAAGGAAACTGTGTCCTATTTATTTAGGTTGATGATGCCCCCTTGAGTAGCTCATAAGGTTTATCATGTAAACTCTGCAGGTGGACTTAGTCTGACATGATAATAAAGTTGAGTGGTACTACTCTTGGAGTCAAATGTTAATTAAGTGAGTTGCTAGTAACTCATTTAATTAATGGACACACGATATCTTAAACACAGGGAGATTAACGCACTCATGATAAGAAGGAGCTCATATTGTAATATGGGATTTGTGTGGTAGTTCAATAATAACTCTTTAGTGGTATGAGTTATTATTGATGAACCTGAGTTGGGTGTTCGGGTCGAACACAGGAAACTCAAGTCCATCAGGAGGCCAAAACCAATTCCTCCTCTCGGTCCCTGTTGTAGCCTCTACATAGCCTCACATTCACTTGTTTGATTTTGTTTCTTACCCAAGAAAGAGGCCAGCCCAAGCCTTGCTTGGTGCCCAAGCAAGGGGTCGACCAAACCAAAAGAAAAGAAAAGGAAAAAAAAGGAGATTTTTTCTCAATAGAATTAGAGATTTTTCTAAAAAGAATTATGTTAATTCTTTCTTAGAAATTTTCTAAAAAAAATTATATTAATTCTTTCATAAGAAATTTTTCTAAAAAGAATTATGTTAATTCTTTTCTAGAGATATTTTTTAAACAAAAATTCTGTTAATATTTCTCCTCTTTTATCTGGTGCCAAAGGTTATAAAAAGGGAGGAGGTCATGCCACCATAACCTAATCTCTTTTGAGTTGTTTTCCTTGCTTGTGGCCGGCACCTCATCTCTTCTTTTCTCTCTTTTCTTTTCCCCTAGAACTGGCGCCCACCTCCTCTCTTCCTCCTAGGGTCGGCGCTTCACCTTCTCATCTCTTCCTCCCTTTCCTCCCTCTAGGGTCGGCGCATATCTCCTTTGGTGGCCGGAGCTTGGAGGAGAAGAAGAAGAAGAGAAGAATCTGTTGGAGTGTATACTAAAAGCCTAGCTTTTGTAAATATTTATTTTTGAAATAAAATAATCACATTGGTCAATATCTACATTTATTTGTTAAATGTAATTCTTCAATTAATTTATATAGTAGACAACATGGTGTGTGGTGTCACACACAGAAGATCATGTTGACGGTTCTTTATAAATTATAAACAGTTGCTCACGACTAAGATGGAAAAGAACAAACCATCGGAATAGTCGTAGTGTAATTAAGTATTAGTTTATCTTAATTAATAAATTACACTGGTACACTCTAAGTGTATTAGGACCATTTAGGTAAGTTCTTTTTGTACTGACTTAATAAAAGAATAAACCTTAGTTATTATGGAAGTGTGTGCTCTTAATTCTAATATAATAACAAACACATATATTTAATATTTATTTCTTTGACTTATCAAAGGGTGAGGTTTAGCTCGATAAATCAATATGTCCGATAAGTTGGGAAATGATATTACTTATAGTGTGTGTTGTTGATTATAGAAAGAATTTGTGTCCTAGTTATCTAGGTTGAAAATGTCCCCAAGAGGAGCTCATAAGGATTGTCATGTTAAACCCAGCAGGTGGTCTTAGTCCGACATGACAATGAAGTTTAGTGGTACTACTCTTGGAGCTAAATATTAATTAAGTGAGTTGTCAATAACTTACTTAATTAGTGGACATTTGTTATCTTAAACACAGGGAGACTAACACACTCATGATAAGAAGGAGCCCATAATGTAATTTCGGATTAGTGCGGTAGTGCGATAATAACTCTCTAGTGGAATGAGTTATTATCGATGAACTTGAGTTGTGTGTTCGGGGCAAACACGGGATACTCAAGCTCATCGGAAGGCCAAAACCAATTTCTCCTCTAGGTCCCTGTCGTAGCCTCATTACAACCTCAAGTTCATCCAAATGTAAGGCTCTTCTTGGTGTCCAAGAAAGGGGCCGGTCCAATGCTTTGTGACCAAGCAAAGGCCGGCCACATCCTCTTCCAAGGGGCCTGCCCTATTGCTTGGTGATCAAGCTAGTAGGGGCCGGCCACAATAATTCAAACAAGGAGGGTTGTTTTGAATTTTTTAAAATCTTCTCTTTGTAGAAAAATATAAGTTTTAAAAGAGAGATTTTAATTTTTAAAACTTTCCTTATTTGAATTAGGCCACATGTTTTAATAGAGAGTTTTAAAAGTTTTAAAACTTTCCTTTTTTAACCATCTTCATGGTTCAAGAAAAAAAGAAAGATAAGTTTTAAAATTTAAATTTTCTATCATCATGTTAAAAAATAAAATTTTATAAGAGAATTTTTAAATTTTAAAACATGGTTTTAATTTTTAGAACTTTCCTTTTTTAACCCCTACTTTAGGAAAGAGAGCTTGTAAAATTTTATAAGAGTTTTTCTTCTTGTAAAATGTTATAAAAAAAATTAAAATTCCTTTTCCTCTTATGGGGGCCGGCCACCCTTGCTTGGTGCCCAAGCAAGGTGGGCGGCCATGTTTAAAATTATAAAATCATCAAATTTATTTTTGGTGATTGATTCAATCAAGAGGAAAGAAAAGGAAAATTAAAAGGGAAAAGGAAAAGCTAGAGGAAGATTTTAATTTTTGTAAAAATTCTTCCCTTATTTGCCTTGGGCAAGTATTATAAAAGAAGGGGTGAGGAGGCTTCATGAGACACAATTCTTATTCTCTTGCTTGGAGAACCTCAAGTGGTCGGCCCTCCCTCTCCCTTCTCTTTTCCCTTTGCTCTCTTCTCCTTGGTGATGGTGGTGGCCGGTTTTTAGAGGAAGAGGAAGGAAGTTTTTGGGTGGTGATCATCTTGGAGGTTCGTCGCCCACACGACATCAAAGGCGAGATGAGGAATACGACAAAAGATCTCGAGGTCATTAGTTTACAAAGAGAAGGTATAATTAGTAATTATTTTCCGCATCATGCTAGTTATTTTTCTTTATAAGAATTCCAAATGCAAGAGACATTAGATCTAGTTTTTCGAATTAGTTTTTTGAGTTTGTGTTTTCTTCTTTTTCGAATTTGTGATTCGATTGTTCCTTTTGGTTAACCTAGAGTTATTTAAGGAAATTAAATATTAGCTTTCCTTAAAAGGCTTTGTCTAGGCGGTGGTGGTTGCTCCCATAACCAAGAAGGACATGTGCCTCACCATGCAGTCTTGGAAGCCAATTTTAGAAATTAATATTTAACGGAATTAATAACATAGGTGGATTTGAATCAATAGTATTAAGTTCTGCTTGCTATTCAAATCTAAACCATTAAGAACAGATAATTTAAATTTGGAATCAATGATGTTAAGTTCCGTCTGCGATTCCTAATTTAACTTCTAAAGAATATGTTATTTAAGAAAAGGTTCGAAACGTGTACAATAAATTTTGTACAGTGGAACCGGTACGTTTTTCCTAGGACTAACCAACAATTGGTATCTGAGCTAGGGTTTGTCTCTGTGTGTTTTGGTTTTCAAATTAATTATGCACATGTCATACATAATTTAGGCAGGATAATAGTAGGATGTGCTAACTTTGTGGTTGCAGGCTCCAACTATTATGGCATTTAGATATTGTGTGTGATTGGACCCTTGGACATGTCAAGAGCATTATTCTGTATGCATGATTGTATGTATCAAATACAGCAAGAGATGTATTATTTTTAAAATTTTATTTTTGTTCAATTTAGATTACATATACATTCCTTTATGGAATATAGGATCGATATTTGTAAAATTCTATATTTGTCGCGGATCATATCTTTGCGAGGTATGGTGCTATTGGAGGACCAGAAGCGCAGCGGAATAAGAAGCAAGATAGATGTGACAACTCGACCCGATGGCGGTGGCTAAAGATGGCAGCATCTTGGGTTAGAGCATACTGAAGACAGTGAAGGAAAATGCCATAATAGTTGGAAAATTAATTTCCAAATTTATTACTTTTATTTACTATGATGTTTATGTGCATGTGATGTATGCTAGCATAGGTTAAAATCCTCATTTTTAAATAACTAAGTGGGAGAGGGATTTTAATAAATCCCATGGTCTCCATTACTGGTTTGTAAGTGATGCAACAAGCTTGCGTGTTAACTCTGAGTGCCTCCCTCCATAACGGATGGATTTGTTGCGGATCACTAGATCAAACTTCCTTTATGGATGGTTATAAGAAATTATTTAGGAGCGTGTGATCTTCTCCAACTGAAGGGGCACAATCCAATTTAATGGACTTAGTATCAAGTAATGGTATACACTTGGACACATTAAATAGTATCCTCCCCAACGGAGTCACTGCTATTGTTTTGTGTGACCAAAGTGAAACCAACTATTAATTTTATTTGTCATAAAGTTAGGATAACAAGATAATAAAATTAATGGGTTACACCCTCCTCTTACAAATGTTGAATTTGTATACGTCCACACTAACGTGGCATGCAATATTCACGGTGATTTGAGGTGTTGGTTAATTTAAAATAGTATTGTTTAAGGAATCAATATTATTCTAAATTTAGAGTCTTGACCAAAGTTTATTTTTTGTGATTCTTAGGATGACCTTCAACCCACTAGCCATTATACTGAAAGAGAACAAACTTACTGGTCCCAACTATATTGATTGGAAAAGAAACCTGGACATTATTCTTACTGCTGAAAGATATAAGTTTGTACTGACTGAGGCTTGCCCAGATGCACCTGACGGTGACTCTACCCCAGAGGAGATTGAGTATCATAAGAAATGGGTAAAAGTTGATGAGATGGTGTGGTGTTACATTTTGGCTTCAATGTCAAATGTATTGCAACATCAGCATCAAGATTTACCAACAGCGTATGATATAATGAACAATCTCAAAGAACTCTTTGGGCTCCAGAGTCGGACTGCTAGGTAAGAGGCAATGAGAAAGCTAATGACAACCACCATGTCTGAGGGGGCACCCGTAAGGGATCATATCCTAAAAATGATGGCCTATCTGAACAAAATACAAGTTCTTAGTGGAGAAATCGATGGGGAAACCCAGGTCGATATAATTCTACAAACGCTAGCCAGAAGTTTTGAGCAGTTCCGCCTGAACTATAACATGAACAAAAGAGAGTATACGTTGGCGGAACTTCTGACAGAACTACAGGCAGCAGAAGGAATATTTCGTCACAGTTCTCAGATTCACTATGCTGAAAATGGTTCTACTTCTAAGTCGAAAGGCAAGAAGAAGAAGAAACAAGTCTTTTCAGCAAAGAAGGTGAATAAACCTCAGGGTACTAGACAAAAAGCTGGAATGAAGAAGCCGAAGGGAAAGTGCTTCATCTGCAAGCAGTCAGGACATTGGAAGGCGGACTGTCCTCGTAGGAATCAGAACAATAAAGGTATATCTCATGCTCTAGTAGTTGAAACATGTTTAGCGGTGTTTTCTACCAACACCTGGTGTGTAGATACGGGAGCCACTAATCATGTCTGCAATTCTTTGCAGGGGTTCCAGGAAACTCGACGACTATTTGAAGGAGAGATAACCGTCTACATGGGCAATGCTACTAAAGTGGCGACTATTGCAGTGGGAGACGTCTACTTATCTTTTGATAGGAATAGAAATTTGGTTTTAAGAAATTGTCTTTATGTACCCAGTTTTAGAAAGAATTTAATTTCAGTTTCTAAACTGTATTTGGATGGATATTCAGTTTCCTTTAGTAACAATGTGGTTATAAAGAGAAATAAGGTGATTATCTATTCTGGTGCATTGTTTGGCAATTTATATACTTTAAATCTAATTTCTCCCACAAAGCAAAATATGGAAATTAATAACACATCTTCTAACTCTAATAAGAGAAAAGAACCTTCGGAAATGAACCAAACGTATCTTTGGCATCTAAGGCTTGGTCATATTAACTTAAGTAGGATTCAAAGGCTTGTAGCCAATGGACTCTTGGGTTCATTAGAGTTGGAAAACTTTCCAACATATGAATCCTGCTTGGAAGGTAAAGTGACCAAGAGACCTTTTAAGGCCAAGGGGTATAGAGCCAAAGATGCGTTAGAACTGGTTCATTCTGATTTGTGTGGTCCTATGTCTATTGAGGCAAGAGGTGGTTATGAATACTTCGTCTCTTTTATAGACGATTATTCAAGATACGAATACATTTACCTGATGCGCCGCAAGTCTGAATGCTTTGACAAGTTCAAAGAATATAGGGCTGATGTGTAGAAACGTCTTGGTAAAAGTATCAAGACACTACGGTCTGACCGTGGTGGCGAATACCTCTTTGGAGAGTTTAGGGATTACTTATCAGAAGTCGGGATTCAATCCCATTTGTCTGTACCTGGTACACCCCAGCAGAATGGTGTGGCAGAACGAAGGAATAAGACTCTTATGGAAATGGTTAGATCGATTATGAGTTATTCAGAATTACCAAATTCGTTCGGGGATATGCTCTGGAAACAACAGTGTACATTCTGAATATGGTACCTTCTAAAATAGTTCCTTCTACTCCCATGGAATTATGGAATGGGCGTAAGCCTAGTCTGAATCATATGCGGATATGGGGTAGTCCGCACATGTGCTGAAGGAAGATACTAACAAGTTGGAATCACGTACAGAAGTTTGTCTGTTTGTGGGATATCCTAAAGCAATGAAAGGTGGTTTATTTTATAATCCTAAAAATCAGAAGATCATTGTTAGCACCAATGCTCGATTTTTAAAAGAAGATTATATAATGAACCATGAGCCCATGAGTGAAATAGTTCTAGAAGAAATAAGAGAGGGCACATCTACTTTAATACCAACAGTGCAAGATGAAGTATCACAAGAAACTGCAACACGTGCCACACATGTTACACAGCCAGAGAATTGCCTCGTCGTAGTGGGAGGGTTGTGAGGCAACCTAAGAGATTCATGTTTTTGGGAGAGTCTTCGGACTTGATCCTAGGTAAACATGAACCTGATCCCCGAACATATGAAGAAGCACTCCAAGATATAGATGCAGTATCTTGGCAAAAGGCAATGAATTCCGAAATAGAGTCTATGTATTCTAATAAGGTCAGGGAGCTTGTAGAACCACCTGATGGTGTAAAAGCCATTGGATGTAAGTGGATCTATAAAAGGAAAAGAGGGACAGATGGGAAGGTAGAAACCTTCAAAGCAAGGCTTGTTGCGAAAGGGTATACTCAGAAAGAGGGAATCGACTATGAGGAGACTTTTTCGCCGGTAGCCATGCTTAAGTCTATCCGGATACTCTTATCCATTGCCGCTCATATGGATTATGAGATTTGGCAAATGGATGTCAAGACAGCATTCCTTAACGGAAGTCTTGAAGAAAACATCCATATGAAGTAACCAGAGGGATTTATTGAAAAAGGCAAAGAGCATCTAGTGTGCAAGCTCAATCGGTCCATTTATGGACTGAAGTAAGCTTCAAGATCTTGGAACATCCGGTTTAATGAAGTAATCCAATCATATGGATTTATTCAGTGTCCGGATGAGTCTTGTGTATATAAGAAGTGTAACGGAAACGTGGTGGTATTTCTTGTACTATACGTAGATAATATTTTGTTAATTGGCAACAATGTCAAGGTATTATCGGACGTAAGGGTATGGTTGTCCAAACAATTTGATATGAAGGACTTAGGAGAATGTGCACACATTATTGGGATCAAAATTATAAGAGATCGCAAGAAAAGAATGTTGTGCCTATCCCAAGCTTTATATATAGATACGATCCTTGCTAGTTTTAGCATGCAAAACTCCAAAAAAGGTTTCTTACCTTTTAGACATGGAGTAGCCTTATCTAAAGAGATGTCTCCGAAGACATCAAAGGAGATGGAGGATATGAAGGCAGTTCCTTATGCTTCAACTGTAGGAAGTCTTATGTATGCAATGCTATGTACGAGAACTGATATCTGTTTTGACATGGGCATGGTTAGCAGATATTAGAGTAGCACTGGACAAGGACATTGGACTGCGGTAAAGCATATATTAAAGTACCTGAGAAGGACTAGAGACTATATGCTAATTTACCAGGCAGATGATTTGCTCCCTGTGGGTTACACGGATTCGGACTTCTAATCAGATAGGGACAACAGTAAGTCTACATCAGGCTATGTGTTTACTCTAGGAGGTGGAGCCATTGCATGGAGGAGTGTTAAGCAGAAATGCGTCTCGGACTCAACCATGGAAGCTGAGTATGTGGCAGCTTCTTGTTAGTTAGAGCCCTAGAGCTAATCATTTGATGATTGTATTATGGACTTGTTGTATCATATTCTTATATAAATAAAGGCATTTGTTTTTGGTTATTATACTTACTTGTATTGGTGCCAAATAAACTAAGTATAATAGCGTCCTTGAGTAGAAGGTTCTCACCTATATCAATCGGTTAGTTGAACCGATAGTGAGATGATATAGGGAACACTGCTCTTAATCATTCCTAGTCGAGTATTAACATTCAGGGACAATGTTAATGCAATAAGACTAGCATGTAGGTCAACTCGATGACTTGATCTCACAAGTCATGGATATAGAGATATCAAGTTGACACATGGGTATGCATTGGAGAATGTATACTGAATAACCCGCCATGAGAAAGTATCATGGATCGTTATATGAGTGTCATATACTTTCTCATGTGACTATTAGTATGACTACTAGTCCTTAGACCTGAAGTCACCATGGTTCCCTACATAAGGAGTTATGTACTTTGGTTTCGTCAAATGTCACCCGTAACTGGGTGGACTATAAAGGCGATTACTGGGTATGTAACAAATTATGCGGAGGGATGTGAGTGATGTAGATGGGATCTATCCCTCCTATATGACGGGAGTGATATCGATATTCTTGATAGAGTGAGACCATGAAGTGCATGACCATGCCCAAATGAGTCAATATGAGATATTGAGTTCATTTGATTTAGTGAGTCTACTTGGAGATCAAGATTTAGATTGGTTAGAGGATGACACGGTCTATGCCTCACATTGATCAATCTAGATGTCTAGAATAGAAGGACACTTGTCATATATTGTGAGGAGTTACAATTAGTAGTCACAAGGTGATGTTGGATCTCAACATTCTTGTAACTTGGGTAGTAATGATGTGTTGCTAGATATCACTCATTACTTATGCTCCTAAATGAGTTTAGGGGCATTGCCAACGTTACAAGAACCTATAGGGTCACACACTAAGGACAATTAGATGGAAATTAGGTTCATATGATGAACCAAGAGGATTAGATTCATGTGATGAATCAAATTGGATTAAGTGTAATCCTAATTGGGCTAATTGAGTTAGACTCAAGTTGATTCATGTGTTCAATGAGTCTAATTTAGATTATGACTCATTGAATCAATTTAATTAAATGAATTAGATTCATTATATTAAATTGACTTGAATTAAATGGTTGGATTAGATCAACCATGAGAGAGATTAAGTCAAGTTTGACTTGACTTGAGAGTAAGAGGAAGAGGAAGAGTCAAGTTTGACTTGACTTTATGCCACAGCATTGTGACTTGGCATTAAGTGGCCAATGATGATGTGCCACATCATCATGTTTAGCACATGTGTGTGCCACCTCATGGAGGTTACATATTCCCTCTTTAATGGCCACTTAATGCAAAAATGGGGGTTACACTTCTTGTATTGGCCGGCCACTTTTGTGGTGAATGAGGAATTCATTTTTCATTTAAGGCTCATACACATCATCTTCTTCCTCCTAGAGCTCTCTCTTCTT
Source organism: Zingiber officinale (assembly GCF_018446385.1). Lineage (NCBI taxonomy): Eukaryota > Viridiplantae > Streptophyta > Magnoliopsida > Zingiberales > Zingiberaceae > Zingiber > Zingiber officinale. The sequence goes on along the minus strand of NC_056003.1, from coordinate 56,956,684 downwards.
TCTCTCCCTCTTCTCCTTGGCCGAACCACCTAGGTGCTAGCACACCTTTGTGTTAGGTTTCTCCACCTAGTTTGTTCGTGTGGATACTTCTAGAGGATTGTCTACTTTGACAATCTAGAGATCCGGCACCTTGGGCGAGCGGGATTCGCGAAGGGCGCGCATCAAGGGTAAAGGCTCTTCTCCTAGTGTAGATCTAGGCTTTAGTAAACTCGTACTCGTATTTTTGTTTTATTTTACTTCGCACGGATCCGGTGGCTTGGGGTTTCGGGGTTTCCGCGACGCGAAAAAGCGGTTTTCGTGGCCCGAAAAACCCAACACTTCTGAGGCAGCCAAAGAAGCTATGTAGCTCAGGAACTTTCTAATGGACTTAGATGTAACACCCACGAATTCTTAAGCTAAGTAGGTGAAGTTTTCTTTTAGAATAAAAGAAGATAAGATAGAAAAATATATATATATATATATATATTTAGAATTGGTCAAGGATTGAACCTTGAACCTTCTTAAGCTAAGAATTATAGAATTACCACTAGACCATCATGAGTTATTGTTAAATAGAGAATGAATATTGTAGATAAATATAAAACCATGATTAAGAGAAGAAAGCAAGAAAACATCAAGTAGCTTTCTTCCTCCTTCTCTTGATTAAGAAAGCAAGACAAGTTGTTTTTTTTCTCTCTTCCTCACTCTTTTCATTTTCGTGGATGATAAGAGAGAAGGAGAGGAGAGGAAGTAGGGGGATGAATAGAGACATTTCTTCATCATTAAGAGAATAAAAGATGAGTTAAGAGGAGGGGAAAGCAAAACCTCTTTTTGCTTCTTACTTCCACCTAGCATAAGAGGGAAAATCAAGAAGGGACTTCATTTTTCTCCCCTTCCCTCATCTTGCCGTGACCTAGAGCCTCCTCTCTTCTTTCCAAAAAATCCAACTAAGGTTTTCTCCCTAAGAAAACCAAACCCCAAGAAGGAACCCTCAAGATCTACCTTTCACAAGCAAGAAAAACACAAAGGAGCACTAGGAGGAGGAGCTCTCTTCTTCTTCTCACAAAAGGGTACCTTCTCTTAAGAAAAGACCAAGCAAGAGGATGTGAGTATCCCCTCACCTGTGGTACAAGTGGTTATATGGTTTTTGTTGAGTTTATATGAATTTTATAACCTAGAGTTTTCCCTTAGAAATTTTGGTTATGATACTTGTAAAGTTTATGGAAGCTTAAAAACCAAACCAATATGTTTAAGTTTTCCTCATGATATGTTATGAATATGACTTTGATATTTCATGCTTGTATAAGGTTTGGAGTTAGGTAATACTCTACCTTAGGGTTCGGCCATGAAGAGGCTTAAAACCTAGAGAAGCTCAATTTAAAAACTAACATGCCTATGATCTCTTCTATGATGTTATATGAATATTTTTCTTGATGTTTATACTTGTATGTTGCTTAGAACTAGTAGGAACCTATCACAAGGTTTCGGCCATGAAGGGATTTAGTACCTTAAGGAGGCTAAACCTCAAACCTAACTTGCTTATGTATTACCTTATGAAAAGATATGAAAAATAATATTATGCACTTGAGATTTCATGTTTCTTAGGGTTATGTTTTTCACATGTTGAACATTCGGCCACCATGAAATGTAGGGCTTAGGCAAGTCTAAATTCAACCCTAACATGTTATGTCCCTCCCCATGATATACTATGAAATTCATAAGGTACTCACATGCTTGTAAATTCTAGAAGAGGTATCAAGTATAAAGTTTCCACTAGATGTTGTGAATGTTCTCTTGATGTTTCATACTTGTAGGTTGCTTAGAACTAGTAGGACCCTATCACAAGGTTTCGGCCATTAAGGGATTTAATACCTTGATGAGGCTCAACCTCAAATCTAGCTTGCTTATGTTTTACCTTATGAGAAGATATGAAGATAATATTATGCACTTGAGATTTCATGTTTCTTAGGGTTATGTTTTTCACATGTTGAACATTCGGCCACCATGAAATGTAGGGCTTAGGCAAGCCTAAATTCAACCCTAACATGTTATGTCCCTCTCCATGATATGCTATGAAATTAATAGGGTACTCATATGTTTAGAATCCATGCTTTGTGGCATTCGGCCACTTACACTTGGTGAACTTAGGAAGCTTGAACTTTAACCTAATATGCTCATGTAAATGCCTAGGATAAATGCATGGAAGAAAATTTATTTAGATTCACATGCTTGCATGCTATTTGTAACCAAGGTTGGACCTTGTAGGTTTCGGCCAAGGTGGGTTTAAAACCCTAGGAAGCATAGAACCTAAATCACATATGCTTATGATGTTCCTTATGTTAAATGTATGGAAGTAAATGTGAGTTCATATGCTTGTATGATTTTATGAAATCTAAATGAGCCTATGCATGTTTCGGCCACCCTTAGTGGGTTGAGAATTTAGACCAAGTTATGACTCAATATGTAATTCCCTTGCCATGACTTGAATTGGAAGAAGTTAACTTGTGATCCATGCATGATTATGTTTTCTTTTTGTGTTAGTTTGCTCATTTGAATATGTTTATGAACTATGCATGAGAATGATATCTAAATGGCTATGTGCCCAAATATGATGGCTATGTGCCCAAGACAAGTATAATGGCTATGTGCCCAAGTATGATGGCTATGTGCCCAAGTATGCATGGCTATGTGCCCATTTATGCATACCTTATGAATGATATGAATGATATGAACATGATATGCCATGAATGCCATGAATGAAATATGCTACGAATGACATGAATATGATATGCTATGAATGACATAAATATGAAATTTCACGAATGACATGAATATGATATGCTATGAATGACATGAACATGATATGCTATGATTGACATGAATAAGATATGCTATGAACGACATAAATATGTTATGAAATGATAGAGATATGATATGGCATGTATTTTACTTTGAATGGCTTGTACCAAAAGGGTGGGCTCCTCATGCGCCCCTAGGTCGAATTACGGGCCTAGTAAAGGGTGGGCTCCTTACGTGCCCCTAGGTCGAGCTACGGGCCTAGTTTCCTAGTAGGTTCAAGACTAGCTACCTTGGGTCTACTTAGGATGCGCGCATTATGTATGTATGTGGTACTAAGCCGGGCCCCTTTCATGTTGAGATTATTTTCAAGTACTATATGATATTGTTTTAAGACATCTCACACACGACATGAATCATGTTTTGAAAAGCATATTGCACATGACATTTACATTTCCCATGTTTTAAAGGACATCTTGCATCCATGCTCATGATATGATGAAAAGTAATGCCTACAAGATATGCTATGATATGATGCCTTGATGTCATGAAAATAAATGTCATGATGTTTGTTTTTGTCATTATGCTATGATGTACACTTATGTTATGACATGATCTATACCATGATATGATGATTTCCTTATGTTATGATAGTACCTCCATGTTATGATATAATTTATACCATGATATAATGATTCTTATATTATGATGTGATTTATGCTATGATAGGATGTTACTTGTACCATGATAAGGTTTAGGCCATAATATGTTGTTTACTTTATCTTATGTCATTACTGAGATTCATGCCATGATTTGATATGTTTTAATTACATGATGATATGAGCATCAATTACTCTATAATGTATGATATGATGATGTTGCATGATATGTTGGTTTTTGTGAGTAGGAAAGGATCTCACTAAGCCTTGAGTGCTTACAGATACTTTTCCTTGTACCGCAGATAAAGGTAAAGAATGGAGAAACTAGAGGCACAGCAGGAAGGGGCAAGAGATGTGTGATGGTGACTTGGCTAAAGAAACAAAATAACCTGCTTAAGTGTACTTAGAATAATATGTTATGTGATGTGATGTCTTTTATGATTCTCTATGCATGAGTTAGAAATGAATACTATGACTATTTAAGTTGAACCATGTTATTTCTTATACATATGCTTACCATGTTACCCTATGCTTACAAACATAGATATGCTTCCGCTGTATGTATGTATGTATGTATGAATGTTTAAGTTACTAAGTCTAAGAGTAAGGAAAGTAACCCCGCCCTCACTAGGCAGGAGTGGTAGTAAAAGGGGCGGGCGTTACATTAGATGTGATTCCTGGTTTGCCCAAGATCATCACAATTTATTGTGATAATAGCGATGCAGTTGCAAACTCGAAGGAACCACGAGCCCATAAGGCAGGTAAAATATAGAGCACAAGTACCACCTGATACGAGACATCGTCAAGCGAGGAGAAGTTGTTGTCGCCAAGATTGCATCAGCAGATAACCTGGCAGATCCTTTCATTAAGGCCCTTCCGGCGAAAGCTTTTGATCGGCATGTGGAGGGGATGGGAATCAGATGTATGGCAACAGATATGGCAGCTTAGTCTTTTAGTATAAGTGGGAGATTGTTGGAGTGTATACTAAAAGCCTAGCTTTTGTAAACATTTATTTTTGAAATAAAAGAATCACATTGGTCAATATCTACATTTATTTGTTAAATGTAATTCTTCAATTAATTTATATAGTAGACAACATGGTGTGTGGTGTCACACACAGAAGATCATGTTGACGGTTCTTTATAAATTATAAACAGTTGCTCACGACTAAGATGGAAAAGAGCAAACCATCGGAATAGTCGTAGTGTAATTAAGTATTAGTTTATCTTGATTAATAAATTACACTGGTACACTCTAAGTGTATTAAGTAGGACCATTTAGGTAAGTTCTTTTTGTACTGACTTAATAAAAGAACTAAACCTTAGTTATTATGGAAGTGTGTGCTCTTAATCCTAATATAATAACAAACATATATATTTAATATTTATTTCTTTGACTTATCAAAGGGTGAGGTTTAGCTCGATAAATCAATATGCCCGATAAGTTGGGAAATGATATTACTTATAGTGTGTGTTGTTGATTATAGAAGGAATCTGTGTCCTAGTTATCTAGGTTGAAAATGTCCCCAAGAGGAGCTCATAAGGATTGTCATGTTAAACCCTGCAGGTGGTCTTAGTCCGACATGACAGTGAAGTTTAGTGGTACTACTCTTGGAGCTAAATATTAATTAAGTGAGTTGTCAGTAACTTACTTAATTAGTGGACATTTGTTATCTTAAACACAGGGAGACTAACACACTCATGATAAGAAGGAGCACATAATGTAATTTGGGATTAGTGCGGTAGTGTGATAATAACTCTCTAGTGGAATGAGTTATTATCGATGAACTTGAGTTGTGTGTTCGGGGCGAACACGGGATACTCAAGCTCATCGGAAGGCCAAAACTAATTTCTCCTCTAGGTCCCTGTCGTAGCCTCATTATAACCTCAAGTCCATCCAAATGTAAAGCTCTTCTTGGTGTCCAAGAAAGGGGTCGGTCCAATGCTTTGTGACCAAGCAAAGGTCGGCCACATCCTCTTCCAAGGGGCCTGCCCTATTGCTTGGTGATCAAGCTAGTAGGGGCCGACCACAATAATTCAAACAAGGAGGGTTGTTTTGAATTTTTTAAAATCTTCTCTTTGTAGAAAAATATAAATTTTAAAAGAGAGATTTTAATTTTTAAAACTTTCCTTATTTGAATTAGGCCACATGTTTTAATAGAGAGTTTTAAAAGTTTTAAAACTTTCTTTTTTTAACCATCTTCATGGTTCAAGAAAAAAAGGAAGATAAGTTTTAAAATTTAAATTTTCTATCATCATGTTAAAAAAGGAAATTTTATAAGAGAAGTTTTAAATTTTAAAACATGGTTTTAATTTTTAGAACTTTCCTTTTTTAACTCTACTTTAGGAAAGAGAGCTTGTAAAATTTTATAAGAGTTTTTCTTCTTGTAAAATGTTATAAAAAAATTAAAATTCCTTTTCCTCTTATAGGGGCCGGCCACCCTTGCTTGGTGCCCAAGCAAGGTGGGCGGCCATGTTTAAAATTATAAAATCATCAAATTTATTTTTGGTGATTGATTCAATCAAGAGGAAAGAAAAGGAAAATTAAAAGGGAAAAGGAAAAGCTAGAGGAAGATTTTAATTTTTGTAAAAATTCTTCCCTTATTTGCCTTGGGCAAGTATTATAAAAAAAGGGGTGAGGAGGTTTCATGAGACACAATTCTTATTCTCTTGCTTGGAGAACCTCAAGTGGTCGGCCCTCCCTCTCCCTTCTCTTTTCCCTTTGCTCTCTTCTCCTTGGTGATGGTGGTGGCCGGTTTTTAAAGGAAGAGGAAGGAAGCTTTTGGGTGGTGATCATCTTGGAGGTTCGTCGCCCACACGACATCCAAGGCGAGGCGAGGAATATGACAGAAGATCTCGAGGTCACTAGTTTACAAAGAGAAGGTATAATTAGCAATTATTTTCCGCATCATGCTAGTTATTTTTCTTTGTAAGAATTCCAAACGCAAGAGGCATTAGATCTAGTTTTTCGAGTTTGTGTTTTCTTCTTTTTCAAATTTGTGATTCGATTGTTCTTTTTGGTTAACCTAGAGTTATTTAAGGAAATTAAATATTAGCTTTCCTTAAAAGGCTTTGTCTAGGCGGTGGTTGTTGCTCCCATATCCAAGAAGGTCATGTGCCTCGCCATGTAGTCCTGGAAGCTAATTTTAGAAATTAATATTTAATGGAATTAATAACATAGGTGGATTTGAATCAATAGTGTTAAGTTCCGCTTGCGATTCAAATCTAAATCATTAAGAACAGATAAGTTAAATTTAGAATCAATGATGTTAAGTTCCGTCTGTGATTCCTAATTTAAATTCTAAAGAACACAATAGGTTATTTAAGGAAAGGTTCGACACTTGTACAAAAAATTTTGTACAGTGGAACCGGTACGTTTTGTAGGACCGTTGGGCCGGCTTAGAAGGGTTGGTTGAATAGCCTGTCAAAAAACAAACAACCCTTCCTCGAACGATTAAGCTAACACTTGTAAAATGAATTAAGCAGATAAATAAAAGCATAAAAGTAAATACGAAGCACCAGATGTTTACTTGGTTACAACCGATGTGGTTGTTAATCCAAGGAAGATTAAGCTCAAAAACTCCTTCAGGCGGAGAAGCCTCTTACAGCGTTTTAGGCACAGAAAACAGAAGCTTAACTACAACTAAAGCATACAAGTGTTTGGAAATAGAATGATCGTGATCGTTCAAAAGCTTCTGGACCAAGGCTATATTTATAGCCTTGGTCGGGGCGCCTGGATGGGTTCCGGGCGCCCTGGGGGGGATAAAATTTATCCCCCAACGGTTGGATCGAGTCAAAGCTCGATCCTGTGAAAAAGTCCCTTCCGGGCGCCCCGGATGGTTCCGGGCGCCCCGGAGCCAAAAGTCAACCCAGTTGACTTTTGGTCCGTGCTCTCTTCTCTGGTTCAGCTCGCCTCTGGTCCGGGTCTTTCTGCTCCGGCTCCGCTTGCTTGGGTGATCTCTGACATCCGGAATACGGCTCACCCGAACCCATCTTCCGGTCTTCTCGAGCGTGCTTCCCTCCGGCTTCTCGTCCCTCGGAATTACAGCGTGTCCCTTCTCGTCCACCAGCGTACTCATCCGCAGACTTCGTCCCTCGGTCGTACCCCGTGCCGACCTTCGCGCTAGCTGCGTCTCTTACTCCCCGAGCAATCTTTCGCTCCGGCTTTCGTACCTCGGAACCACCGCGCGAACTTCCTTCTCGTCCGCCGGTGTTCTCGTCCGCCGGTGTACTCTTCCGCAGCACCTCGTCCCTCGGACGCACAGCGTGCCGTCCTTCTCGCTAGCTGCGTCTTCCGCTCGAGTACCTGTGCTCCTAAGCTCCTGCACACTTAGACACAAGGTTAGAAACAACGCAGGACCTAACTTAACTTGTTGATCACATCAAAACAACATTGGGGTTTCAACAATCTCCCCCTTTTTGGTGTGATCAACCCAAGTTAAGCTAGGGTCAACAATAGATACGAAATTAAACAGTTTATTGCAATAACATGCAACATGATAGAAAAAATTAAATTTCAAACATTCCAAATTTTAATTTTCAATTTTTTCTACCTCCCCCTAGACTTATACTTTCCCTTCTCCCCCTTTGATCACAATAAAAATGGGGTACAAACGAAATCTAAGGGTTGACATTAAAAAAAAATTTGAAACTATATTTCAATAATTTTCAGGGAAATATTTCTAAGTCAAGACAAATTTCTAAGTCATTCGACATCAAGGTTAAGAAGTTTCTAAACAGAAAGTTTTATGCAAGAAAATTTCAGCGAATTAATAACATAAAGAGAAATTTTCTATGCATTTATTTATTTATATATTTTATGCTTTAATAAGAAGGTTTAAATTTCCATTTTAATTTATCAGAAATTCTTAAGTCACACTTTTTCAGATTTAAAGCAAAAAATATTAAACATGCAACAATTTGTATCATGTTAATTTCTATTATTTTTTGAATTTCAAGTTCACAAAAATATTTCGATAGCATAGATTCTAACTTGATAAAATTTTTCGACGCTATAAAAAATTCTTTCGACAATGTGCAAAATTCGTTTGAAAGAATATTTTGTAATTTGCAAGAATTTTTTAATAAAAATTCTAATTTGCAGGAATTTATTAATAATAGATTTCTTAATCTGAAACACTTTTTCGATGACTCATTTTCTGAATTGCAAAACTCTTTCGAGAAAGTAATTTGTAATTCGAAAAAATATTCGAAGAAAGTTTTTGACATCATTTCTAATTTGCATAATTCTTTCGAAAAAATATTTTGCAATTTACAAAAGTTTTTCGACAAAATTTCTAACTTGCAAAATTCTTTTAATAATAATTTGCAAGGCAAGTTTGACAATTGATTTTCTAATTCGAAAAATTCTTTTGATGATTCAATTTCTGATTCGAAAGACTCTTCAGGCAATTTTTCGATTGAATCATTTAATTGATCAGAGGTTCGAGTCCATACCTGACTTACCTTTTCGGTAGTTGATTCTCCCCCTGTCGAGTTGCTTTTATCCGAAGATTCTCCCCCTTCATCACTCTCGGGATGTACTTCGACTGTTGGGGCTGTCTCGGTAATTTCTTCCATCTCAGACTGTTCTGTCGGCAGCTTGGTGTCCATCAAAGAGTCGGATTGGGCTTCAGTTGGTTCTTCGTAGAGTTTTAAGAACTTTTCCCAAACTTCTTTTGCGCTGTTGTATTCGCCAACTCTATCGAAATCTTCATTTGGTATTGCGGTTAGAATGTGAAACTCTGCACGACCATTTGCCATTGACTCGTCACGCTGCTTCTTATTCCAGAGGCGTAGATCGAGTCTTTCTCCGTTCGTGTTCTTCGGTGCTTCATAACCCTGTTTTCATTATTAGAGAAATACCAATATCAGAGTTAAGAAATACCGTCATTTGTTGCTTCCAAGAAGCAAGCTCCCCCTCAAATGCTGGTGGGTAGTCGCTAGCTCCGGCCATTGTTTTGTTGCTTCAGACAGCGGTTAGTCCTTCTGAGGCGTACTCGGCTCTGATACCACTTGTAGGACCGTTGGGCCGGCTTAGAAGGGTTGGTTGAATAGCCTGTCAAAAAACAAACAACCCTTCCTCGAACGATTAAGCTAACACTTGTAAAATGAATTAAGCAGATAAATAAAAGCATAAAAGTAAATACGAGGCACCAGATGTTTACTTAGTTACAACCGATGTGGTTGTTAATCCAAGGAAGATTAAGCTCAAAAACTCCTTCAGGCGGAGAAGCCTCTTACAGCATTTTAGGCACAGAAAACAGAAGCTTAACTACAACTAAAGCATACAAGTGTTTGGAAATAGAATGATCGTGATCGTTCAAAAGCTTCTGGACCAAGGCTATATTTATAGCCTTGGTCGGGGCGCCTGGATGGGTTCCGGGCGCCCTGGGGGGGATAAAATTTATCCCCCAACGGTTGGATCGAGTCAAAGCTCGATCCTGTGAAAAAGTCCCTTCCGGGCGCCCAGGAGCCAAAAGTCAACCCAGTTGACTTTTGGTCCGTGCTCTCTTCTCTGGTTCAGCTCGCCTCTGGTCCAGGTCTTTCTGCTCCGGCTTCTCTTGCTTGGGTGATCTCTGACATCCGGAATAGGGCTCACCCGAACCCATCTTCCGGTCTTCTCGAACGTGCTTCCCTCCGGCTTCTCGTCCCTCGGAATTACTGCGTGTCCCTTCTCGTCCACCGACTTCGTCCCTCGGTCGTACCCCGTGCCGACCTTCGCGCTAGCTGCGTCTCTTGCTCCCCGAGCAATCTTCCGCTCCGGCTTTCGTACCTCGGAACCACCGCGCGCACTTCCTTCTCGTCCACCGGTGTACTCTTCCGCAGCACCTCATCCCTCGGACGCACAGCGTGCCGTCCTTCTCGCTAGCTGCGTCTTCCGCTCGAGTACCTGTGCTCCTAAGCTCCTGCACACTTAGACACAAGGTTAGAAACAACGCAGGACCTAACTTAACTTGTTGATCACATCAAAACAACCTTGGGGTTTCAACACGTTTTTCCTAGGACTAACCAACAGAACCACCCTAGGTGGTAGGTGGTTTGGAGGAGAAGAAGAAGAAGAAGGCACCCCTTTTCTTTGCATCTTTTGGTAGTTGGTGGCTTGGAAATAAAAGAAGGTTTGGGTGGTTTGTCTTGGTAGATCGTCGCCCATACGACGTCCAAGAAGAGGAGACGAATACAGCAGAAGATCAAGAGGTCTTTGTCTACGAAGAAAGGTACAACTAGTTATTTATTCCGTAGTGCAACTAGTTATGTTTTCTTTGTATGGATCCTGAACACCAACACAAGAGGCAAGCGATCTTGTGCTTCAATCAAGGTACATTTTGGTCAATCAAGAACTTACTTGATTGATCAAACACATGTCTGATCGAGCATGTAGGTTGCTAGGAAAAGTTCTATACCTGTACAAATTTTTGTACAGGGGTTTTACACAGAACAGAATTTTGAGCGTCAATAGTTCAAAGATCTTTGATTTGATATATTATATGTCTCGTGATTCAATCTCAATTAAAATGTATGGTCTCTCAAAGTTTAATTCAACAACAACATTTTTGCTGATCTTTTGAAGATTAGCACACGTTGTAGCAGCTACAAAATCATAGTTGCTGCAACTACTAGTTATAACTTTAAGATGCTATAACTTTTGATTCAGATTCAACTACAGGACATATAATATATCAAATAGAAGCTCATTCAAAGATCTTCGATTTGATATATTGTGTGACTCATGGTTCAATATGAATTAAAAGTTATCACCTCTTAACATTGAACTTATAGTTGTAGCAGCTATAGTTTCATAATTCCTATAACGTGTATGCTGAGTGAATTTTGAGAGGTTATAACTTTTACTTTAGATTTAATCATGGGGCACAATATATTAAATCAAAGATCTCTAGATGAACTTCGATTTGATATATATATTATATGTCTTGTAGTTCAACTTGAAACGAAAGTTATTGCCTCTCAAAATTATAACTTATAGTTATAGCAGCTACGATTTAACAGCTACTACAATGTGTTGCTGGTCTTCGAAAGACCAACAATAACATTATTATTGACTTAAACTTTAAAAGACTATAACTTTTAATTGAGATTGAATCACAAAACGTACAATATATCAAATCTAAGATCTCTAAACGAGCTTCAATTTGATATATTCTGCGTATAATATATTGTGTTGCTTATTTTAAAAATCAACAATACAACATTATGTTGCTGAAAAATCAGTTTTTTATCAAGCCACGTAGTAAAGTTTTCGAAATACCCAAATCACATATCTTAATTTCAAAATTACTAAATCATGTACTTAATTCTATTTTTTTTGCCCCTGTTACTATCCTTAGTCGACTGCTACAATTGTAGCGGTTAAATCAATTAAGTTTTTTTTAAAAAAAAATAATTCATGTTTAAAAAATCATTGCTCTCAATATAGTGAGTCAAATTGATCTTTGAGAGTATTTATATAATTAAGAGAACTAGAAGAAACTTAGGGCCAAAATCGGCTAATGGGCCTAAAGAGCTTGGAATGATATGAAACTAGATCATATATATTCTTCTAATTCTTATGATTATATTTATACTCTCAAATATCAATTTGACCCAATATATTTAGAGCGTTGATTTTTTTAACACAAATGTGCCCAAAAAATCTATTTCGTGTTTAAAAAATCACTACTCTCAATATATTATATCAAATTGATGTTTGAAAGTATGGATATAAATATAAGAACTAAACAATCTCATAGGACCTAGTTTCACGTTATTCCGAGCCCTCTAGATCCATCAACCAATTTTAGAATTCGACCAAAATAAGTTGATATACTTATAAAACTCAAAATGACGTGAAACTAGGTCTTATAAGCTCGTTTAGTTCTTTTGATTACACTCATACCCTCTAACATCAATTTAATCTAATATATTAAGAGCAGTAATATTTTAAATATGAATTAGTTTTTTGAACAAATAACTAATATTAGCATATAACATATAACAGCATATCAGCATATCGACCTGGCCCCTCGACCCCATTGGACGCCCCAAGGCGGCCCCTCGGCTGTGCCGTTACTCACTAGATCTTTCCACTCCTGGCTAGTGGATTTTTGCCTTCCCCAGGATTCGAACTCTAAACCTCCAGGATAAGTATTAGAATTTATGAATCCTGGTAGCCAAGTGAGCGGCCTTATTATTTAATTATTATCTAGTTCGGTATTTTACATATTCATAATTAAAAAATTATTGCTCTCAATATAGTATGCCAAATTGATATTTAAGGGCATTTATATAATCAGCAGAACTAGATAAACTGGGTTCATGTCATTTTGAGCTCGCTAAGTCCATCAATAGGATTCGGCCAAAATTGGTTGATGGACTCAGAGAGCTCGGCATGACATGAAACCGGAATATATGCGTTCATCTTGTTCTCTTGATTATATTCATGCTCTCAAACATCAATTTGACTCATTATATTAAGAGCAATGATTTTTTTGAATATGAATCGGTCATATTTTTTTAAAAAATAAAAAATTAGTCAATTCAACTACTACAATTGTAGAAGTAACTAGGAATAGAAACAGGGGCAAAAATAGAATTGGATATGTGATTTGATAATTTTGAAATTAGGGTTCATGATTTGGGTATTTCAAAAATATTCTTACATAGTTCGGTAAAAAAATTGCTAAAAAATCAATAGCACAATGTTGTGTTACTGATTTCGAAAAATCAGCAACACAATGTATTATGTTGCTGAAGCAGTATAAAATCAATAACACAAAATATTGTGTTACTTATTTCTATCAATAAAATCAACAACAAAATACATTATGATACTGATTTTGTGTTGTTGATTTCAAAAAATCAGCAACACATGGTATTGTGCCGTTGATTTTTCAGTAGTGTTGTTGATTTTTTTTAAAAAAAAAAAATGTTGTTGCCGAATTATACTTTGAGTTATCATAACTTTTGACTTCAATTGAATCACATGACGCATAATATATCAAATCAGAGCTCGTTCTGATATCTTCAATTTGATATATTGTGCATTCCATGATTTAATCTGAGTTAAAAGTTATGACCTCTAAAAAATTTATCGAGCATATATATTGTAGCAGCTATAAAACTGTAGCGGCTACAACTACAAGTTAAACTTTAGGAGGCGATAACTTTTGATTTAGAATAAACTAACACACATATATCAAATCAAAAATCTTTTAACAAGCTTCGATTTGATATATTGTGTGTCTCATAGTTCAACCTGAATCAAAAGTTATTTCTTCTCAAAGTTATAACTTATAACTATAGTAGCTATGATTTTGTAGCTACTACGTGTTGCTAGTTTCTTAAGATCAGTAACACGAAGAGTCCAATGGTCTTCTGAAGATTAACAACACATTATTACTAATTTAAACTTTAAGATACCATAACTTTTGACTAAGATTTAACCACGGGACACACAATATATTAAATTGAAACTCGTTTAGATATCTTTGATTTGATATATTGTGCATCCCATGATTCAATATGAATCAAAAGTTATAACCTCTCAAAATTTATCCAGCATATACGTTGTAACAGCTACAAAATCGTAACCGCTACAACTATATGTTTTACTTTAAGAGATCATAACTTTTGATTCAGATTAAACTATTAGATGCACAATATATTAAATCAAAGCTTGTTTAGAGATCTTCGATTTGATATATTATGCATTCCGTAATTCAACCAAAATCAAAAGTTATAACTTATAGTTGTAGTAGCTACGATTTCGTAGCTACTGCGCGTTGTTGATCTTCATAAGATCGGTAATAATGTGTTGCTGGTTTTAAAAAATCCAGTAACAATGTGTTGAAGTATAAATTTTGAGAAGTCATAACTTTTGACTGAGATTGAATCACGAGACACATAATATATCAAATCAAAGCTTGTTCAGATTTCTTCGATATGATATATTATTCATTTTGTAGTTCACCCTAAATCAAAAGTTATGACCTCTCAAACTTACAACTTATAGTTGTAGTAGCTACAATTTCATAATTGCTATGTATTGTTGATCTTCAAAGGACCAGCAACAATTTGTTGTTGGTCTTCAAAAATTTAGCAACAGCGACTAGCAATGACATGTTGAACCGTAAACTTTAAGAGGTTATAACTTTTGACTGAAATTGATCCACGAGACACATAATATATCAAATTTAAACTTGTTCAGAGATCTTCGATTTGATATATTATGAGTTTTGTAGTTAAACCCGAATCAAAAGTTATGACCTCTTAAATTTATAACTTGTAATTATAGTAGCTACAATTTCATAGCTACATGTTGCTGATCTTCAGAACTTTAACTTTAAGATATATTAACTTTTGATTCCGATTGAACTATGGAACGCATACTATATCAAATCAAAGCTCATTGAAAGATCTTCAATTTGATATATTATGTGTCCCATAGTTTCATCTGGTCTCTCAAAGTTCTGACTTATAGTTGTAATAGTTATAATTTCGTAACTTCTACATATTGCTGATTTTAAGAAATCAGCAACAACATTGTTATTGACTTAAATTTTAAGAGATCATAACTTTTAACCGGGATTGAACCACGGAACATATAATATATCAAATTGAAGTTCGTTCAAAAATCTTTGATTTGATATAGAATTCAAACTTCAAAAGTAAAATAAACTTTAAATGAGATGCACAATGGAAAAATCGTTGGACCAGATGATATTCCGATAGAGGTATGGAAGTGCTTAGGGAAACAAGGTATTGAACGACTTACAAAATTATTTAACATGATATTGAAAATGAAAAAAAAATGTCTAATCAATGGAGGATAAGTACTCTAGTTTCTTTATATAAGAACAAGGGAGATGTACAAAATTGTGCAAACTATAGGGGTATCAAACTAATGAGTCATACTATGAAATTTTAGGAAAAAGTAATAAAAAAAGATTAAGGAAGGAGACCACAGTGACAGAAAATCAATTTGGATTTATGCCTGGAAGGCCAACAATAGAAGTTATACATCTTCTTAGACAATTAATTGAAAAATATCGGGAGCAAAAATAAGATCTACACATGGTATTCATTGACTTAGAAAAAGCTTATGATAAAGTCCCACGAGAAATTATATGGAGAATTTTAGAAAAGAGAGGTGTTAGCGTAACATATATTGAACTAATTAAGGATATGTATGAGGATGTAATGACCAGAGTAAAGACTTCAAGCGGAGTAATTGAAGTATTTCCAATAAAGATAGGGTTACATCAAGGATTAGCTCTAAGTCCTTATCTTTTTACACTAATTATGGACGAACTCACTGCACACATTCAAGACACAATACCATGGTTCATATTGTTTGCAGATGATATTATTTTGGTAAATGAAACACGTGAAGGAGTAAATGCTAAACTAGAATCTTGGCGGAAAACACTAGAAGGGAAAGATTTTAAGTTTAATAGATTAAAGATAGAATATATGGAATTTAAGTTTAGCAATATTAGAAGTAATGAAACAATTGTTAAGATAGGAGAGGACGAGTTGTTCAGAACTGAGAGATTTTAATATTTAGGATCATTTTTGCAAAACGATGGAGGGATTGAGGGAGATGTCTTACATAGAATACAAGTAGGATGGGTGAAATGGAGGGGAGAGTCGAGTGTTTTATGTGACCGTAAAGTACCTCTTAAACTTAAAGGTAAGTTCTATAAAACTGCAGTTAGACCTGCTATATTATATGGAGTTGAATGTTGGGCTATGAATCGGGTACATGAGCAGAAAATGAGAGTTGCAGAGATGAGGATGTTAAGGTGTAACGCCCGAAAATTCTCAAAACTATTTTAGAATTATCCTATGACTTTTCTGGAATTTTTAGATATTTTTCCGAAATTTTCCGAGTATCGGAAGTAGCAAAAATAATTAGAACCGTAAAATAGCTTAGGCGGGAATCGAACCCGAGACCTATGGTTTACAGATAAGATTAGTAACCGGTGAACCCAGCAGGGTCGTGCTGAAAGAAAGGAGAACCAAATATATTTATATTAGAGTTGGGTTCATTAAACCACTTAATATAAATAATAAACTGAAGTTGGAGTTGGGTTATTATTATTTTGGTTCGGCACCTTCTCCTCTCAAACCCTCACGCCGGCGCCCCTCTTCTTCTCCTCTTCCTCACGCACGGCACACCAAGCCCAAGGTCCATCGGTTCACCTTCCGGCGACGACTCCAACACGAAAGAGGTTCTTCTCCGCGAGAGGAACGCGAAGACGGGATCGAATCGTCGAGAGGATCACCTCCACCGGAACTCTAGCGAATAGAATCGTAAGAAATTACGATCAAGAGGTAAGAAACCCCTCACCTGCGGTATAATAGCTCCGTTTGGTTTCCTACGCATTAGTTTTAGCTATATGCAGGTTTTTCGGCACATAGGGTGTGTTTAAACCCCCCTCGAGGATTAGGGATGTAGTTGAGCACCTCTAGACGGGCCGGACACGTGTTTCTCCTTTAGTTGGAGATTCTAGACGCTGTCGGGTGCCTAGAGGTGATCTCCCTATTAGAGGAGAGAGTTGGAGCACACCAAGTGTTCGGTAAAATGTTAGGATAGCTAAATACCACCTCAGTTATGTTTAAAAGCTCAGTTAAATGCATTAGGGGCATTTAAACCAGCACATTAGTTTAGTGCAGTTTTATGGGACTACGGTCCAATGGGTGGGCTCCCACAGTCGCCTCTAGGTTCAGATAACCTAGAAATAGCATGTTATATCAGTTAGCTATAGATATCAGTATTTTATTTTCAGTGGCACTGTACTGGATTAGATATCCATTGGGTTGGACTCCCACAGTCGTCCCTAGGTTCAGATAGCCTAGACAACCCTGCTAAATTCGGGACTTGCAACCCCAGGTCTAGTAGGGATGCGCGCACAGCAAGTACAGTTGCCGGGCCCAACAGCATGTTTAGTATTTTCACCTATTATGTATTAGATTTCAAAACTCAAAATCAATTGTGCTAGTTGAGTTTGTTTCCAGTTACAGATTTAGTTTCAGTTAGTTTAGCCTATACTCAGTTCAGTGTTTATTTGGTTGCTTTGCCATGATTCAGTGCTTATGCCATGCCTATGTGTTATGCTTTATGATTTCAGTATACCATGACTTAGCAAGTTCAGTGCATATTTTCAAATAGCATGCTTTAAAAACCATATTGCACCGAATGCATGTTTTTGTGAGGTAGATGGTTTCTTACTAAGCTTGTTAGCTTACAGATCCTACTTTTCTTATACTGCAGATAAAGGTAAAGGAAAAGTGGACTAGCAGAGGAAGCTGGAGGGCAATGCAGATCAAGATGTGTGTGTGTGGAACTGGAAATGAAAGATCTTAGGGATCTAACAAGCTTTAAATTACGCATTTGAACTCTTTAGTAATTTCAATTCAGCATATTAACTTTAGTATTTCCATGTTTGACATGAGTTAACGAACCATGCTTTAGATTATGCTTAAAATGTTAAATATATGATGTTAGAATGTTAGTATTTGCATGCTAGAGTGTTCTCATGTATCTAGAACTGGTGTATGCGATTTTGGCACGAATCGGTCTTTGGAAATCGAAACTCGATTCGTTTGAGACTTCGAACACGGATCGGTCGTGAGACCGATCCGGTTATCCTCTTCTGGATCGGTCGGTAGGCCGATCCGAGATGAATCTGATAACTCAGATCTCCCAGATCGATCGTCACCGACCGATCCATCCGCCAACGAGAGTTCGGGCGAAATCTGCGATCAGCGATCGGTCGGCCGACCGATCGGTGAAATCGGTCTCACCGACCGATCAATGGGATCGGTCGGCGGACCGATCCGGGCCGATCAGCTGTGTTGTCAGATCGGTCCGCCGACCGATCCAGAGACTTCTACCGTGCGATCTGGATCGATCCGTGATCGATCCAAAGCCTCCTCGATCGATTGAAATGCCTGATTACAGCTAGCAGGTCATTCGGGAGGCATAGGTTGTCTCCCCTAGCAAGTGTACAACTCCTAGGTACACCCAGAGCATTATGTTTTGATCAGTTTAGTAGAAAAAAAATTTAATTAGCCCAGCCTTCCGCACAGCATAGTTTAGCATTATTGTGACGATTCGCCTTACAGCCTAGCAGTAGAAGGCGGGTCGTTACAGAGTGGTATCAGAGTAGTGTTCCATACTTCCTACACACACATCAGCATTGTACCTGCAGCTTCCAAGTAAGAACACCTCTATTTTTTTTATGCTTCTTGTTTATTATTACAGTTCATGTTTATATGCCTACTGCTTGTTAGTATGTGATAGTTTAAAACATGATATCAGTAGTTAGATAACTGTGATAGTGTTAGTTATACCTATGTTCTCTATGTCTTTAGAAATGGCACGAGGACGCCCAGCTAGGAGGGCACTAGCTACTGAGCCCCAGCAAGAGGCAGGCAGTTCAGTGCCTCCTCCAGACCTTACAACACTAGTGGCTCAGTTACAGCAGCAGCTTGCTGAACAGCAACAGGAGATAGCCACCTTAAAGGCTAATCAGCAGAATACCCCCACAGTCACCCCGGAACCGAATCTGACGACTCCAGAAGTCTTAGAGGTTCCACTAGCTCAGCCTACAGCGCCAACACCGGCACCAGTACCAACACCAGCAGTCCCAGCAGCTGAGCCTAGAAAGGAAGCCTATCTGATCCAGTGGCAGCGGGTCAAGCCAGAGAACTTCTCAGGCACTAGTGAACCATGGGATGCCCAAGCATGGTTCAAAACACTGGAGAGCACGATGGAGCTTCTGGACTGGCCAGAACACGAGAAGGTGAAGTGTGCCTCCTTCTGCCTGACAGGAGACGCACGCATGTGGTGGGAAAGAATCAGAACGAAGCGCCCAGTGAACCAGATGACATGGGCTGACTTTGAGAAGGAATTCTTTGAGGAGTTCTTTCATATGCGGGTTACAAACCGCCACTATGACGAGTTCACTGAGTTTCGTCAGGGCAACCTCTCAGTTGAGGAAGCCGTGAAGAAATTCAACAGGTTGGCTCGTCTATGCCCAGAGCTAGTCAGCACGGAAAAGGAACGGATCAGGTTGATGCTCAAGATGCTGAGGCCAGAGATAGCAGTGAACGTGGCGGGTGGCATACATAGGCCACAAACCACAGAGGAGTTAGTGAGCAGTGCCTTGACCACAGAGCATTACCAGAACAGCATGAAGCAGTCTCCTCAGAGTCCAAGGGCCAAGGAAACTCTCACACTCAAAAACAGCAAGGCCACAGCTCTAACTGGAAAGGGAACTCCAACAGCAAGCGCAAATCAGGGAGTGACTCAAAAGGAGGACCATCTAGCAAGCGACCCAGTTATCCAAAGTGTGCCACTTGTGGGAGATTCCACCCAGGGGTTTTTCGCAAGGGCACACGAGGATGCTTTGAATGTGGACAAGAAGGGCACATGGCCAAGCAGTGCCCGAACAAGACCGGTCTTCCTCAGCCACAGCAGATCCAATATGCAGGCCAGCCATCTCAGTTACATCAGATGTAGGCCGCTCTAGAAGGTCCACTCATCAGCCAGGGCCGATTAGAAGCCCCTCCAGCTATGGCGAATGTGAGGATCTACTCACTCACCAGAGAGGACGTAGCAAATGCCTCGACAGTCGTCACAGGTCAGATTAGCATTTTTCAGTATAGTGCTACTGTTCTATTTGATACTGGGGCAACCCATTCATATATAGCCAGAATGTTCTCCGAGAAATTAGAAATACCCCCAGAAGTACTCAATGGTCAGTTTCTGACGGCACTACCTTCAGGAGAGGTCATGGCATCGACGCACTGGCTCAGAGCAGTGACAGTCATTATAGCAGACCGGGAACTCTTTTGCGATCTGATCCTGCTGGAAATGACTGACTACGACGTCATCCTTGGAATGGACTTCCTGATCAGATACGGTGCTTCCATAGAGTGCCGTAAACAGAAAGTCGTATTCCAACCCGAAGCAGAAGCACAGTTCGAGGACATCGGAGAACCAAAGAGAAAAGCCAGAAAATTTCTCTCAGCTATGAAGGCACAGAAGTTGATGGATTCGGGATGTACGGGGTACCTAGCACAAGTAGTCACTACCAGCCAGGACGAGGACCAACAGCTAACAGAGGTCCGAATCGTATGTGACTACCCATCAGTCTTCCCTGAAGAGTTACCAGGCCTAGCACCAGCCAGGGAGATTGAATTTGAGATAGAGCTCTTCCCCGGCACCAATCCTATTTCCAAAGCGCCCTACCGCATGGCTCCAGCAGAACAACTTCAAG
The DNA here is from genome assembly GCF_018446385.1 of Zingiber officinale. Classification (NCBI taxonomy): domain Eukaryota; kingdom Viridiplantae; phylum Streptophyta; class Magnoliopsida; order Zingiberales; family Zingiberaceae; genus Zingiber; species Zingiber officinale. Next base: position 56,935,966 of record NC_056003.1, on the reverse strand, counting down.
AGCTACTTGACAAGGGCTTCATCCCCTAGTCACTCACCATGGGAGCACCTTCTGTTCGTGAAGAAGAAGGATGGAAGCATGCGGCTATGTATAGACTACGAGCAGAATCGAGTCACGATCAAAACGGTATCCTCTTCCCGAATAGATGACTGCTCGACCGCTTAAAAGGAGCGGTGTTCTCTAAGGCGACCTCGGATCGGGATATCACCAAGTCGAGTCAAGGAGGGTGATATATCGAAGACAGCATTCGGACCGATACGGACATTACGAGTTCGTAGTCATGCCTTTTGGCGTGACAAATGCTCCAGCTACATTCATGGATCTCATGAACAGGGTATTCAGGGAGTATTTAGATAAGTTTGTTATTGTGTTTATCGATGACATTCTTATCTACTCAGGAACTCAGGAAGAACACTCAGAGCACCTGAAACTAGTATTGCAGACCCTTCAGCAGAACCAGCTATACGCCAAGTTCACGAAATGTGAGTTTTGGCTAAATCAGGTGTCCTTCCTAGGTCACGTCATCTCAAAGGATGGTATTATGGTAGATCCCAGCAAGATAGAAGCAGCAAGTAACTGGAGGAGACCTAAGAACGCCAGTGAGATCAGGAGCTTTCTGGGATTAGCAGGATATTACAGAAAGTTTGTAGAGGACTTCTCCAGGATAGCCTCCCCACTGACAGCTCTCACCAGGAAGAACAAGAAATTTCAGTGGACAGAGGACTGCGAGAACAGCTTCAGCGAACTCAAGAGGAGATTGACTAGTGCACCTATTCTGACACTGCCAGAAAATACAGACAGCTTCGATATATATAGTGACGCCTCTAAATTGGGATTAGGAGCAGTGCTGATGCAAGATGGCAAGGTAATCGCCTATGCCTCCAGACAACTCAAGGATTATGAGAAGAACTACCCTACTCATGATCTTGAGCTTGCAGCAGTAGTGTTCGCTCTCAAAATTTGGAGACATTACTTGTATGGAGCTCAGTGCAGAGTGTATACAGATCATCAGAGTCTGAAGTACTTCTTCACTCAGAAGGATCTGAATATGCGATAGCGCAGGTGGCTAGAGCTAGTCAAAGATTATGACATAGACATCCTCTACCACCCAGGGAAAGCCAATAGGGTAGCAGATGCACTTAGCAGAAAATCCAGTGCTACCTTATTATCTCTAGCAGCCATGTCACCACCCCTACAGAAGGAGATCGCGGACCCTTCTCGACCTTCCTCCTCCACCCGCCATCGTTACAGGACCATCATCCCCTCCGAAGCTGCTCTAGCTCGGCGGCATGACGCCCCCACGAGCCTTCTGATGATGAAAGGCTGCCTCGGCAGTTTGTGGGCAGAGGGCATGAATCAAATGGGTAGCGCGCCGCGGTTCTCGAAGTCCTGGGCTAAAGTACGTACTCCTCACCTTACACTTGCTATTATATTGCCTTAACTGAAGATTATATCTTTCATCCAGACTCACGCAGAATCTTTGGTGCTGAACCAATCTTTCCACAACCTCCATCATGAAAGCAAAGAACTCCGGGAGAGAGTCTCCGAATTAGAGCTGCAACTTAATGACCCCGCCCAAGCCAGCTATGCATTGCGAGCAGAAATCCAAGCCTTAACTAATCAGACCGACCGGCAGAAACGGTCCCTGACACAGGTCAAAAATGAGCTCCGAGCTGTGAGAGAGGAGAGAGCTGCATCTGAGGCGGGGTATCAGCAAAAACTAGCCCATCAGGCTCAGGAAATACAGTCCAAGGATACCCTTCTGCAGGAGAAGAACAAGAAATTGGAGGCTCAGGCAGCTCAACTGGAAACCCAAGCAGCTGAACTGAGGGCTCTGAAGGCGGAACTATCCCAGTCCAGAGCGGCTTTGACGGGAGTATCCACCGCCTTGGCCGTCTACCAAGAAGGAGAGGAGGATCGTTGCCTGCGAAGTCGAATGTCTTATCTGACCTCTCCCGAATTTTTATCCCAGGCTGGGGCACGCTTCTCCACGACCATACCATACACGGCGGCCGGGGTTATCCGACAGCTGCACGCACAGGACTTCTTGAGCTCCATTCCCCCCGCAGACTTTTTGGATCGCGACCAAATCATTCAAGGCTTTCCGGATGAGATTTTTGCTCCTTTCAAATGATCTCTACCAACTGCTTAAACTGATGAAATTCTTACATGTACATACGTATCTTTGAGTTTTGGCTTGACTACCATGCTCTCTCCAGCCCCCTCGGCCGACCTGGCTTACAGCAACCGGGTTGGCATCCCTCACACCTGATAGGGCTGTAGGTAGTTAGCACTCCAAGGTCGGTCTAGATTCCTTCCTTGAGCGTCTTGCAAATAATAGGCCCCCGACGTCAACTTCTTGACAACTTTGTAAGGTCTGTCCCATTGAGGCGCCAACTTTGTCACTTCCCCCAAGGGTTTCACCCGCTTCCAGACCAGGTCACCTTCTCCGAAGAAACGAGGGATCACCCTTCTATTATAGTTCTGTCTCATCCTCTGTCTATAGGCTTCCAGCCTGGCAGTTGTTTGCTCGCGAATTTCGCTGATGAAATCTAGTTCGGCCAGCCGTCGTTCCGTGTTCCCCTCGTCGTACATCATTCTCCTGACGGATGGTATCCCGACCTCCAGAGGCACCATTGCTTCATTGCCATATACCAAGTGGAAAGGTGTCAGACCTGTGCTCTCTCGGGGTGTCGTACGATAAGCCCACAAAATGCTCGGCAGTTCGTCCACCCAATTGCCCCCCGTATGATCCAGCTTGACCTTGAGCCCTCGCGCTATTTCCCGATTGACCACCTCTATCTGACCATTGCTCTGAGGATGCGCCACCGAAGTAAAGGCCTGCGTTATGCCGAACCCCTTGCACCAATTTTGTATTTTGCGTCCTTCAAATTGTCTGCCATTGTCCGACACCAATTTGTGAGGTAAGCCGAATCTGCAAAAGATATTCTTCCATAAGAACTGGATCACCGCATCTTCAGTGATTTTGGCCAGAGCTTCCGCTTCCACCCACTTGGAGAAGTAATCTACTGCTACCAACAAGAAACGTCTTTGCCCCGTAGCCATTGGGAAAGGTCCTACGATATCCATACCCCACTGGTCAAACGGGCAAGACACTATAGAAGTTCTCAGCAGCTCTGTAGGTCGGTGCGTCAGGTTCTGGTACCTTTGACATGACAGACAAGTATTCACCAGCTTCTGCGCATCCTTCTGCAGGGTAGGCCAGAAATACCCGGCCAGTAGTACTTTCCGAGCCAGCGTTCTTCCACCTGCGTGATTGCCACAACACCCCAAGTGTATCTCCCGCAAGGTCTGGTCTGCTTCTTCCATATTCAGGCACTTGAGCAAAGGTCTGGAGAAAGACCTTTTGTACAGTTGGTCTCCAATCATAACATAAGAATGGGTCTGTCTCCTGAGCATGCGTGCCTCTTCTAAGTTGGTAGGTACAATTCCTTGCTGGAGGAAACTTACTATGGGCGCCCTTCAATCAATTACTCCTTCCAGGTTATTTTGTAGGTCTATCTGGGCTACAAGGAAGGTCTGCGCTATGGATCTGTCAAGTACCCAAGTGGTCAGGGAGCTGGCCATTTTAGCCAACTCATCCGCTCTTTCATTTTCAGCCCTGGGAATCTTAGTGACTGTGACCTCTTTAAAATCTTTTCTCATCTTCTCATAGGCTTCCTTGTAAACTTGCATCTTTTCGTTGTTTGCCTCAAAATGTCCGGTCACCTGCTGAGTTACTAGCTGTGAATCTGAGTATATTACGACTTGGCTTGCCCCCACATGCCGAGCTGCTTGCAAACCTGCTAATAGGGCTTCATACTCTACCTCATTGTTGGTAGCTCTGAAATTTAGCCGTACAGCCAGCTGCATGATGTCTCCCTGCGGAGATATTAGAAGTACACCTACACCACTTCCACGATGGGCAGCCGACCCGTCTACGTAAACTTTCCAAACCTCCTCCGAATCCGCCTGATAAACCTCTGTCAAGAAATCCGCCAGAGCCTGCGCCTTGATCGCGGTTCGAGGCTGATACTGTATATCATATTCCCCTAGCTCGATTGCCCATTTGATAAGTCGACCTGCTACCTCCACCTTGGTGAGAGCCCGCCCCATCGTACTGTTCGTTAGGACGGTAATAGGATGTGCCAAAAAATAAGGTCGGAGGCGCCGAGCCATGAGAACAAGTCCGTAGACCAACTTTTCCAGGGCCGTGTACCGAGACTCAGCCTCTTTAATAGATGGCTGAAAAAATACACCGGTCGTTGTACATTATCCTGCTCTTTAACTAGCACGGCCCCCACGGCCTCAGGGGTGGCCGATAAATATACCCAGAGGGGTTCTCCAACAACAGGTTTGAACAGCGCTGGTAAAGACTCCAGGTATTTCTTTAGCTCCTCAAAGGCCTGTGTACACTCCTCCGTCCACTGAAACTTGGTTGCCTTCCTGAGTACTTTGAAGAAGGTAGCGGCTCGATCTGTAGATCTGGAGATGAATCGGGACAGCGTCGTTATCCTGCCGACCAGCTTCTGCGTTTCCTTCAGATTCTCAGGGATCTGCATGTTCCGGAGTGCTTGCACCTTCTCAGGATTGGCATCTATCCCTCGTTCGGTCACCAGATAGCCGAGAAACTTTCCTCCTTTGGCCCCGAACAGACATTTCAGGGGATTCAGCTTTACACCATATTGCCTCAGAGTCCCACAGGTTTCTTCTACATCTTTTATTAGGCTGGACGCCTGGGGGGACTTGATTAAGATGTCATCTACATAGACCTCCACGTTCCGCCCGATCTGACTCCGAAAGATTTTGTCCATCATCCTTTGGTAGGTAGCCCCAGCATTCCTGAGTCCAAATGGCATGACCGTGTAGCAGAAAGTACCATCAGCCGTTATGAAGCTAACCTTCTCCTGATCCTCCCTGGCCAAGGGTATTTGATGATATCCTTGATAAGCGTCCATCATGCATATCCTCTCACAGCCAACAGTTGAATCCACCATCTGATCGATCCGCGGGAGAGGATAACAGTCTTTGGGGGTGGCTTTGTTGAGGTCGCGAAAGTCGATGCACACCCTCCACTTGTTATTAGGCTTCTTCACCAACACCACGTTAGAAAGCCAGGACGGGAATTGCACCTCCCGAACATGTCCTGCCTTCTTGAGCTGATCTACTTCAGCTCGGATAATTTTATTTTGGTCAGCAGAGAAATTTCTCTTCCTCTGCTTGACTGGCTGGGCTTCGGGCATCAGATGTAGCTTGTGCTCGGCTATCTCTGGTTTGATTCCGGGCAGTTCTTCCGGGGACCAAGCAAAGACGTCTCTGTTGCGGATCAGACACTGTATCAGCTTCGACTTAAGCTCCAGCGGCAGGTCACTAGCAATGCGAGTGATGCTCTCTGCTCTGTCAGGATGCAACTGAATATCTTCGCAGGAGATAGGCTCCTCGGCAATAGGCAGAGGCTCCTCCTGGATAGCGTGTACACCACCATCCTGAGTCTGCCGGCTCTTGCGCGCCTCCACCCGGACCATATCGATGTAGCAGCTTCGAGACACCTTCTGCTCTCCCTTGACTTCTCTGACCCGCTCGCCGACCGGGAACTTGATCTTCTGGTGAAAAGTGGAGACGGCAGCCCGGAACTCATGCAGAGCTGGCCTTCCCAGGATGACGTTGTAGGAGGAAGGCGAATCCACCACAATAAAGGTGCTCCTCCGGGTGCGCACCGTGGCTCAGTGCCCATGGAGATGGCCAGCTTGATCTGACCCATGGGCTTGACTTTGTTACCTGTGAACCCATACAAGGAAGTGGTTACGGGTTGGAGCTCAGCGACATCAATTTGTATCTCCTCGAACGCAGCTCTAAATAAAATATTGACCGAGCTCCCGGTATCCACAAAGACTCGAGCCACTCGGCTGTTATCAATAACGGCCTTGATTATGAGGGCGTCGTCGTGGGGCAGCTCCAGACCCTCCAGGTCTTGAGGCCCAAAGCTGATAACAGGGCCGGAGGCCTGCTCGTGGCTGCATCCCACGACTCCCACGTACAACCGCCGAACGTGTGACTTACGGGCTCGGCCTGAGTCCCCGTCAGTGGGCCCTCCTGAAATCATACCAATCTCTCGCACAGCAGCGTTGCCCCAGTTCTCCAGTTCTCCGGCATCTCTTCGGTCTTCCCCGAGGCCAGCTTGGTTAGATGGGCCGGGTCTGACGAGCACGTCCCGCTGCGGCCCGTTCCTCCTCCATCCTCTGTATTTCGGGCGCTAACTCCGGGCGCAGACCCTGCTCGACAGCTCTCCTAGAATCACGAGCGAATTGAAAGCAGTTACTAAGATCGTGCGTCCTGGACCGATGATATGTGCAATATGGTGCTCCCCTTGGTCCAGGTTTGGGTGCGTGTATAGCAGCAACTCGCGGAGCTGGTCTGACTCCCTGAGCGGGCTGAGGGGCAGGCCTGGGTTGACCGCGCTGGAAGGGCTGAGCTGGTTGCGGTGCTCTCCTTTCAGGTCGGTTGCCTGGAGCCACCGTCCTTTCGGCCTTCCGCCTAGCGGCCTGCGCTTCTTCCACCTTGATATAGAAAGAAGCTTTCTCCACCATATCGTCAAAGCTTCGGGCGGGGTTTTTGATGAGGTCCCTGAAGAATTCCCCTTCTCGCAATCTGTGGGAGAAGGCGCTCATCCATATTTCTGAGGTGGCGGAGGGGACGTCATTGGCCACCTGACTGAATCGGTTGATGTAGCTTCGCAAGGGCTCGGTCGAATCCTGCTTGAGAGCAAAAAGACAGTGGTCGGTTTTTTGATACTTACGGCGTAGGAAGGCCGTTTTGAAGTCCATGAAGCGATTGATGGACTCTGGGGGCAATCCATCGAACCACTTCTGCGCCGACCCGGACAGGGTGTGTAGGAATACTCGGTATTTGACAGCATCGCTGTATTGATACAAGATAGCCGCGTTCTTGAACTTCCGCAGGTGCTCTTCTGGGTCCTTGCTCCCATCGTATTCTCCAATGTTTGGGGCTCGATAACCCCTGGGCAGGCTTTCCCTCAGGATTTGAGCCGAGAAGGGTACCTTGTCATCCGGGTCTTCGGGCAGATCTCTGGCAGAGGCTATAGCTTTTCCCTTTCCTGCATCCCGGGGTGGATGCAGGGAGCTCTCCGCCACCAACGCCGGTGGCTCTTCCTTCTTCAGACTATGCTCGCGAGGCCCAGGCTGATGATAGTTGCGGCGAGGCTCTCGGAATGAAGTACGAGGGAGTTCTTCCTACTGCTTCCTCTTTGAGCCCCTGTCGGAGGCAGGAGCTGGTTCTTTAGATGCTTCGGGCGCCAGGCGAGGTCGTGAAACTATTCCTTATTTTTCCGAGGCGGCTTGCTTTCTGACCTCCTTGAAGAGCTCTTACTCCCCCGCGGTCATGGTCACGTTGATCCTCCTGCTAGAGCTTCGACCAGAGTCCTCCATCTTCACGCTCCGGATCAGGCTGTTGTGTTTCCCACAGACAGCGCCAAATTTGATCCTGTCCGAAAGCTGAGTCGGACGAAGGCTGGTCGCGGTGGCCTGGTTGTTGACGGAAAGTCGTAGGTGATTCAGCTCCCACGGGTGGCTGACACTGCTGCAGGACCCTGCGCACACTCAGACAATCCCCCCTTCACATTAGAGACCAAAACCCAGGGAAAAAGTCCCCGGATCAGGCCCTCCGACGCTCAAGTCAGGTCCATTTTCCCCAGAAAAAGTAGAGAGAGACCGAAAAAATGATTGAAAGCGAAAAGTTGTGGAAAAAAGTGATGAGAAAGAGTGTGTGCCTGTCCTCGCGTACGAAGAAGCCTCCCCTTTTTATGCCCTTCTCCCTTCTAGAACCTGCCAGCCTGTCAGAAAGCGTTAGACGCTGGGCTTTGTCGCGTAGTCCCGGACACCTGTCGCGCTGCCATTGGTTATGAAAGCATCTTCTCGTTTAGGAACCTCCGCCTTTACACATGGGTTTTGTCTTGTAGTGAAGGACATCTGTCGCGTTGCCATCAGTTGTGAAAGCATCTTCTTGTTTAGGAACCTCCGCCTTTATACCTGGGTTTTGTCTTGTAGTGAAGGACATCTCTTAACGGACAATCGTGATTCTCCGACCCTCGCACTGCTTAGCTCATCTGATCTATTGTGAACTGCCCCTGCCTCACATCCTTCGATCGGCTCTAGCCTCTAAGTGTTACCGGCTCGTCGGGCTGACTCCGAACGGCTCCGTCGATCCCGGTCTATGATCTGTGGCTTGCATTTCTGGGCCTCGAATTGCAGACCTGCCGACCTGATTCGTCTCTGCACAGCTCTGCTACTTCCGACCTGTGCCTTGTGACTTGCACTCCCGGGCCTTCGAATCGCAGACCTGCCGTCCTGATTCGTCTCTGCACAACTCTGCTACTTCCGACCTGTGCCTTGTGACTTGCACTCCCGGGCTTTCGAATCGTAGACCTGCCGTCCTGATTCCTCTCTACACAGCTCTGCTACTTCCGACCTGTGCCTTGTGACTTGCACTCCCGGTCCTTCGAATCGCAAACCTACCGACCTGATTCGTCTCTACACAGCTCTGCTACTTCCGACCTGTGCCTTGTGTTCTGCCTGTCATCTTCCTTTGTCTTTCAACGACTTCGCCCCCTTGATCGACCAGTTTGCCTGATCTCTGACTACCCCCTATGCTTGCCTTTGATTTCCTAGTCAGCTTGACTATTGACCGCCAAGTCACCTTGACTATTGACTGCCACATCCTCTTGACTTTTGACCGCTATATGGCCTTGACCCTTCTCCCCTTTCCTTCGAGGGCCCCTCCATCACCAACCGTATCAATATTAATTAACAAGTAACATCCTTGATGGATGTTTAGTATTCAAAAATACCTAGATAGATATGCATGATCCCTAGATTAGGGCAAAACCAAACTTTACATCTCACAAAGATCCATAAGGTGACTTGTATGTGGTTTAGTGCACATTACATACAAGTGAGATGTTAGGATGATGAACAAAACTCAAGATGTTGATTTAGTGCATTCTTTTGAGTTCTAAGTTCATCAAAACACAAAGGTATGTGTTTTCCCATCATTGGGAAAGCTAATGTACAAGTCATATGCATTAAGCCCTAAGGAACATGGTGGGATATTGGTTTTGAAAATCATTTTAAAATGCTTTTGGCAAACCTTGATGAAGATTATATTTTCATAGTAATCATCATTGAATAGTTGAGCACAAACTAGAAGAAAACGCTAAAGTTTTTGTAAGTTCTCTAGTTTGTGTCAATCTTGGAAAATATGAAGTATTTTCTTATAAAATTATTTTTACATGATAATATATGCCCTAAATAATGTCTACACAAATTTTCACAATTTTTGGATTTTTGTAGATTTTTCTAGGGGTTTCTGAAGTTGACTGAAATGAAATTTCAGCAACTATCAGAACTCCAATCGATCAGTGGATCGATTGGAGTGCCTCAATCGATCAGCCGATCGATTGGAGTGCCTCAATCGATCAGCCGATCGATTGAGAAGGCATTTCTCGCGAGCAGAAGCTCGCTGGATCGATCAGCCGATCGATCCAAGAAGACTGAATCGATCAGTGGATCGATTCAGCAGGGTTCAATCGATTAGAACCCAACTCCAATCGATTCAAGTTGCTGATTTTGACTGGGAAAACCTGATTTCAGCATATTTGAACCATGATTAGTCTATGCAACCATTCCAAACCCTTGAAATACATTTGTATACATAAAAAGGGTGTTTTCATGTTGAAAACAAGGATGGATTGGTTAGAGAAGACTAAATTGAAGTTTAGGTTGAGGTTTGTTTCAATTTTTGAATATTTGAACCTCAAAAACTTCTAAATTTGGGTTTCCTAAAGGTTTAGGGATTTCAAGTCATTGTTGGTGCAATGACAGAAGTTACCACCATGTCTTTAGGGGGAGGGACTCGTTAAAGACATGAAAATTATTTTTCATGAACCTTGGAAGGTGGTTAACCTTCTTTTTAGAACATGCTCAAGGTTGAGCGTTTGAACTTTAATGGGGAGTGGATATCCTCATTGTTTAAGTGGTTCAAGTGGATAATGCTCAAGGATGGGCATTTAACTACATTGAAGGAGAATGTAGGTTGAAGGATAATGAAGGGTATGTGACTTTCATTATCGTGTTGATCACAACGAGTGAAGTTGTGAACAACGATGAGCAACTCTTCAGGGGGAGAGTTATCAACAAGTGATTTTGTTGATGTGTGCCAATAGGGGGAGAATGAAAGGAAGTAAGTTAGACCTTCATTACCTAGAGGGAGTTTGCCCTCTTAGGAGGAGAATGAAGGGTTTAACTTATGTAGTCATTATCTAGTGGCATAAAAAAATGTTTAGGCTATGGGATTAGCCTAACTTACATGTGGTATTGTAAGTGGTTGTGTGGTATTGTCAAACATCAAAAATGGGGAGATTGTTGGTGCAATATCCCTCAGGTCAAGGCTGACCTGGTTGACCAAGCTTGAGTCTTGGTTTCAGTTTCGATGTTTGACAATACAAGGTTGATTGAAGAAGAGTCAAGTAGGTCAAGGTTGACCAGATACTTGACTAGGAAGTCCTAACTGAGATGTTAGGCAGAAAGAAAGTCTTGGTGAGTGAAGCCAGGCAGAAGGAAGTCCTAGTGAGTGAAGCTAGGCAGATTGGAAGTCCTGGTGAGTGAAGCCAGGCAGAGGAGAAGTCCTAGTGAGTGAAGCTAGGCAGATTGGAAGTCCTGGTGAGTGAATCCAGGCAGAGGAGAAGTCCTAGTGAGTGAAGCTAGGCAGATTGGAAGTCCTGGTGAGTGAATCCAGGCAGAGGAGAAGTCCTAGTGAGTGAAGCTAGGCAGATTGGAAGTCCTGGTGAGTGAAGTCAGGCACGGGGAAATCCAGATGGGTCAAAGTTTACCAGACATCTGGTGAAAATCCAAGTAGGTCAAAGGATTGACTGGATACTTGGCACGGAGAAATCCAGATGGGTCAAGGTTGACCAGACATCTGGTGAAAGTCCAAGTAGGTCAAGGGAGTGACCGGATAGTTGGCATAATGAAGAAAAGTCCAAGTGGGTCAAAGGTATTGATCGGACACTTGGTTAGGGAGTCCTAGCAGGTCAAAGGTGACCGGATGCTAGGCATGATGAACCAATAGGTCATGGATTGACCGGATGTTAATTTGGGGGCTTTGGGACTTGGTTTTGGGCAAAAACCAATAGCTGGATCGATCAGCCGATCGATTGGCTGGAGCCCAATCGATCGGCCGATTGATTGAGGTGTCCCTGCGAGAAGCCTTCATCCCAATCGATCGGTGGATTGATTGGGAGGAAGTCGTGAGCGCACAGAATGCCCCTGGATCGATCATCCAATCGATCCAGAGGTCCCAATCGATTAGTGGATCAATTGGGAAGGTGCTGTATGTCGCGATAAGCTCTGGATCGATCCGCCGATCGATCCAGGCAAATTTCCATAGCACAGAGGCGCTCTGGATCGATCCGTGGATCGATCCAAAGCCTCCCCGATCGATTGGGAGCATTTCAATCGATCGGGATCCGACCGTTGGCGCAGATAAAGGTCGTTGGCGTGTGTCTTCTTGGGCAGGCTCAACACGATTCATCATCTATCTACAGCAGCTTCTCCACAGCGATCTTCCACTCTCAACGCCAGTTCTTAAAGGATCTTGGAGGTTCTTCCAAGTCAAGAGGCGTGACTACTACAAGAAGAAGAAGCTAGGGTTAGGGCTTTTGTACTCATTGTAAGCTTGTGCTTGTATTTTATTACCTTTCCCTTTCTTCTTGTATTGAGAGTCTTGTAGGACTTCTCCGCCTTTAGTAGTAATCATAAAGGAGTGTTTTATTAGTGGAGTGTGTGTGAGTAGATGTGGATCCTTGGACTAGTCACCTCTTGTGAGGTGGATACCAAGTAAACCATCCTTGTTAACGTTGTGTGTTTTTGTTTCTTGTATTTCCGCTGCATATCTCTGAAGAAACAAGTAACGACGAGCACCTAGCACGCGAAGAGCTATTAACCCCCCCCCCCCCCTCTAGCTTCATTTGGTCCCAACAATGCTCTCTTCTCACCTGTTGTTACTGTTGCTCCTCCTCCTGTCCTCCATTGTTGCTACACCCCACACCCACCGCTACTAGTCGACGATCGACGTCTTTCCCTTTTCCCCATAGTAACATGTTGTTCCCCTGTGTAAGTCGTCGATGTAGGACGTCGTCCTACAAACAAAGACCCATCTTCTATCATTGTTCATTGACGAGGTTGTTGTTCACATGTCCATTATTCCAGTCGTGTGTGAAGTTGTTTATAACGTGAGATTAATATGATTTCATCAATTATATACGATTTCAACGATTTTGTTTCAATTCTACTATAAAATCATATCTCAATTGATTCCGAATAAATTTATTGCTTCCAGATCATACGATCCTACCATCCGAATTACAATTTTATAAGTCACGAATCACCATACTATGAGCTCTTAGAACACTTTATTATTTTCTACTCCTATTTCTTGATTATTTTTAGTATTTAATATATTTATATTTATTATTATTATTACTATTTTTTTATTTTTAGTTGGCGTCGTGTATATCAGATGTGGTTTAATTTTCATTGATATTTAATTTTGTTTAATATTAAGAAAAATAAATATAAAAAATGGATAGACATGTAAAATGTGCCCCTAATTGTAGGAATAGTCAAACTAGCACCCTTTACTTTTAAAAACAGAAAAAAAAAATACTCCACCATATTGTTTTTTTTATGATAAAACATGCAACAATTACACCATAACGAATACGTGTTAAAATAAATTATTATTTTTTTTAATTTAATTTGATAAAAAAATATATTATAAAATCCTCAAGCAAAATTTAACTTCAATCCTACGTGAGAAAAAAAATTATTTTCTGGCCCACTATCAATGAATGAACTGATGGATTAATCAACCAAAATTGACTTCAATCATTATTTATTGAACATGTGAAAAAGCCACTATAATAATCGGATGGTAGTAAAAAATCAATAAAATCCTACTTGTACTAAAAATAAGTGTGATATCCCTAAATAATAAAATATGTTACTATGAGAAGGAACATATTTATTAGTTATATCATCTGTAATCGTCTAAATCTCGAGACATTGCTCAAATCAATCATATACTTTATTGAGATACGTAACTCAAAATAAAAAATAAAATCCTTTCAGATAATCATATATGAGAATTTCATTTTGTACGGCTCAAGTAGAAACGTACAAATGTTACTTTCAATGTATATCTAATAGAAAATTCAAAACTTCTTAGTTTAGCCGTTTGATTTACTCCAACTCAAAGATATGAAGTAAAAAAATTAAAAATTAAAAATATATTCTTTATACTTTTTGTACGATAAAACCTAAAAATATCAAGTTAGCTCATATGTAACTTTCTAATTGGCATCAATTTATTTAATTAACTTTCTAATTAATATCAATTTATCTAATTATCTTTATGTTTATAAATATAAAAGTTCAAAAAACATATATAATTTCTTTAGTATCATTTAAAAAAAATTTATTTTATTTTATATTTAATTAAACATGATTATTTTTTTGCCTGATGAATCGATTTAAAAAAAACGTACTTAATTTAATAAAAAATATATTAAATTTTAATTTTAATGTGTTAAATTTAGAATGACTATATATTCATTTAGACTTTGTTTTTAACTTCTAATGAGAAAAATTAAGTAAATTGGTGGAGAGTTGAAGAAAAAAGGTATGTTTTATTAGAGTGGAAACTAAAAAAATTTGAGCAAAGGTCCCAGTACCATTAAAAATTTTAGAACAATTTTCCCAATCAAACTCATCATAACCAAACTAAACTTATTTATTTTAAAATATAAATATATGTTTAATTTAAATTATCATACGTGACTTTAATTATATGAATATCTCGACGGACATTCTCCATTATATAAAAATTACTCATTGTCCATTATATAAAAATTACTCATTATTTAAATCAAACAACATTAAATAACATAACCGTAAGTGAATTTTCAACAATTATTTGAAAATTACTCATTATACATGATAACAGCTACTTCATAACTGCCCGAGTAACTCTAGAATATGGATATTTTAGCATTAAAAATATCAAACACATCATTCCAGCATTATTTAAAGTCGCGGGGAGAAAGCAACACCCTCCTACACATTAAGCTTGACCTGATTTTCCAAGGAAGTCGAGGATAAGGTCGTTGATTCGGTCAGGCAACTGCTCCTGAACGAAATGGCAACCTTCAGGGACATACACTACTTCCAGTTTGGGGACGAACTGCTTCACCATACCACCCCTGATATATTCCTCCATTCCTGGAAATTTCAACACGTAGTCTTTCTCTCCCATGATCAGCAATGCAGGAACTTCAATTAATGGATTCTCTCCCGCTGCTGACTTATGTAATGACCTAAAATAACAAATTAGAGTTGAATTGTAAATATAAATTAATCCTTAGAATATAGATGTAAATGTGCTTTTTTTATAATTTAAATGTCTAAATTTTACGAGACTAATTCAGAGTCAAACAGCCTGACACCTAAACCTAAACAACAAATTAGATCTGAAATATAAATTTATAATAATCTTTAAAATATAGATGTTAATATTGTTCTATAATTTTAAGTGTCCGGACTTCGTTCATCTAATTAACCTTGAAACTAAACAGTCTAATTAATATAATTATATATTAATCTTTAAAATATAGATGTAAATAATTTTTTTAGAATTTAGGTATCTAAACTATCAATTAATCTTGAAATTAGACAGTCCAATAACCTAAACAACAAATTAGATCTGAAATGTAAATATATATTAATCCTTAAAATATAAATACAAATATTTTTTATAATTTAGTTGTTTGGACCACCAAATTAATCTTAAAGTTAAAAGGTATAATAACCTAAGCTTAAACAACAAATTAGATCTGAAATATTCATATATATTAAATATTTTGTTTTTATAATTTAGATGTCCTGTCTTCGCCTACTAATCCTAAACTAGACAGCAAGACGACCTAATGACCTAAATATAAACAACAAATTAGATCTAAAATGTAAATATATATTAATCTTAAAATAAATATAATTTAAGTGTCCCGACTAATATGTAAGTTAGACAGTCTAGTGATCTAAATCTAAACAACAAATTAAATCTAAAATGTAATATATATTAATCCTTAAAATATATATGTAAATGTTTTTTTATAATTTAAATGTCTACACTTTGTCTAACAAATCCTGAAATTAGATGACTGAATGATCTACACTTACACCCTGTTTGGAATCCTATGGAATTGAATTCCTATGGTAATTGGAATTCAATTCCATAGTTTGGAATGAATTTTTGAGATGGATTTGATATAGAATTTAATTCCAATTTCATTCAAAACGTGAATAGTAAATCAGACCTCAAATGATCAAATTTGGATAGGGATTTACCATGAACAACTAAAATTACTTAATTGCCCTTTTAACTTAAAACTCTTTTTTCCATCTGCCGACTCTCTTGTTTTCTCCTGCCTTTCTCTCGTACGTCGTTTCTCCTTGTATCAAAAATCTCTCCTTGTACCGTTTCTCCCATGCGCCACCTTCTTCATACTGCTGTCTTAACTGTGCAATCTCTTCTTCCTATTCTCTAATACTTAACTTGATTATTAAATGATTAGTTATGAGGATAAAATGGTAAATATATAAGAATGGAATTCAATTCAAATAGATTCCAAATTAAAGAATTCAATTCAATTCTATTATTCACTAATCCATTCCAAACATAGGAATTGAATTCAATTCCGGCCAGAATTCAATTCCTAATGGAATTCAATTCAATTCCTTCACTTAAATTGTTTCCAAACAGGGTGTTAGACAACAAATTAGATCAAATTAAATCTGAAATATTATATATATATATATATATATATATAGACGTGTAGACTTTACGAAATGGCCTAAACTTAAACAACAAATTAGACCTGAAATATAAATATATATTAATGTCAATATTATTTTTTTATAATTTAGGTGTCGTATGGCCTAATGACTTAAACCTAAACAACAGTGCATTTTATCGAAGGACGGACCCAAACTTTGGAATTGATTAAGAGGCATCATAAACTTTGAAAATGTCCAAAAGGTTTGCCAAATTGATTAAGAGACTTAGAGGTTATGCATGCAAGCATGCATAAGATTTTTGAAAAGAAGGATCACAACTTAATTACATTATCTTTTTCTGTAATTATCTTTTTCTCAGAAGATCTAAATCGGCACTCTCATGAGCTTGATTTCTCAAAGACCAGGATCACGTTCTAACTCATTTTTTCAATAATATTTTAACATCAACCCAAAATCCGTAATGATGGATACCAAAACATGTAATGAAGGAAACCATTAAACTCCTTACAACTTTAAAAATTCACAACCTCTAAGTCTATTGTTGAACCTAAAGAGGTCAATTGGACCGATTTTAGGTCGTGTCAATTGTCCACAACCTCTAAGTCTATTGTTGAACCTAAAGAGGTCGATTGGACCGATTTTAGGTCATGTCAATTGGACCCATTGCTTATTTCAGCTTATTGGGTCTGATATGTTCTAATAACATTTTAACCGAATCGCTGAAATAAGCGAGAGCATAGTTAGACTCTGAGAGCATAGTTAGACTCTTACGGCTGGACTCTTACAGCCTCCGAAATCTAGATCCAATCAGATCCATAAGCAATTTCCTTTGGGTGCTCCCTTTGATAAATTGTTCGAAACAACAAATTACTGTAATTAATTACATTAACATATAAATATATATTAATCCTTAAAATATAGATGTTAATTTATTTGTTTATAATTTAGGTGTTTGGAAATCTAATTTGGGATGTTACCTGTATGGGATATGGAGTGGAAATCTGAATTGGGACTTCTGGTAGAGAGCGGCATAGGCATTGAGATCTTCCTCGGTGAACCATGGCGGCAAAGGAGTGGATGAATCTGCAAGGTCCATGATCTCCTGCCCCGGCTCGGCTATCGGAATCTCACTCCGAGAGAAGAGAATGTATATGGTGCGGATGACTCTTCTGACATCGAACCGACCGAAGTCTGCCTCCGCCCGATCTGGCTCCTGGTACACGAGAAGAATAAGCACAAGAATTGTTAGCTTAGCTTCTCCGTCGGATCAGATCGGACGACGGAGGAATCGAGGTGTTCTGTACCCGCCACCGGTGAACGTAGAAGCCCTCGGGAAGCGTTTCCGTTTGCAAGGCTCCGGCGATGAAGGGAACTCCCAGAGTGACGACGGCCAGGACACGGTGCGGGTGCCGGAGAGCGAGACCATACGCCGGCATCACGCCAAAATCCTTCCCGATCACAAAAACCTATTCCGCCCAAATTTAACGGCGATGTGAGTGTAATGTAACCGATTAGATGATGGCGAAGCGAGTTGGGTACCTTGGGGATGGAGAGGAGGTCGAGGATGGCTGCGAGATCGGCGACGAGGTCGTCCCAAGCGGTGCTCTCTGGCTCCGGCGGCTGGTCGGAGAGGCCGTAGCCGCGGCTGTCAGGGGCGATGCACTTGAAGCCGGCGGCGGCGAAGGCGAGCATTTGGTGCCTCCAAGAGTACCAGATCTCGGGAAATCCATGGAGGAAAAGAACGGCGCCCTTCTCCCCTGCAGCGAGAAGAGTTTAGTCGGACGGAGGAAGGTGGAGGAGTGGGAGGTGACTGACCGTTTCCGGTGTGAGCTACGTGGAGGGAGAGGCCGTTGACGTTGAGGAAAGAGTGCTCGATCTTATCCATCCGCCGCTGGCCTGGTTCAGGTTGAAGTGAGAAGACGCATCAAGAAGTCTTATTTATCGAGGGAGGACCGGATTAGGGTTTAGATCTATCCTGCGGGTTACGGAGTGGAACGTGTCCAGTCTGCGATATATTCTAGAATATTACAATCATTTTAAATTTTTTTAATATATTTCCAACCACTTTTCTAATCCTAACATTAGGACTAAGGACTACGTTTAGTAGGGTGTAATCTGTCTTGTAATATAATTAGGATTACATTACAAGATTAATTATTTTGTTTGATTTAATTTTAAACTTGTAATGTAATATAATCTGGATTACAAAATGTAGTGAAGTTTTGTAATCTAGATTACAAAGCGAATACTATGTAATCGGATTACATTACGAGATCACCGTTTAATCAAAATTTAAATGTCGAATATACCCCTAGTCCACTGTGGCCGATATCCACTGCCGTCTGCTGCCGCTGCCCATCGCCGTCGACCCCGCCTGCCGGTCGTCGTCGGTCGCCCACCGCCGTCGACCTCGCCTGCCGGTCGTCGTCGGCCGCCGGCGACCACCGCAGGCCACCGCCTGCTGCCGGCGACCGCCGCCCGCCACCGCCACCGGTGACCACCGCCCGTCGCTAGCGATCGTCGTCGGCGACCATTGTCGGTCGCCGTCGACAATTTTCGCCGTCGCTGGTTGCCGGTGGCGGCTGCCGACGGAGGAGGCCAACGGCGACGACCGTTGGTTGCCGCAAGCTCCAGTAAAGGTGCGGCGGCCATCGATAGAGGTCCAGGATATTTTTATCATTTTATAATAATACGAATTATATTTTTTATAAAAAATAATGGACACCAAATAAAAGAATATAATATCCTTGTAATAAAAAATTACATACATTACATTACCAAACGTTGTAATATAATCAAGATTACATTATATTATATTATAAATTTGATTACATTACAAGCAAGATTATATTGCACCCAACTAAACGTAGCCTAGATAAATATAATATGTAGGATTGTAAACTAAAATAAAATTTATGAACAAGTTTAATATTTAATTTAGTAAATGAAGATATAGTCAAGTTAAAATTGACTTAATTTTTTTATAAAAAAACATGGATAAAGTCTTAGAGACCTATATAGTCTGTAGCCACCGAAGGTCCTATGGAGTTAGACATAGTCTAGAGACGTTAAATTGTATTTAATATCAAATAAATTAATGGATTGTAATATTTTAATTTTTTATTCAGTTTCATTAGATATCTAACTATATAACTCGAGTAGTCTTAAGGTGGTCGGTACCGATCCTAAAAATTTTTCACATGAAGCCGTTAGTGTTTTTGTTGAGTTTTGAACTTTAAATATCTGATTTATCACTGAACAATTTAATCATGACCCTCTATTTCGAGATATTTTAATTTGGAAAAATAGGAGGATTTATTGGAAGAAGTTTTATCATCTAAACTATTGAAGATTGGTAGTCGACTAAATCTAGTCGGTTAATAATTTGGTTTCTCCCAAATTATTTACTTCTTACAATGTTAGTACGTAGCGAAATAGTAACAATAAAAATAAATTAAAAGGGAAAGTAAATGTTAATAACATCATGCAACGTGATTTAGAGATTATTTACTCCTACTCCATTATTTATCCTTGAGGTGGACGATCCCTCAATCCGTCGGTGGATTAGTCCCTGACAATCTCCGACTAATGCTTTCTCCTTCTCGGTGGAGCAAACCTCTCACAAAGTTCTCTTCCTCTTTATAAAATGAAAACTTAGATTAGGAGGAAGAGAATTGACTTAGAAGCTTGAGAGAAGGACTTAGGAGAATTCTAGCCAGAATTAGTAACTAACTTCATCCCTCAAAACCTCTTTAAATAAAGTGGAAATAGTTGATCCCAATCAACTTATTTCTTGCACACCAGTCGACTAACAAATCCATCAATCGACTAGTGTTACCATTGGATGTAGCTAATTGCTACTTCGCAAAATCAGGGATTTTACCAACTGCTATTTACCAATCGACTGGTAAATATACCAGTTAACTGGTCGATGTTAACTGAGCAAACAGAATACCTTTGTTCGCTCCCAATCGACTGTTACTTCCATCAGTTGACTGGTCTTGGTTACATACTCACACTCATCCTCTTCGGAGTCGTCCTTGAAGCCTTCTTTCTTGACTTTCGTCCCTCAGATGTACTCGAGCCTGTGACTCCTCTCCATGCATCCTTCGCTTTGCCTTGAAGTTCGCTTCCCTCGACTCCACTTCGTTGCTCCTTCGTCGGTGGTCCCTCGGATGCACCATCATTCACGGATCTCAAGGACCCAAGCTATAGAATGAGCTCCTCATGTGTGTTTCACCAAGTCCTAAATGACTCAAACACACATATCAAATATATATGAAACCTAACTTAAACGCTTTGACACACACATCAAAATCATGATCGTACTTGATCAAATCTAGGTCAATTGCACTCACAATCTCCCCCTTTTTAATGTATAGCAATATGTTTAAGTTAGGCATAAATAAGAACTTACAAGCATAGTATAGACATGAAGCATAAAACCCAAGTTCCCCCTTAACATATACTCTATCACTTAATTTTCAAGTTTTGCACAAATATGAAATAATAAGTTTCTAACTTAAACTATCCCATCCCCCCCCCCTTGCCCCGCCCGACACCATAAAAAAAATGCACCCAAACAACCATGCATAGTATGGTATCAATTTTGACCAAATTTTGATAAAAAAAACAACTTCTAAAAATGCAAACAGAATACTGAAAAACATAGTACCAATCGACTGTCATCTGATGCAATCGACTGACACAAAGCCAATCCAAATTTCAACTTTCTGAAGCCAACTTTCGAAATAAATAGAAAAATCTATAAAATTCAAAAAATCATGAAATTTTGAACACATATTTCTTTTAATGTCCTCTAACAAGAAAAATATATATATTTTCATAAAAATTCAAAGTATTTTTAAAGTTTTGACAAAAGCTCAAAAACTTTAAAAATTACTCAACTTTGTATTAATTTTAAACCTTATTTTAAATTCATATGTTTCAAAATAACTATTGTAAAATACCGGAAAATAGAGAATAATAATAAGGGAATTTTTGAAAATTTTTTGAGAATTTTTCGGAGCTCGTATGGACGAGTTTACGGGAATAGAAAACGGGGCCCGGGAAAAGCCTGTTTAGGCTATCCCATTTAAGCGAGGAAATGTTTATATTTATATTCCTTTTTCCTTTATTTTCTTTTATTTCTCCGTTTCTTCCCTTTTTCCCCCGCGACGCCCGACCCTGCCGAACCCCTCGCTCGCGACCTTCTTCCCCTCGCGCCCGACGTCATGCCCTAACCGGCGGTGGTTACCTTCCTCCCCTTCGAGTACAAAGCCACTCTTTGTCCCTGAGCCGATCCTATTCTTTCCTCGTGCACATAAGTGATCGGCCAAGGCGAGTCTGCGACCAGCCGATTTGCCCTAGGTGCCGACGCCACCGACGCCGACGCCCTCTTCGATCTCCTCTGTGCCACCACCGAGACTCCTCCGTCTGAAACTAGGCCACTCGACAGACGCCGACGCCACAACTGTTTCTCCTCAGCCCTAGCACCGGCTATCTCCTTCTTATTCCTCATCTTTGTGAAGTCGAGCCCTCTCCGCCGCTGAGATTAGGAATGTGCCTTCTTTTCCTCCTTCCTCGCGTCACCCACAACCGACGTTGACGCGGCTTCTTTTGCCCTAGTTCCTCAGCCGCCTTCTGTGTGAGGTCTCCAGCCGACGGTCCTTTGCCACGCCAAAGAACCCTGGCTTTTCATCAAATCCAGAGAAGGGTAAGGAAAAGCATTTCTTTTTGTGGCTGAATTGTAGATGTGAATGGATTTCTAGGTTGATTTATGATTTCTTTTGATCCGGGCAGTGAGGAGGGTTTTCTAGCAGCTATTTCTTCCGGCAGCAACCAGCTTTGGCTGTGAGTTGAGGTAAGTGTTAACCCTAGACTCTAAAGTAGGTGATATAGTGATGGATTGTTAATTTTCGAGCATTTAACCGTGTTGGACAGCGGTATCGCAGCGTGTACCTTCGACATTGACTAACCGAGGAATCCCTATATCTTGGTGAGTTTTGAAGAATAACCATTTGGATTTGACTAGAGGAGGAATTTTATTCTTGTTGTAGTTACATCTAAAAATGAAAATTTAGAATAATTTAGAATTAAGGATTTTATTTAGCTGTTCATTGAATGTTAGCTAAATAAAAGTATATATATATTGGTGATATAGGACTTTGACGCGAAACGAGTATCTCGACGTAGTATTTGGATCAGTTGGGACTTTTCTATTGGAGGCGGGTAATTTGACTTTATGTCTTTTGATATGCATAATAATATTTTTTAACATATAGCAATGATTATGTTTCTCATTTGCTTCAGTTGATCACTACCTGACCTGTTACATGCTTGCTTGTTTATTTATTTTGCACATCATGCTAGTGTATACCTGATTATGCCTATTTATAGAGGTAGTGACACAACCAAGTTATTTATCATGTTCAGGACCAAGGGTTTTGATACCTTATCTGGTCTGTGTACTTTGATTTGATTCACTTCCCGATGGTACACATTTTACATGTATATGGATTATTGCTATGCTGCTCAGTATTTTGCCATGCTTAGTATCATGCACCATTCGCATGATTGCATACTGTGCGATAGTCTGCTCCATTATTGTCGAGCACATCGCTAGTTACATATATCTGTACACACCACCACTCATGAATTAGTGGTATATCAGACAGGTGTGTGGCAGTTCTGCTGTTTGTCTCCGTTGGTCTGGTGACTCAGCGTGGTAGTCGGCAGACAGTTCTGCTCTGTTTGGCTCCGTTGGTTTAGTGTAGTAGTGTGGTAGCCGGCAGGCGGTTGGACTCTGTTTGGCTCCGTTGGTCCGCTCATGGGTAGTGTGACGTAACGTGGTAGCCGGCAGAGATTCCTCCCCGTCATCGTGTACCGGGAGATGAAAGCATTGTGTTCCCCCATTTATTTATTGGAGTAGGAGGATAGGTGTACTCCGACAGCATCCCGTCCACTTGGTCACTCATCAGGAGCAGTGACGTTAGAGTGCACGGCTGTCACAGCCCTACCCACTCGGTCTCACCAATGTGTGTGAGATGGTTGACTGGAGTCAGGGGTGACCATGACATTTGCATCATATGCATGATGCATTTATTACTTGTGGTTGCTGCATTTATTTACTGCATTTATATTGATGCATATGATCGACATGCATATAGGATTTATGACACCCTCAGTCTGACGACCCTGTTGTGCTTATACCTTGGTCCTGGTTAGTACAGTTTTCTCCTGTTTTGTTTCAGTTGCATTTATCCTTCTTGTATCAGGAGACTGTACGCATGATTAGTGCTGCATGTTATTTTCTTTATTATGCATATCAGTTGATACCCGCTGAGTGTTGGACTCATACCCTCTCCGTTGTTATTTTCAGGTTGATGCTATCCGGAGGGTTCCAATCGCTTGTCCCCTGCAGTCCACGAGGATGTTTATTTGTCTTTTGTTGTCTTTTACTAGACTATATTGAGACTTGTTTTATTTTGATACACTTGGATCTTATATGGACATTGTCGATGAGTTTTTATTTGGATTTGTTTTACTACATGCCTGTCTGGACGGCAGAAGAGGTAAGTTGATCTTATTGTCGGATTTGAGCTTTATGAGTGTAGTGGTGTAGGAATATGTTTTGAGTTTTATGGGTGTAGTTGAGTAGGATTGTTTTTGAGTCATATTATCACTGTTACAGTTTGTTAAATTATTGACTGCGTGGGTGATTGTTTATATTATTGTTATTGTTCCGGCCGTGTTGGCCGAGGTATATGTGGCCTAGAGGGCGATGTAGAAAGTTTCAGATTGTCCGCCGTACAGGGGAGATGCTACCGAATTTTTTCGGACAGGGACTCCTCCGGGGCGTGACAATTTATTTGGTATCAGAGCGCCAAGTTGGCGATACTTGTTTGATTTTCGTGTTACGAATTTTCGAGATTTATCTGATACCAATTTATTGGTATCAGAGCGGGTTATGATACCTGCTTTTGGTGTTCTGGATATTTGGAGTTAGCCCGAGTTTACTAGTAAACTTGGGTAGTTATTTTGGATTGCACGGATTTTTCCATTATGTATATGTTTTGGATTTCCATTTCGGATTTATGTGGATTTCCGATGATTTTCTCGTTCGGAATTTTGAGGTCAAATTGGGGACTGGATAGCGACAGAACATCTCCAGACGACAAATAGGTATGATGTTTATTTTATGATTTTTTTTATACTTGTAGTAATATCTGTGTTATAACTTAACAGATATGGAGCGATATACACATTTATGTGATTCTAGATCCATGTTTAGATTTATTAAATTGATGGTGAGTTAGTAGATCTATTTATTAAGGATATGCTACTTGAGAATAGATTGATTCTAGATGTGTTTTGATTCTAGATGCTATAGACTAGAATAGTATGTGCCTAGTATGTAGAGATAACTTCACGTTTCTGATGCATCAATTGTCTACCTTCCCTAGAGTGTTTACAAGCATCTACACTACACTTATTCTAACCTTGAGCAGTAGCATGCTGCATCAAGAATGTTTTCCCCTCTCGAAAGGACAATTCCTGTCTAAACAAGATACTTCCTATAATTATAAGGAATACATTCTCCATATGACCTCCACTGAGTATGAGTTTCGAATAGTAGTTAACTATGATTATGCCAGATATTTCAAGTGAAGATAACCAAACAGCTGATTTACTGCTCTTCACATCATCTCCTTATCGCAAGTAGATCATTTAGGGTGAACAAATATGTGATACGATATGGGCTTAGTTGCTGCCAATTCTTGATTAACAGACACTTAATATACTATTGTCTTTTTATCATCCTCACGCTGATTGAACTCACATCCTAAAGATCTACATCTCTAGGCCTAAGATTGATCTTTATCTAAAGTTGGTTAAAAATTAAAGAGCCATAGTCACATGCTCATAGATACTGGTAGCTCGCATTCTTTTATATCTCGTACATTTATGCGGGAGATTGGTAGATTACCCACTTTCAGATCGCATTGACTGACCGTCTCTCCACCCTCCGGTGATACCATGGAAGTCACCCAAGAGGTCAAAGGTCGGCGGTTATATTTGGCAACCTAATACTTACGGTGGATCTTTTAGTATTGGAAATGGTCGACTTTGATATTATTCTTGGCATAGATTGTTTGTCCACATATCATGCCACTATTGATTGCTAGACGAGGGTGGTCACATTCTGGCCATTATGAGTTTTTGGTAATGTCATTTGGGCTTACCAATGCTCTAGCGATATTTATGGATTGTTGTGGTGGAACATTGCTCCCACATGTTATGGATGGTTGTGGTGGAGCGTTGCTCCCACATATTGAGGATTTCTTGTGGTAGAGCGTTGCTCCCACATATGTGGTATTCCTTGTGATGGAGCGTTGCTCTCACACTGGAGGATTTATTCTTTGGTGATTTATATTGTTGGTGATTAGATTTCAGACTTGTTTTCGGAGATCTTATAGTTGAGTATGCCTGTTGTACGGGCATTATGAGTTCTAGGTTTTACCATTTAGGCTTACAAAGCCCTAGATGTTTTCATGGACTCGATGATTTCGGTATTCCTAGGTTGTTTGGATCGGTTTCCATTGTCCTTGTTGACAATGTTGTAACCTTTTTTTTTTTTTATCCAAGCTCGATACCCCCATATGTTCACTTGAGATATGTGACTTAATTTACCGTTCAACATTTATACTCTATATCTGTTGTTAGTATTTGCTAATGGTAGATAACGAAATTTGGGGACCAAATTTTTATTAGTGGGGGAGAATGTAAAATACCGAAAAATAGAGAATAATAATAAGGAAATTTTTTGGAATTTTTGGAAATTTTTTGAGAATTTTTCGGAGCTCGTATGGACGAGTTTACGGGGAAAAAAAACAGGGCCCGGGAAAAGCCTGTTTAGGCTATCCCATTTAAACGAGGAAATGTTTATATTTATATTTCTTTTTCCTTTATTTTCTTTTATTTCTCCGTTTCTTCCCTTTTTCCCCCGCGACGCCCGACCCTGCCTAACCCCTCGCTCGCGACCTTCTTCCCCTCGCGCCCGACGCCGTGCCCTAACCGGCGGCGGTTACCTTCCTCCCCTTCGAGTACAAAGCCACTCTTTGTCCCTGAGCCGATCCTATTCTTTCCTCGTGCACAGAAGTGATCGGCCAAGGCGAGTCCGCGACCAGCCGATTTGCCCTAGGTGCCGACGCCACCGACGCCGATGCCCTCTTCGATCTCCTCTGTGCCGCCACCGAGACTCCTTCGCCCGAAACTAGGCCACCCGACAGACGCCGACGCCACAACCGTTTCTCCTCAGCCCTAGCACCGGCTATCTCCTTCTTATTCCTCATCTTTGTGAAGCCGAGCCCTCTCCGCCGCTGAGATCAGGAATGCGCCTTCTTTTCCTCCTTCCTCACGTCACCCACAACCGACGTTGTCGCGACTTCTTTTGCCCTAGTTCCTCAGCCGCCTTCTGTGTGAGGTCTCCAGTCGACGGTCCTTTGCCACGCCAAAGAACCCTGTGTTTTCATCAAATCCAGAGAAGGGTAAGGAAAAGCATTTCTTTTTGTGGCTGAATTGTAGATGTGAATGGATTTCTAGGTTGATTTATGATTTCTTTTGATCCGGGCAGTGAGGAGGGTTTTCCAATAGCTATTTCTTCCGGCAGCAACCAGCTTTGGCTGTGAGTTGAGGTAAGCGTTAACCCTAGACTCTAAAGTAGGTGATACAATGATGGATTGCTAATTTTCGAGCATTTAACTGTGTTGGACAGCGGTATCGCAGCGTGTACCTTCGACATTGACTAACCGAGGAATCCCTATATCTTGGTGAGTTTTGAAGGGATAACCATTTGGATTTGACTAGAGGAGGAATTTTATTCTTGCTGTAGTTACATCTAAAAATGGAAATTTAGAATAATTTAGGATTAAGGATTTTATTTAGCTGTTCATTGAATGTTAGCTAAATAAAAGTATATATATATTGGTGATATAGGACTTTGACGCGAGACGAGTATCTCGACGTAGTATTTGGATCAGTTGGGACTTTTCTATTGGAGGCGGGTACTTTGACTTTATGTCTTTTGATATGCATAATAATATTTTTTAACATATAGCAATGATTATGTTTCTCATTTGCTTCGGTTGATCACTACCTGACCTGTTACATGCTTGCTTGTTTATTTATTTTGCACATCATGCTAGTGTATACCTGATTATGCCTATTTATAGAGGTAGTGACACAACCATATTATTTATCATGTTCATGACCTAGGGTTTTGATACCTTATCTGGTCTGTGTACTTTGATTTGATTCACTTCCCGATAGTACACATTTTACATGTATATGGATTATTGCTATGCTGCTCAGTATTTTGGCATGCTTAGTTTCATGCATCATTCGCATGATTACATGCTATGCGATAGTCTGCTCCATTATTGTCGAGCACATCGCTAGTTACATATATCTGTACACACCACCACTCATTGGTTAGTGGTATATCAGACAGGTGTGTGGCAGTTCTGCTGTTTGGCTCTGTTGGTCTAGTGACTCAGCGTGGTAGCCGGCAGACGGTTCTGCTCTGTTTGGCTACGTTGGTTTAGTGTAGCAGCGTGGTAGCCGGCAGGCGGTTGGACTTTGTTTGGCTCCGTTGGTCCGCTCATGGGTAGTGTGACGCAGCGTGGTAGCCGGCAGAGATTCCCCCCCGTCATCGTGTACAAGGAGATGAGAGCATTGTGCTCCCCCATTTATTTATTGGGGTAGGAGGATAGGTGTACTCCGACAGCATCCCGTCCACTCAGTCACTCATCAGGAGCAGTGACGTCAGAGTGTACGGTTGTCACAGCCCTACCCACTCGGTCTCACCATTTTGTGTGAGATGGCTGACTGGCGTCAGGGGTGACTATGACATTTGCATCATATGCATGATGCATTTATTGCTTGTGGTTGCTGCATTTATATGGATGCATATGATTGACATGCATACAATATTTATGACACCCTCGGTCTGACGACCTTGTTGTGCTTATACCTTGGTCTTGGTTAGTACAGTTTTCTCCTGTTTTGTTTCAGTTGCATTTATCCTTCTTGTATCAGGAGACTGTACGCATGATTAGTGCTGCCTGTTTTTTTCTTTATTATGCATATCAGTTGATACCCGCTGAGTGTTGGACTCATACCCTCCTCCGTTGTTATTTTCAGGTTGATGCTGTCCGGAGGGTTCCAATCGCTTGTCCCCTGCAGTCCACGAGGATGTTTATTTGTCTTTTGTTGTCTTTTACTAGAATATGTTGAGACTTGTTTTATTTTGATACACTTGGATCTTATATGGACATTGTCGATGAGTTTTTATTTGGATTTGTTTTACTACATGTCTGCCTGGACGACAGAAGAGGTAAGTTGATCTTATCGTCGGATTTGAGCTTTATGAGTGTAGTGGTGTAGGAATATGTTTTGAGCTTTATGGGTGTAGTTGAGTAGAGTTGTTTTTGAGTCATATTATCACTGTTACAGTTTGTTAAATTATTAACTGCGTGGGTGATTGTTTATATTATTGTTATTGTTCCGGCCGTGTTGGCCGAGGTATATGTGGCCCAGAGGACGATGTAGAAAGTTTCAGATTGTCCGCCGTACAGGGGAGATGCTGCCGAAATTTCTTCAGACAGGGACTCCTCCGGGGCGTGACAACTATACTACTGTAAATAAAACATTGAATTATTTTTAAAATATTTAAAATGCCCAACTATGATCTATGGACAAGATGTCCTTTAATTAAATATTTGTTTTCTCCATAGTTGGTCTATGATCGGGCGATGTAGAAAGTTTCAGATTGTCCACCGTACAGGGGAGATGCTGCAGAAATTTCTTCGGACAGGGACTCCTCCTGGGCATGACAACTATACTACTGTAAATAAAACATAGAATTATTTTTAAAATATTTAAAATGCCCAACTATGATCTATGGACAAGATGTCCATTAATTAAATATTTGTTTTCTCCATAGTCGGTCTATGATCACTATTTTGACATATTTCATGATTCAACAATATGTTATAAGTATAAGTGAATTATGAGTATCATCCTATCATCTCACATCGATGTTTAGAAATATAATGCACACCCTTGTGAGATGAAATGAAGGTAACCTCTACGTAACCCTTCTTATCATAAATTTCTATCAAGACTAAGTGTTCCACCTTAAGATCTTAAGTCGACCATTTTTTTAAAATTTTAAATATAAATTCAATGGTTGACTAATCTAAAAATCCTCTAACCCTTAAAGATTAACTTTGGTATCCAATAGAAGTTCTTTTTAATTGGGTTAAACAAATATTCCTTGGGAATCCATTTTCTATCTATGATTTTTATATTTGATTGCCCCTAGTAATTAAACAATGGTAAGACTTTTCATTGTTAGATTCCTTATACCCTAAGCCTTTTTTATTGAAATTTGCTCTATGGCTCCCAATGATCATGCTTAAAGTGTTGGAGTCAATTTTGAATTTTTTTAAGGACTTTACTAAGGTATTCTACCTTTTCCCTTAAATCCTTATTTTCATTTTCTAAACATGATATATTTAAACTAGAAGAAGAAGCATGCATATCATGATCCTTAAGAGTCATGGATTCTAATTTTTCTTCAAGCATGCTAATCTCATTTTTAAGGATTTATTTTTCTTTTTAGCCTTAAACATAACTTCATTTATACTTGAGATAATTTTAACTAAAGTATGAGTGGGTAGATTGTATACATCACTTACTGAGAAGTCTGAACCAGATGTTTGCCCTCCCCCTTCACTTGAGCTCCCTTCTTCTTCACTTGAGCTCATTTCCTCTTCTCTTTCGGATGAAGTGGAGGCTAAATCATCAACTCCCATTAAGGCAAAATGAGAGACATGGTGTTCTTCTTTTTCCGATGATGATAGATTATCCCAGTTGCCTTTAGATTTTTGACCTTACCTTTTTTGTTTGTTTTCTTCTTTTCTTCCTTCTTCTTCTCTTCCTTCTTCTTCAAGAGAGGGCATTGATCCCTCACGTGTCCTTCTTTTCAATTGTAGCAAATATCCTCCTAGTTCTACTCTTGCTTCTTGGACTTTTCCTAGCATGAGATTTGTTAGTTGAAATTTTTTAAATATTTTTCTCATTTTTCTTACCATATATGTGTAGGATCGAGATGTGCTAAGGGGTGAATAGTGCTCATGATTTTTCACACTTTTTGAAAAACACAAAATGCATAGCAAAAATAAAGAAACACAATTGCAAACACAAGTAATTTTACTTGGTTTGGAGCCTTTGACGACTCCTACTCCAAGGCACGTGATCGTTGATCGCTTTCGTTGGGAAATCACTAATAGCTTGAATAATATTACAATTTGAAGTATAATTGCTATATAAAACTTTAGTTACCGATGATAAAAGAATAAGAAAATGTTCGTCGATTGTCAGAGCAGTGTTTGGGTGTTTGTTGAATCATTTCGAAGCAACACGTAGGAGAAGAAGTTGCTCTCAATAATCTATTTTCCAAGCTGCTAGTCGAACCCCTTTTATAGCTGAGTTAAACTTGATCCAAATCCACTAATCACGGGATCACTGTTTGACTCAACATTGATTAATCGACTAATCCCCCTTATCGGTTGACTAATCTTGCCTGAATCCACCTAGTTTTTCTTCTAGATACTGATGCTTGGATAAGAGTCTTCATTCGGTTGACCGATCCTGCCATTTGATCAACTAATCCGTCGATCCCGGCTTATCTTATTTGATAAACTTAGTATGATCAGCTCATTACTTATCCATTATTTAATCGACTGAACCCAAGATTCAGTCGATCAATCCCTTGGTTGAACCCGATCAAGTTGCTGAAAATCTGAGCTTTTGCTTGGGGGTTCGGTCGACTGATCTAGATGTTCGGTCAACCAAACAAGGTAAAAGTCTAAGCTGCAAAGTGTTAGTCTTTTTGCAAAATAGAGTTAGAATAAAAGCAAATAATATATAAAAATTAACTTTTGACAACCTCCGAACTATCCGATTTTGATTTTCAAATTTCCTCAGAAACCCTAGGTTGAACCGACATCTACTGTTCTCTCTTCAGGGAACACGTCCTCACCTACTCCTCTCAGGAGAGTTTTCTTTTTTCTAGATCGGTCCTCCAGATTGTCTGGACTTTTACTCAACGTCCGAGACTTTAAGACTTCATGCTGAACGTTTGATCCATGACCCATCTAGTCTTCCACCTAATGTCCGAAACCCCCAAGATTTTCACCTAGAGTCCTCGACTCTAGGATTTTGCCCAAAATCCTCGATCCGCTAAGACTTTGCCCAGTCCTCCAGACCATGACTTCGTTGTCTAATCATAGCTAGGACTTTCCACCTACCTAGCCTCAACTAGAACTTTTCTTTTGTCTAAGATTATTTAGGACTTTCCCACAAACTCAGTCAACCTTGTTAGACAATAAGAGGCCTTAACTTTGAACCATTTTCTATAATTAAAACTTAAGTTCGATCATCTGGTGCTTTCTGCACCAACAATCTCTCACTTTTTGATTATGATAATACAATTCAAAGTTAAGTAAAGCATAACAAAAAATTTAGCATAAGTACGTAAATTGAGCATAAATATACCAATTGAGAAAATAAAGGATGCTCCCTCTTAATTTAGTCCTAAAAAAAAATGATTAAGTTATGTTTGACTTAACTTTTAACCTTTCTCTCCCCTTTTGACATAAATAAAAAATAATACTAAGTAGAGAGAAAACTAATTTAAAAAATAGTAAAAAAAACTAACTTTTAATCTCTTTTAAAAATTTAAGTTTAAGCTCTTCTAAATTCATCACTTTAAAAAGGATTTAAAAAGATTTTAAAAAGGAGTTACTTAGCTTTGAAAAGGATTTTAAAAAATTAGTTAAGTACTTAGCTTCAAAAAGATTTTGATAAAAACTCAGTTAAGTACTTATCTTTTAAAAACTTAGGTAAGTAAAACTTAGTTAAGTACTTAGCTGAAAAAATTTCAAACAAACTTAGCCAGATATATAAAAAAATATTTAAACTTGCTTTTTCAAAAACATTTAAGTTTGCCTTTCAAAAATGGTTTAAACTTTCTTTTCAAAAATAGTTAAATATTAAAAAATTTAACATCCTTTTTCAAAAATACTTTGACCCTTTTAAAGAATTTACTTTTAAAAAAATTAAATTTGAATTTTTTTAAAAAAGTACTTTAACTTAAAAGGATATTTAATTTTAATATTTAAAAAATAATAATTTAACTTAAAAGGATATTTAATTTTGAGATTTTAAAAAAACTTAAACTTTGAGAGAAAAATGTTTAACTTATCTTAACTCCTTTCACTCCCCCTTGATTAATACCTGAAAAAAATTTAACTAAATTATTTAAGTTTGAGGGTTCTAGAGTCCAAGCATGAGAAACATCAAAAAAAATATAAGTTATTATCTATTTTTTGATTTTCCATCTCACCCTTTCTAAGATATCAAACATGTTTATCTTATATGTGAAATGGAGTTAAGTTAATTTTAAAGTTGATTTTGAATTTTAAAAATTATTAAGTCTGAATTTAAAATTTTTGAATTTCAAAATATTGAAGTTTGAATTTATAAAAAGTATTTTAAGTTTGAGCTTCAAAATAATTAAGTTTGAATAATTTAATTTGAAGAATAATTGAGTTTGAAAATTAATTTAATTTTGAAATTAATTAAAGTTTTGAAATGTTTTTAAAGTTTTAAAATTAATTAAGGTATTAAAATTAATTAATATTTCAAAATTAATTAAGATTTTAAAATTAATTTTGAATTTGATTGACTTGAATTAGGTTAGACTAATTCTCAATTTAAACCTAAATTCATCTCACCCTTTCTAGATTTTCAATCAAGTAATCTTATGAGTTTTGTGAGATGATTAATTTAATCTTCAATTTAAATTTAAATCTAAGAATTGATTTGCATTTAAGTTAGACTAAGGTTTAATAGTTAGTCAATTAAACATTTATTTTCAATAATTGACTTCTAAACTGTGGCGAGACATTAGGCCTTCTTGGATATTGGAACAACACCCACTTATAAATAAAACTTTTTAAAGAAATTAAATATTTAATTTTTTTTTAGAATCTTTGGTCTAACTAAATAAGTGTTGATCAAGCCTAAGTCCTTATCTATCCTAATTTAAGCATGCATAAGAAAAAATAGTAAATCAAGCATTAATCAGGTTTATCTAATGATCATGGTCTTTCTATTAGCTCCCCCTATATTATAGCCATGATAAGGTCTATCAAAGTAGTAGATTTGATCCTTGGGGATCTAATATTGATCAAGTCCAACTTGATTAGTCAAGTTAGATTTGGAGACACATGCTTGGACTAGGTTTTTAGTTGATCGATTCACTAATGACAAGTAAGATTTGAATCAATGTCTAGCCTTATACCCAAGTCCAATTCGGTTGTATATGACCCTTTATTTTCCAAGAATTAGATTAAGATTCTTAGAACCTAAGGTGAATCATTCCAACGTGTCCTTAAGCCCTTTGACTTAAGTTTTCAAATTGAAATTTTCTTTATCAAGTTGTTGACTTGGATTGAATTTCCATTTTGAACTGGTT
Source organism: Zingiber officinale (assembly GCF_018446385.1). Classification (NCBI taxonomy): domain Eukaryota; kingdom Viridiplantae; phylum Streptophyta; class Magnoliopsida; order Zingiberales; family Zingiberaceae; genus Zingiber; species Zingiber officinale. Next base: position 56,902,432 of record NC_056003.1, on the reverse strand, counting down.
CAGCTAAAGGACTTGGGTTAGTCTCCTCCTTGAGGTATTCATTCTCCTTTTAGAGTGATTTGACCCAAAGATTGGATTTGGCCAACTTTCTCAATAAGTATGAAATTAACTTTTGTAATTTATCTACTTACGGAGAACTTACATTACTATTTGGCCCTTCGAAAACGAATTTGGATATGTGGCTTCTTTCAGACTCGATTTCTGATTCATCTCTAGTTCCTGACTCAGACTCAATTTCAGCAATGTAGGCTTGCATTGGTAGAGCAAGGAAGCTTGCTTGCTCGTGCTCTTCTTCGGAGTCTTCCGATGATTCAGACCATATTGCTTTCAAAGCCTTCCTTCTTCTCTGCTTCTAGTTTGGACATTCTGGCTTGTAGTGTCCTTTCTTGTTGCAGCCGTAGCAGGTAACTTCTGTTAATATTAGCTCTAAGAGTCAATTATGAGATGATTGACATATCTGGATTAGACTCATTGAGTTAGACTCAAGTGAATCCAACCTATGGATTCAGTCTAATCCAAATTAGACTTGAGTTAGACTCGAGTGAATTTATTCACTAAAGAGGATTAATGGAGATTAATGAAACATTAAACGAGTTAATTTCAAAATTGATTATTCATTCAATTTCAAAAATTGAAGTCAAGAATGAAGAATTCGAAAATGACCTTAATGGAGTGTTAATGCTCATTAAGTCTCATTAAGTGAATTAATGTCATTAAGTATTTGCATTGGATGAAGTACAAAAGTATTTTTTTTCTCATTTTCGAAATGGAGAGTCATTCTTCTTCTTCTCTCTTCTTTATTTGGTCGAAACTTACTAGAGGATTGCTAGCACAACCTTAAGTGTTGGTATTCTTAATTTTCTTATGCTCGTGTGGATATTAGAAGAGGCATTGCCACGTAATCATGTTGAGATCCTTGCTATCGAGAGATCGTGTTCACACTTCAAAGGTAGAACTCTTTCTCATAAAACTTAGTATATGTTATTCTTCCTCCTTCGCATGAATCTTCTGAAAGGATCTAGTATGTTTTTCTACTGTGCTTTTTGCGTGTTTAACATGCTAGATCCTAACAACTTCAGACTTTGCCTTCATGTTTGATTGAGTCACCTTTTTCTTCTTGTACAATTTTCGTACCAATTTCACAAGCTAGCGGTGATTTCATCATCATCTTCTGAGTCTGATTCGTCTTCGGACTCGGGTTCAGTTTGACGCTTGTTCCTAGACTCCTTCGTCTTGCTTGTACCTACAATTAATATAATAGTTTTCTCGACCGGGTGTGCATTAGTTTGTTCGTGAAGTTCAAATTCTAAAAATAGCTCATCTAGTCTAATCAAAGAAAGGTCCTTAGATACCTTGTAAACATCTATCATCGATGCCTACAAGGTATTCCTCAAAAAAGCATTAAGGGAATACCTGATGACTTCACGATTCTCTACTTTTGCCCGATCACATAGAGCTCCTTAAGCAGGTATTGGATCCAAGCATGGAGTTGACTTGCCAACTCATCATCCTATATTTTAATATTGTATAACTTGTTTAATATTAAGTCTTGTTTGCTTACCTTAGTGTTTGAGGTGCCCTTGTGTAACTCGATTAGTTTTTCCCATAATTCCTTGGCACATGAGAACGGACCGACTCAATTTAGCTCCTCTTTTGTTAAGCCACATTGGAGAGTATATGTCGCTTTTGCATCCGCCTCGATTTTCCTCTTTGTTGGTGCATCCCACTTGTCGCAAGAGATGATCTCCATCTTTTATGGGAAATATGAATCCAGTTTGGATTATGATCTATATTTCCACTTGGGTCTTGAGATAGTACTCCATTCTGCTTTTCCAATATCCGAAATAATAGCCGGAGAAAAGAGATGAGCGAGCGGTACTGTAGCCTTCTTGGTGGGCCATTGATAAAGAATCTCATACACAAAAAAATAAATAAAACCTGTTCCAACACTAGTCTTGGATTAGTAGTGCAAGAGATAAAGAAATTACTCAAGTAGTATTACACGAATTTCAAAAAAATAATAAAATAAAAAATATTATGATAATTTTTGTCAATTGAAATATTTCACCAATTCTAACTAATGGTGAAAAAAATAAAAAAATTTCAACGAAGAAGAAAAAAATTTGGAGGGAAAAAAATGAAAAACGTAAGAATAATTTCTAATAAAAAATTATATATAATCATTCTTTCAAAAAGAACCCCCTGCTCGATTGGTGGTTTTCCCAATTTAGAGCAAGGTAGGTTTCACTAATTCAAAGCAATCTTGCTCTAATACCAATTGTAGAATCGAGACATAGGGAGGGATAATGCTCGTGGCTTTTCACACATTTTTGGAAAACACAGGATGCACAGTGGAAATAAAGAAACACAAGTAATTTTACTTGGTTCAGAGTCTTTGATGACTCCTACTCAAAAGGTCCACGATAAAGAAACACAAGTAATTTTACTTGGTTCAGAGTGTTTGACGACTCCTACTCAAATGGTCCACGATCGCTGATCATTTTCGTTAGGTGATCACTAATAACTCGAATAATATTAAAATTTGAAGTATAATTGCTATATAAAAATTTAATTACCGACAATAAAAGAATAAGAAGATGTTCATTGATTGTCGAAGCAGTGGTTAGCCATTTGTTGAATCATTCTGGAGCAGCACATAGGAGTAGAAATTATTATCAATAATCTGTCTTCGAAGCTGCTGGTCAAACCTTTTTATAATCGAGTTAAACCTGATCCAGATCCACTGATCTCAGGACCACTGTTTGACTCGACGTTAATCGGTCGATCGATCCCTCTGATCAGTCGACTGATCTTGCCTGAATCCGCCTAGCTTTTCATCCAAGTGTTGCTGCTTGGATAAGAGTCTTCGTTTGGTCGACCGATCCTGCCTTTGATCGACTAATCCGTCAATCCCAGCTTATCTTATCTGATTAACCTGGTCCGATCAGCCTGCTACTTATCCACTATTCGATCGACCGATCCCTTAGTTGAACCTGATCAAGTTGCTAAAAATATGATCTTTTTGCTTGGGGGTTCGATCAACTGATCCGGATGTTCATGTTGGAGCAATCTTGCCTCAAGATGGTCTGGGGTGACCATAGGTTTTGATAGTTTGGGCAAAGGGTTTAAGTTATGTTTACCCTTGTATTTGATATGTGTATGTGAGTGTGCAAGTTTACAGGATACACATATGACTCAGCTTGATGCCCTCGGGTCTAGTGAAGGATGGAGCATCCAAGAGACCGTGAACAAGGCAGCAAGGACAAGAGCAGAGGGAAGCGACTTTGAGGCATACGCGAAAGATGACATTGGGACAAGCCATGAGCTTGAATGCATCCAAGGGACGAGAGTCAAAGGAAGTAGGCTTGAAGGCAAGAGGTTAAGGATACAAGGAAGAGTCAAGTGAGTCATAAGGGTGAGGGTCCGAGTGCTGAGAGACTATACTCGGGGTACTAGTCGACTAGTACTTTTATAAGTCGACTAGTTCAATGGACTATGCAGTCGATTGGGAGCAAACAGGATGCCTCTGTTCGCTCGACAATGTGGAATAGTCGACTCATACTTTTACCAATCAACTGGTATCAAGTCGTTGAATTGTAACAGTCGAATTTCCACAGAGGGTAGTCGACTAACACTTTCACTAGTTGACATATAGGTGGGGTTTTCCAACCCGTGGCCTATATAACTAAGGCTTAGGAGCTTGATTAAGGTTGACGAGATGAGGTGGTTAACCCCTATTAATAGTCTACCTTGAGCTATGATTGTGGTGCGGTGTATTGATCAAGGTTGTGGGAGGTTTACTCCACCAAGAAGGAGTTCATACTATCCAAAATTCCAGGGCTTGATCCACCGAAGGATCACAGGGATCATTCACCTTATGTGCAGCCGTGGAGTAGAAGCAAGTTATTTCTTAACTATGTAAATCGACGTGTTAGTGGTTTGTCTTTCCTTTAGTGTTTAGCTTATTTGTTTTGTATTATTTTGCTGCACAACTAACAAGTGTAGGAAGAACCGTAAATTGGGGGCACCGTCTATCCAACCCCCCTTCTAGCCGGTCATCCGATCTCCAACAATTCAGTCGACTAAACAAGGTAAAAGTCTAACCTACAAAATGTTAGTCTTCCTGCAAAACAAAGTTAAAATAAAAGCATGAAATATATAAAAATTAACTTTTGACAGCCTCCGAACTCTCCCGGTTCTGACTTTCGGATTTTTCCAGAAATCCTAGGTCAAACTGACACTTATTGTTCCCTCTTCGGGGAATAGGAGAGTTTACCTTTTGTTAGATCATCCTCCAAACTGTCTAGACTTTTGCTCAACGTCCGAGACTTTAGAACTTCATGCTGAACGTCCGATCCATGACCTGTCCAGTCTTCCACTTGGTGTCTGAAACCCCCAAGATTTCCACCTAGAGTCCTCGACTCTAATTTCACCCAAAATCCTCGACCTATCAAGACTTTGTCCAGTCCCCTAGACCAGGGCTTCGTTGCCTAACCGCAACTAGAACTTTCCACCTGCCTAGCCTCAACTAGAACTTTTCTTTTGCCTAAGATCACTTAGGACTTTCTTGTAAACTTAGTCAACCTTGTTAGACAACAAGAGACTTTAACTTTGAATCATTTGCCATAATCAAAACTTAGTTTATATCGTCTGATGCTTTTTGTACCAACAATATGCCTCTTAATCACTATCCATTGAGGTGCTTGATCCTTCGGAGTTGGAAGGTGGTAGGGATGGTGACTTCTTCTTCTTACCCTTTTCTTTGTTTGCTATGAAAGCTACTCCCCTTGATCTATGATCTTCTCCTTCTAACTCTTTAGCTCTAGTTTCATGAAGCTCCATTGTCGAGGAGAATTCATCTAGAGAAGATTTCTCTAGATCTTTTGAAATGTAGAATGAATCTACACTTGAGCTCTAAGTTATGGTTCTTGGAAAAGTATTGATGATTTTCATCATAATATTATGCTGGAGAGTTTCTCACCTACACTTATTAGTCCACTCAATATTTCTTTAATTTTGGCATGAAGTGAAGATACGTTTTCTCCTTTTTCAAGTTTGATGTTGTTGAGTTGAGTTCAGAGAAGGTCTCTTCTTGTTAATTTTACTTTCGATTTACCTTCATGAATCTCTACTAGCTTTTCCCACAAATTCTTAGCACTCGTATAGTTTCCAATTTGGGTTACTTCTTATTGGGGAAGGACACTAAAGAGGTGATGTATTGCTCTTGAGTTTGCTATGCACTTTTCCCTTTGCTTCTCACTCCATTTTATTTTCTCGATTAACTCATTATTTTGATCCCTAGGTATCTCAAAACCATTTTTTATGATTAGCATTATATTAAAGTCAATTTCATGGAATACCTCCATTTTTTTCTTCCACCAAGAGAAATCTCCTTCGAATTTCAGTGGTTGGATGTGTGAGTCGACCATTTTGATGATATTGCTCTTCTTGGCGATTAGTCCGTTGAAGGGCATTTGGCTCTAATACCATTTGTTAAAGATTGGTGGCCGACTAGAAGGGGGATTGAATATCCTGGTCACCCCAAATTGTTTACCTTCCTACAATGTTAGTGCGTAGCAAAATAGTAACAATAAAAACAAATTAAGAGAGAAAGCAAACGCTAACAAGATTATATAACGTGGTTCGGAGATTGCTTGCTCCTACTTCACGGATTATCCTTGAGGTGGAGAATCCCTCAATCTGTCAGTGGATTAGTCCCCAATAATCTTCGGCTAATATTTTCTCTTTCTCAATGGAGCAAACCTCTCACAAAGTTCTCTTCCTCTTTACAAGATGAAAACCTTTACAAGATGAAAACTTAAATTAGGAGAAAGAGAATTGGCTTGGAAGCTTGAGAGAATGACTTAGGAGAATTCTAGCAAAAATCAGTAACCTACTTCATCCCTCAAAGTCCCTTTAAATAGAGTGGAAAGAGTTGATCTCAATCAACTCATTTCCTACATACTAGTCAACTGGCAAATTGATGTGCATACATTATATATGTTATTTTGTATTGTTTAATGCACATCTTTCTATATTCATTGTCTATGATCTATGCTTTTGCACCCTTTATCATGATAATTTCAGTAGAATTAATATTTTGTGTCTTGAGATATGCTCAGTATTTGTTTTCACTTTCAAAAATAGTTTGGAGCGGAAAAGGATTCTAAAGACTCAAAAGAAGATCATTTGAAGAAGACCATGACCTAGCCTTGTCTACTTCATGGAGAGAAAAGCAAAGGGTTGGAGTGCCCAAGTCAAGGGGCGCAAGCAACAACCATTTCCAAAGGCAAAGTGAACCTGGCCATGCTTTGAGGCACGACCAGGAGAGGCTTTAGTCATTGGCCGTGCACAAAAGGCACAGCCAAAGAAGCAGTGAAGACATAGGTCGTGCCCAATGGCATGGCCAGGAGGGAAAATTAGCACAAGAAGAGGGTTGGACGTGCCAAAAGGCACGGCCAAGAGCCTGCCCATACCTTTTTCCAGAACAAAAATGGACTTAGCCGTGCCTTGAGGCATGACCATGCCTCCAAAAACATAGGTTTGAAGATTAGGTTGTGCCAAAGGACACAACCTAGAAGGTGAAAACATAGCAGCATCTGCTCTGGCCATTATTTGGCACGCCCAAGTTATTTGGATAGAGCCAACTTGGCTCTGGCCGTGCCATAAGGCACGACCAAGAAGCCAGACACAGGTCTGGCCATGCCAAATCACACAACCAAGCTAATTTACTAGAGACAAGTTGGCTCTGGTCATACCAAATGGCACAGCCAGATGGCCAAAAGGCAGTTGGGTCGTGTCTCTAGGCACGACCACTCCATGCCCCCACTTCTATAAAAGGGGCACTTCATCTTCTTGCTTAGGGAGGAAGATTCGAGACGGGAGTAGACCCTCTAAGTCAAATTCTTACATCCAGAGATGTCATCTGGGCTATCCAAGGCCATTTTACTGCTCCATCTTCATCGGCACTCCAATATCTGCATCCAAGGACTTCACTTGACAATAAAGGATACGTTTCTTCTCCCCTTCCTTAGGGTTTTGAAATTCTTATAATTTTGAGTTCATGGATTGTAGTTCTTCCAATTATGGAGTAGATTTATATTGTTCTAGGACGTAAGAAGTAATTATAATGTGTGGATATTATAAACTCTATTGAATTACCAATTTCCTTATTTAATGAAGCTTGTATGATACTTGTTCTGTTTGATGAAATGCTAGCAAGTAAGCTTTCTTTATGAACATAGATTTATCTATGTAGATTGTATTTCTATATGCGTAGATCTAATTTTTGAGCAAGATATATTACTGTGTGTCTATATCTGGGCGTGAACCTGAATTTTCATTGAATAGATGCATAATTTGTTGTCTCTTTTTAGTGTACGTTCCGAAATAGCTCGACATTGGCCTTAGGATACTTGTTTAACATTGAGTATCTAAGGTAACTATCCTTCTATATGGAACGTAACCTCCTAAGGGAGAATAATTCTATGTATGGATAAGTTTATCACTTGACCTAATGGGCTTTTCCTAATCATATACTATGCAAGTGACCTACGTAATCTAGAGACGTACATCCGGGGGAGGCCTTGTGATAGGAGATACTCTACTAAAAATCTGGACTCACTAAGTTACTTCTTCGTTTAATGACATACTTAGTTACTGGCAGGGGAAGTACTCTGATACACCGTCGTGGTGTGATGGCCGATAGTAATTTAGACTGTCATGCAAACATATAAGTGGAGAACTAGGAATGGGTGAATTCATAGCATAACATTCACCATTACAATGAAACCAATTGCCTAGAACATCTTCTAAATTAAGGACTTCCTCAGTTATCTTTCTTTTCTTTTATTTTCACATCTTAGTTGAAAACCTTAAAACAAACGATTACCAATTTTGTCTAGCTAAATTCAAAGTACAAAATTAATTATCATTTGATCCTCAGTTCTGTTGGATCGCGGCGGCCGGCTAGAAGAGGGGGCGGGGTTGAATAGCCCTATAAAAACAAAGGAAAATCTTTCTTGAACTTTCAACCAAACACTTGCATAAAAATAAACAGAAAGTAATAAACAGAAGGAGGCTCACAAACTTGACTTGGTTACAACCAAGGAGGTTGTTAATCCAAGGAATGAAACACACACTAGAATATCTCCTTCAGGCTGAGAAGCCTCTTACAACAATGACACACAAAGAAATAGAAGCTAAACTACAATTGGAAGCACACAAGTGTTGGACACAATTTCTGAGATGATTTGAAGCTTCTGGACCAAGGTTGTATTTATAGTCTTTGTCGAAGCGCCTGGAAGGGGTCCAGGTGCCTGGGAGGGGATAAAATTTTATCCCCTTCGCAACGGATCATGTTTGACACGATGCTGGTCAAAATCCAACTCTAAGCGCTCGGAATGGCTCCGGGCGCTCGGACCACTAAAGTCAACAAGGTTGACTTTTGGTCCGGTCCCTATGCTTCGGTGCTGCTCGCCTCGGTCTGGGTCTTCTGCTCTGGCTCCGCTCGCTTGGGTGATTTCGGCCAACCGAAATAAGGCTCACCCAAACCTAATTTCGGCCTTCTCGAGCAACCTTCCGCTCTAGCTTCTTGTCCCTCGGAAATGCTACGCGCCTCCTTCTCGTCCGCCCGCGTACTCTTCCACAGTGCCTCGTACCTCAGACGCACCGAGCCCGTCGGCTCCCTCTCGTGCCCTCCTTCTCGCTAACTGTGTCTTTTGCTCGACTCGCTGTGCTCCTAAGCTCTTGCATACTTAGACACAAGGTTAAAAACAAGATAGGACCTAACTTAACTTGTAGATCACATCAAAATAACCTTGGGGTTCTAACAATCTCCCCCTTTTTTTATGTGAGTAACACAAGTTAAGTTAGGGTAAATAGACATAAAATGAAATAACTACTATTACAATAAAGTGTAAAAAGATAGAAAAATTTAGCAAAATTTTGGTCTACCTCCCCCTAGACTTATACCTTTTCTTTTTCCCCTTTGATCACATAAAAAATGGGGTTCTGAGAAAAAATTTAAGGGTTAAAACTTAGAAAATTTTGAAAATAAATTTCAATGATTTTAAAAATTTACAATAATTTTCAACAAAGTTTCTAAGTTAAAAAAAATCTAAGTTAAACAAAATTCTAAGTTAGATAATTTGCAAAAGAAATATTTTTGAAAAAATTTCTAACTTAAATCTTTGAGAATTTTCTAAGTAAAAACTTTAGAAAAAAAAATTAAGCAACAATTTTAAAAGAAATTTTAACTTAGGCAATAATTTTTTAGAATCCTTTTTAAGTGAAAATTTTTCTAAGTATATAAAAAAAGTTTTGAAAGATTAAAAAAAATATTTGAAAAACTTTTTAAGGCATTATTAAATGTTTTATTAGAAAGTTAATTAAACATTTTCTTTCAATATTTTGACTTCCAGGCAATGGCGAAGCACTAGGCCTTCTTGGTTATTGGAGTAACAACTACTTTCTTAGACAAAGCCTCATAAAGAAATTTAATGTCTAATTTTCTCGCTGAAAGCTCTAAAGCTAATTAACAGTTCAAGTTAAATAGGACTTTGGAACCCAATATAGGTTCCAGCCTACTGGATTAACTAAAAATTTCTTAGGGACATACCTTTTTGAAATATTCCTAATTTATCCCTTGTGGTATCTAAAATACCAATTTAGATTATTAAATTTTCTAACATTTGTATTAGATGAGCATGCACGATTTTTCAAGTTATTTACTTGTATTTTTAAATTATCATTTTGTAATTTTAACTTGTCTAACTCTTCTAAAGGGCAAGATTTAGCTAGTATAACTTTTAAATTTTTAATTTCTTTTTCTAACTTACAGCAATCCTTAGTTAACAGTTTAATAAACTTAAATAGTTTATCAGGAGGTAGAGATCGTACCTGACTTACCTTGTCGATCTCGTTATCCATGTCTCCCCCTAAACTGTTGCTATCTTCCGACGTAGCTCCCCCTTCATCGATGCTCTCGATGCTCATTTCGGAAGAGCTTGACCTGCGGTCATCGTCTTGATGACTTCCCATTAGTGCAAGTCCAGAGAAGGCCTCAACTTTTGATTCGGATGACGTATCGTCCCACGTCACTTTTAAGGCCTTGTGTTTTTGAATAGGCTTCTTACCTTTGTCCTTGTAACGACCCTACCCTCCTCTTAACTAGTTTGTAAAGGTGGGATGTTACTTAACTATAAACTTTACTTAACTAGTGTTGCTCACGCTATCAAGAGTGATACTTAGAACTCTCCATAAACTCGAACATGCAGTTATTCAGCAGCTGAAACATACATGAATGTAGGTACTTGCTACGGTTCATCATGACATGAAATTCATAAAGAGACAGAAATGGTTCATCTTGACACTCCACTTCAGATTTTTAAAGCAATTGAAATATCGCAATCTGTACATGCATACTACTGTGATACAACTGAAGTAATGGGACTAATGTGTATAGCAATTTAAACGGAAGAATTCTATGAACAAAACCAGCAATACGAAAATAGCAATTCCAGCAATGCAAAAGGAATTAGACCATCTATGTTTCCCTATCACTCTAAAGATAGAATTCTAATAAACTTTTAGTGAAGTGTCCCAAGGCTTCCATTCATCAGTCACCACACACCCATCACACATCTCCTTGTCGCCTTCCTTCACTATAGCTTCCCTTTTCCTTTATCTGCAGTAAGAGGAAATGCAACTATAAGCGGATGCTTAGTAAGCGCTGTCTAACTCATAAAAACTCAATGTGCATATATATATCTATAATAGAACTAAAAACTGAATGCTAACAGAAAATCTGAAACTAAAATGCTTAAACACATTGCGATTCGTGTCTAGAAATTTCAAGAAAACTAAAATCTGCAAGGCTAATTTTTAAAGCAGTTCACACTCAACAAAGCCAGCAAAAGGGATAAATCTGCATTGAATTGGTGGGCTATTCTTGCTCGTGTAAATACAAAACAAGAAAATCTGGACTGCACATTTGAATTAAAGTTGTTCATGCTCAGAATTAATAAGGAAATATGTAACTAGAATGCTCTACTACACAACCAATGGATCTAAAACTACATGTATAAAAACTAATATCAAAAGATCTAACAGCATGGTTAACACAAGTTGTTCCTACTAAAGAGTTCCGGAGGGAATCAAAACTGCATGTTTAGATGAACTGCTAAAAGACCTAGCTGAATACTCCCAGAGCAAAGGTTGTTCATGTCCAATGCATAGCACAAACAAAACTAAAACCTGCTGGGATTTAAAACCTATGTAAAGCTTATTTCGTTTATTCAAAAATTATACTTTTATACTTCAAAATAATAATAATCTTCCTCTTGGGCCCAGGTGTAGTACCAAAGCGCGCTCCCTAATAGAAACTGGGGTGGCGAGCCACCAGTCCTACGAGGGTGAAGACCTTGGTCTTACTAGGGCCGAGACCTTGGAACCGGTCACCTGGATTTGTTTAACGACAACCTCGGAAGTCGGGTACTAGCCTCTTCAAGTAAAATACTCGTTGCTTGTTAATACTTTTAATATAAAATGCCTCGGCATCTCTTCAAGCACTTGGCATGCTGCGGATCCAAATTCTCGAATTTGGAATCCTATAAAGACCTTAATCTTGCTTTACTTACAACTACCCATAAGTCTCTAAAAGGTCTAATAGGCACCTAACCATTCTACTACATACTCATTCAGATGGTTGTTCCCACACATTGCAGCAAGGAAAAATCTAAAACTGAGGTGCTACATATATATATGTAGCCCATTTCTATTCATCGCAGTGACCACGAGATGAAAACTACCTGCTCAAAAGAAGAAAAACTAAACCATTTCATGTTCACTGCCTGACAACCAAATTCGAAACCTGCAAGGCTCAAAATGATCCGATCGTGCCCATTAAGGTAACAACAAATAGAAATCTAAACATGAAACGCTAATTACAAGGGCTGAAGAATCTACCACATGCCTAATCTATACAATTTATTTATTTTCTTTTTGAGATTCACGGCAGCAAGCTTCAAAAGCAACACTCTTTACAGCATGCTTCGAAAATCAAGAAGAAACAAGGATCCAAAAGCTACTCCTACTGCAGGTGAGAAGCACTTACCGGGTTTCCTTGACTCGCAGCCGAGATCGACTTCTAGGGTTTCGGAGAACCTCAAAATTTCAACAACTTCTTCACGTCTACGTGTTCTCCTCGACGAGGTGATCGCGATGGTGTGGAAGGCTCTCGGAATTGGTCCTTGGCCGGCCGCCGGAGACGAAGTCCTAGCTCCTTTTTTTTTTCTTCGCCCAAGCAGGAGCCGACGCCGTGCGCGAGAGGAGGAGAGGTTTTAGGTCACGAGAGAAATAATCCCAATTCCTCTCTTAACTTATCCCTCTTTATACCTAGGGTATTTCTGTTACCTATTACCGCTTAAATTTATTTTCGCCCTCTATTTGATCAGTACGACCCTGTTGGGTTCTTGGTCATCCGAAACAACTTAAGGCTTTGCTTAACTAGGGGTCTCCGGTTCGATCCTTGGCCCGACCTCTTTTTGCCTCAACTTTGTTTCTTTTGGTAAAAATACCAAACGAACTCCGAAAATTGCATAAAAGTACTCTAAAATTTCTAAAAATCTCTAGAATATTTTTAAAGAATTTCTAATTATTTATAAGTACTATTAGGACTCGTAATGAGGAAATTTGGGTTGTTACAGTCCTTGTCCTTATTCCTCAACTTGGGGCAGTTGTTCTTGACGTGCTCTTTTTTGTTGCAGTGGTAGCAACAGATCATCCTTTTCTTTCTACCCGGCGGATGGTTAGTATTTTTAAATTTACAAAGTTTTTTGAAACATCTTACCATCATAACCATTTCCTCGTCGTTAAGAGAGGACTCTGACTCAGGTTTGTCTCTCGATGCTTTGAAGGCGACGTTGTGCTTGGGCTCCTTCATACCTGCACATCTTGATTCATGCACTTCAAATGTCGAGAATAATTCTTCTAAAGTAATTTTTCTAAATCTTTAGAAATATAAAAGGCATCTACTAGTGATGCCCATTTCGTATTTCTAGGAAAAGAATTTAGTGTGTACCTGAGCAAATATCGGTTACTTACCTTTTCCCCGAGATTCGAAGGTTCGGTGATAAGCTCTTTGACTCTTGAGTGCATATGCGCAGTTGTTTCATCTTCTCTAAGTCACAGGTTGGTGAGCTGGTTGCGAAGTAGATCCTGTCTTGCGAGCTTAGCTTCGGACATCCCTTCATGCAGCTCAAGGAACTTCTTCCAAAGTTCCTTCGTGAAGTCATAGTTGTCGATTCGGTTGACTTCTTGTGGCAGAAGAACGCTCAACAGATGATACTCCGCTTTGTCGTTTACCACATAGTCAACTTGCTCCTTTTTCGTCCATTGATATTTTTCTTTGCCCTCCGGTGCTACAAAACCAAATTCCATTATAAGAAGTAATTCAAAGTCAGTTTTGAAAAATACCTGCATTCACTTTTTCCAAGTAGAGAATTCCCCTTCGAATTTTGGTGGGTAGATGCTTGGTCCGACCATTAGTTTGGTGCTTCATTTGACGGTTAGTCCTCCTGAAGCATCCTAGCTCTGATACCACTTGTTGGATCGCAGCGGCCGGCTAGAAGGGGGGTTTGAATATCCCTGTAAAAAGAAAGGAAAACCTTTCTCGAACTTTCAACCAAACACTTGCATAAAAATAAACAGAAAGTAATAAATAGAAGGAGGCTCACAAACTTGACTTGGTTACAACCAAGGAGGTTGTTAATCCAAGGAATGAAACACACACTAGAATATCTCCTTCAAGCGAAGAAGCCTCTTACAGCAATGACGCACAAAGAAATAGAAGCTAAACTACAACTGGAAGGGCACAAGTGTTGGAATACACAATTTCTGAGATGATTTGAAGCTTCTGGACCAAGGCTATATTTATAGCCTTGGTCGGGGTGCCTGGAAGGGGTCCAAGCACCTGGGAGGGGATAAAATTTTATCCCCTTCACAACGGATCACATTTGACACGATCTTGGTCAAAATCCAACTCCGAGCGCCCAGAATGATTCTGGGCGCTCGGACCACTAAAGTCAATAGGGTTGACTTTTGATCCGGTCCCTCTGCTCTAGTGCAGCTCACCTCGATCCAAGTCTTCCACTCCAGCTCCGCTCGCTTGAGTGATTTCGGCCAACCGAAATAAGGCTCACCCGAACCCAATTTCGACCTTCTCGAGTAACCTTCCGCTCCAGCTTCTCTTCCCTCGGAAACGCCGCACACCTCCTTCTCATCCGCCCGCATACTCTTCCGCAGTGCCTCGTACCTCAGATGCACCGAGCCCGTCGGCTCCCTCCCGTGTCGTTCTTCTCACTAGCTACGTCCTTTGCTCGACTCCCTGTGCTCCTAAGCTCCTGCACACTTAGACACAAGGTTAAAAACATGATAGGACCTAACTTAACTTGTTGATCACATCAAAACAACCTTAGGGTTCCAACAAGTTCTTGTGAGATCGACTTATATAAATTTTATTACTTGATGGCGATCATGTGTTTGTAGTTTCACATCACAAATCCATTATTCGATTGGTGCTGCCGTTGGATGTAGCCAATGACTACTTCGCAGAATCAAGGATTCTGCCAACGGTCACCAACAGACATTTACCAGTTGACTAGTAAATATTCCAGTCGAATGGTCACTGTTGACTGAGAGAACAGAATGCCTCTATTCGCTCCCAGTCGACCCACCAGTCGATTACCATTTCCATTAGTTGATTGACCCGGTTACACACTCACACTCATTCTCTCTGGAGTTGCCCTTGAAGCCTTCTTCCTTGGCCTTCGTCCCTCAGATGGACTCGAGCCCGCGGCTCCTCTCCATACATCTTTCGCTTGCCTTGAAGTTTGGTTCCCTCGGCTCCACTCCATTACTCCTCATCCGACAGTCCCTCAGATGCACCATCCTTCATCGATCTCAAGGACCCAAGCCATATGATGAGCTCCTAATGTTTGTTTCATCAAGTCTTGCATGACTCAAATACACATATCACATATATATGAAACATAACTTAAACTCTTTGATGCACACATCAAAACCATGATCATACCTGATCAAATCTAGGTTGATTGCACCCATATTAACTTGTAAAAATCCTAATTTCATATTAAATTTTGAGTATTGTATTTTGTTTAGAAGTTGGTCTTTGTCGGGTATCTTATATTTGTCTTCCTAGCAGTTATCATTAATTCTTTTGTAGTTAAAAACCATCCTGGATTGTTTAAGTTTTTATTCAAATCCTTTATTTACTATGAAAGTTGGACTTCTATGCCTACAAGTAGATCTTTGGATTGCTCCTAGAGTTAGTAATTGTTTGATATGCATTATTCTACTTCCCAATTGATGTATCTTAAGTCTTGGGCTTTTATGGTAAGGTCTGGGTTTATTATTGCTAATTTGTAGTAGATCTTATCTCATTCCTAATATTTGGTAGGATTCTCGCCTATGATTTATAGTTTTTCTAATCAAGATATCAAAGAATCTAGGTCTGGCTATATCTTTATTAAGTGTAGTAAATATCTGGGAGAAAGTAAATCTTTTGGAAGGTTTAAGTCTGAGTTAATAGAATCTTTTATAAAAGTTTCCTTTTATAAAGGCTTGTACAACCAAGTAATGTTAGTTTTCTTATAATTCATGGAATGCTAAGGCACATGATAGTTCATGTGTTAATAAACAAAAAAAATGATTAAAAATGATTAACCAGTCATGCATTAATAAAGAAGAACCTTTACAAGAAGTCTTATCTATACAGTAGCATGCATCATTATCAGCAATAAAGTTGGATGTTGAAGGTATATCCTTATTAGTGATGGTGGGAATAGGTGTGGGCCTTTGGGTTGTAAGGATATCACCACGCTTCTAGATGGTAGAAGGGTAGTCTAAAACAATTGGAGAGAAAATAGCATAGTCTTTTGTAAGGAACAATGCTCGATCCTGAGCAATGAGAAAACTATGTCCCAAAATTAAGTGGAGATTAAGTTATGGAAGGGGTCAAATCTAAAGTTTGGATAGAGTGAGAGGGGGGCTAAATTTATCACAGTTTGTATAAAACTTTAAGTGATTATTAGTAACAAACTTGTGACAGGATAATTGTTAACCATTAAACTGGGTACTAACCACTGGGTTAGCGGTCATTTTAATGAGTTCTGGAGGTATGATTGAGAGTATAGTGGGTTCATCAATTGTTGAATTAGTGGTTGCACTATCAAGAAAGGTATGTAGTATAACTTCATGTCCATATATGTTAACCAAACAACGAACTCTGATATCAGTAGTTTGTCTAGTATTGCATATACTGGGAGTTTTTATGAAAAGTAACTTAGTATTCGATGTTGGTTTATTTATCGCAATTCCTTTGCCTCGATTGTCAGCTATAGGGGTAGAGATTTGCTTGAGATTAGCTAGCTCAGCTTCTAGTAGATTGAGTCAAGTTTCTAAAACTGAGACTCTTGTTTCAAGAAGCACATTTCTTGTACTCCCTCAAACTTGTTGAGTAATAGGTATAAGGATGTTAAACAGTTGTTCTAAGCATATGTTACAAATTTGTCTCCTTTTTTGTCTATAGCTAGATAAAACCTACATAAGAAATAAGGAACATTATCTATTCCTATTTTTAGGGTCCATTCATGGGAACATTATGGTAAGTCGAGTTTTAATATAATAGTCTATGGTATGGAATGTGTAAACATAAGGTTCATGTTATCTAGGTCCAAGTCCTCCCATTGTTCTATTAAGTATTCAATTTCTGGTTGGAATGTCTCACTAAGGATTTTGTATTTTTCTACCAGGGTATATGAGGTATCTAGGAATGAGTTGACGAGTCTATAATCAAAGGAAGTAGTTATTTCTTCTATATCCTCTACAGAAATAATAAAGTAGATAAAGGAGGTATCAGACACATCTTCTTGTATTTCTATTAAGTCCAAATTAGTACAAGAGACTAATTTAGCCTCTCTTATATATAAGTTTTTGTATTTAGACATGTAGAAAAGAGATGTCCTAGTTCATTACAAGCAAAACAAGTTATAGTATTGGCATATGTTTTCTTTAGTTTAAACCTCTTAACATGTTTATCTTTCTTTAAATAAGGCGTTTTCCTTACTTTTTCTTAAATAGTAGGCCTTTCTAACCTTGAATTTGGATTTAGGTTGAATGGCTGGCCTGGCTAGCCTAGTCGGCCTTCTTCTCTATTTATACCTATGTTGGTTCAATGCATATTGTTGAGGAGTATATAGAAGGGCACTTTAAATGGTTAATCATGTCATTTGTACTTAAGGTAGTACCTCAAATATTTCAAAGAAAAATGGATGATATATTTAGAGATATCTCTTTATTCACATGTGTATATGATGACATCTTAGTTGCCTCAAAAACAAAAGATGAACATTACACTTATCTCCATATGATTTTTAACCTATTTGAAAAACATGGTCTTATAGTATCCCGTAAAAAGATGAAACTAGCCACTAAACATATTGAATCTCTAGAAGCAGAAATCGAACAAGGAAAATTTTCATTTCAACCTCATATTACTTTCAAAATATTAGCTTTCCTGGATAAAATGGAAGACATAAAGACACTTAGAGCTTTCTTAGGACTTCTAAATTATATCCAATAGTATCTAAAAGACATAGGAAAAACTAGTACACCATTATATAATAAGAAGTCAAACACAGAACAGAAATATTTTAACCAATACGATATGGAACTAGTAAGACAAATCAAATCAATGTCTTAACACTTCCACTAGAGACTAATTACTTGGTGATAGAAATAGATAGATATGAATTAGGATGGGGATGAGTATTATTCATAAAAATCTCAAAATATGATCCTAAAACCACAAAAGCTTTATATAGATATGCTTCAGGAAAATATAAAGAGAAAGGATATTTAATTTCCTTAGATTATGAACTCTTAGCAGTAATTTATTATCTTGATTTATTCATGCTTTTTATTTGCAATAAGCACGAAATTACCATTAGAATTGACTATGAAGCAATTGTAAAATATAGCCAATAAACAAAAGGATTAAGAGCACCAAAAGGATTAAGAGCAACAAAAGGATTATAAACAAAGAATTAAAAATAAATTGGGAATATATTAAGGGAATAAACAATTCCCTAGCAGATACTTTATCTAAACTTTTACATTAAATTTTAATAAATATTTTAGAATTATGGATAGACAAAAGCAGTAAGAACTTTTGCCTAAAAAATCATGAGGTTTGGCAACCAGGACTTATAATAATTCACACAATATGAGAAGCAATTCCACTTCCTATCAAGAGAAAAACTTGACCATATACAAAATTGCCTAATTGACAACATCTAGAACATCCTTATAATACCAGAAAGTTCCAGTTAGAAAATTGTTGTGATCAATGCACTATTCAATTACTTTTTGACAATAATATAAAGACCTGTGGGCAAGAAACTCTCTTATTATGTAGTCTTTTCTAGAACTTAAGCTGGAGTCAACCATGATTGGGATGAAATTAAATTAGCAACATAAGGATGTGAGCATCCCTCTTACAAAGGCTTTTACTCTTTTGAAGAAGTTTTCACTTCTGCCAAGGCCAACCTAGGCTCTAACAATTTCATTAGCACTTTATTAAACGCAGTGAAAAAATTCCCACTAACAACTATTCAGATAGATAAAATATATGCCCAAGTTACTGTTGAGCTTGAGCCTGGAACAATGGACAAACAACCTTCACGCCTAATCCATAGGCCCAATTACTCGGCTTTAACATAACTAAAGAAAAAGCAGCTAGTATATCAGGGTAACAAACTTCAGAATCTATATTATTGGACTTTTCCAATAATATTCCTAAAGACATTAATATATATGTTCCTAGCTTGGTAGAAAAATCAACATTTCAAACTTTTTTAAACTTATGTGAGTTCCTCAAAATCCTATATATAAGTCCACTAGAAGGTATGACCATAGTCTATGAAGCCAAGTTCAACTATAAACTTAAGTGTCAAAAACTTTTCAAAACATGTGAGCAGACCATGAATTATGGTTGTCTATGCCAATTACTTTACTATTTTAGAAGAGCAAATATTGGTTATTAAAAATATGTTCTACAGAACTTTTGAGAAAAATTAATTACCACATTTACTCTAATGGACTATAGACTTCTACATAAACTTTGGGTTCATGATTTAGACTTTGTAAAAGTCTTTCTTAAGAAATTAGGTGATATCTTGGCTCAAGCCCTTGAAGAAGAAACTTTTATCATTTGCACCTTTGATAGTTCTCCTCTAGAATGGATAGATTTAAAAATTGAGCCAACGAGACACCTGATTAAAATAGATATTCATGAAATGAATGGATTCCAGCTAGACATATCAGAATATCCTTCTGACCTAGATCTAGAATGGACAACACCCATTGACCCTACTAATCAACTAAAGCACTAGCGAGCTTCTGTCCAAGGAAATAATTGGTTTTAGGATCATGATCATAACCCCTCAGAATATCTTCTAGCTAGTGAAACATATGCAGAGAAGATCTACTATCCCACAGATATAGGAACCCAATTTTTTCCTTTCAACTTTACTACTTAACACAAGACTCTATACCAACACTACAGGAAGAAAAATACAAAATCGATAGGAAAGAAAATAGTTAGCTCAGCTAGATGTGCAACAACATATTTAGAGACCCAAAAAAGAGATGATACTTAGGCCTAAACCACCAGCTCCAGAGCCCCATCACTAGACTCCATTGGAAAATGAAACTTCGATATACTGGTAACCTAAAAAAGGCGTAAGCAATGATGTCATGATACCAAAAATGTAAGTCATGATGACACGAAGCATTATTTTTCACTGACAATATTACCTAGTAATAGACAACTTTACTTATGGACAATAACTTTATTTTCCACTATCACATTTCTTTCTCCATTTTCCTAACCTCATCTCCACTAAAATTGTCACCCCCCTTCAACTGTTCCTAAAGGGAGCACCTCATCTTTCTTCACCCCGAAGAAAACTCTCCCTCTCCTTCTATAAATACCTCTCTTCTCCAAATGCTAAGGGCATCCAAGAAGTGTGCAAGTGTGCAAGAGTGCAAGTGTGTTTCTAGTTTTTTTGTAAGTGATCCTGTCTGAGAAGCTGGACAAAACGGAGAGCCGGGGGAAAAAGCCTACTGTTGATGGAGAACAATACCTATGGAATGCCGATCCGAGAAACCCAAATCAGATCCAAGAAGATGAAGCCACAAGAGTGTCCTCCCGATGCAAGATACCAATGGCGATGAAGAGATCCGATCGAAGAACACCCATATTCGGAGCTCCTAAGGCTTCCTGCGCACAAGAGACCAACCAACACTACCGCCAGTGACCTAAGACCGGGGTGGGAATCCCTGGCTAGGCCCTCCGACGCTCAAGTCAGTGATCTCTCATTCGGTGTGGAGGAAGGAGGAAGAAGATGAACAGTAGTTGAAAAATTAGGGTTATAAATGTGCGCAATGATGTGAACTTACCTAGCCAACGGAGAGGATTCCCCTTTTTATACCACTTCATATAACCTCCGTAGTCATGAAGTGGACCCTGGTTTGTTAGAGTTTGTTATGAGATGACGTAAGCTGTGTACTTATGGTAAATGACTTTTAAGGAATCTCTTTTGTACCCCAGATGTATCTTCTTTGTAGTCTAGTACCTGCAAAATGGTCTAAAAATACATTTCCCGCCAAAATATATAATACTGGTTATACAGTCATATACTGTAAATATCTTCAAGAACTACTTTATTCGAAATATTACTTCTCTTCTATCTCACAAGTTCTTTTTTAAAATGTTTCTATCCTTCCTACTCGCCCCTCATGTTTTTGCTACATCATAGATAACTTAATATACTAGTGCTGATTAAGGCTAAGCTTAGTTAGGTTTGATCAACTATTATTACCTCTTATGGGGCTCCTGGGGCAATGCTTGTCCGGGCGCCTTTATGTTTATTATTCTAGTTAGCCCTGAGCCATGTTTTATCAAACATCAATTCAATATATTAGTCGAACCGGTCGATATTGACCTTCCTTCATAAAGGTATGTCTCGGTCGACATTAGTTTACTTACTCGGAAGTATATCCCGGCCGATATTAGCCTGCTTCCTTTGAGGTATATCCCGGCCGATATTAGTCTACCTCCTTTGAGGTATATCTCGGCCGATATTAGCCTACCTCCTTTGAGGTATATGCTAATCGATATGGGTTTGCCTCCTTGGAGGCATATCCTGGCCGATATTAGCCTGCTTCCTTTCTGAAGGTATGTCTTGCTCGAATTTGGCCTACCTCCTTTGAGGTATATCCCGGTCGACACTAATTTACTCACTCGGAAGTATATCCCGGCCGATATTGGCCTACTTCCCTTGAGGTATATCCCGACCGATATTAGCCTACCTCCTTTGAGGTATATGTTGATCGATATGGGTTTGCCTCCTTGGAGGCATATCCCGACTGATATTGGGCTTCCTTCCTGAAGGTATGTCTTGATCGAATTTAGCCTACCTCCTTTGAGGTATATCCCAGCCGATATTAGTCTACCTCCTTTGAGGTATATGCTGATTCATATGGGTTTGCCTCCTTGGAGGCATATCCCGGCCGATATTGGCCTGCTTCCTTTCTGAAGGTATGTCTTGCTCGAATTTGGCCTACCTCTTTTAAGGTATATCCCGGTCGACACTAATCTGCTCACTCAGAAGAATATCCCGACCGATATTGGTCTACTTCCCTTGAGGTATATCCCAGCCGATATTAGCCTACCTCCTTTGAGGTATATGCTGATTGATATGGGTTTGCCTCTTCGGAGGCATATCCCGGCCAATATTAGCCTTCTTCTCTACTTGGTTATCTCCTTTTCCCTCCTTATCGGGGATCCATGAAACCTAACCCATATCACTAGCCTTCCCTTCAAGTTTAGTCGAAGGAGGTGTAGACGACTGACTAGACACAAGTCTAATTTTGTTTTTCCCTACCCGTGACTTTGCCACAGGTACTGAAGTGATCTTACAGATTTTATGTACAACTATCTTGTGAACTTGAGTACAGTGATCCCGTGAACCTTGGTACAGTGATTTCTTGGGTCCTTCGATCCTTTAAATAGGGCTATAACCCTCTCTTCGTTCATCATCCACCTTAGCTCTTTTCCTTCCCTGCTGGTCTTTCCTGCTAGGAGTATGGCCTTGGATTCCCCTCTTTGGGGGCGACTTTTGTTGGACAAGACGAGATCTATATATGAGTTTATTCAAGTTTTTACTTCGGCTAACTCTAGGGTTCAAGGAACCTTCCCAAAAAATGACGTTTCTCGAGGTCTAGAATTTTCATCCAAAGGTGCCAATGCTCTGAAGGCTCAAGAAACTTCAGAGAGGTTTTTGTTACTCATGGAGGACCAGCTAAATAACTCATGGATGTTGCTACAAACGCGTAGCCCATGTTGCCCTTGGGCTAGGATTGGTTGCTCTAATTGCAGAACTCCGGGGCTCGAACAGGGGAGAAGCTCTTTCAGTCACCTTTTCATCATGGTCTAAATAGATCCATCCCCTTCTCCTTGCCCTTGAATCTTTCTGCTTTATAGTTTTCTTCGTCCGGGGTAAAATATTGCCACTTATGCACCTTGACAAGCTCGGACGGGCTTCCTCTGCGTTAGGTAAAATGTTTCCACTTCTGCTCCATGGTAAGTTTGACTCCAGTGGGACTGAAATTATCTAAGCATCTCGAGAGCTTATGTTTGTAATTTTTGTTATCTGTGTGAGGTTTAATGTTCTGAGGGGAAATGTAATGTTATGTACTTGACCAGATTCTAAGTGTAACAACAATCTTTTATATTGAATCGAGTAACTCTATTGAATCCTTCTAATTCATAAGAATAAAGGTGATGTTGTGCTCATTACCCCTTCATATATCCTATGTTTCGTTATCTCGACAAATATTTTTCATTTATCATGACCACAGCTATCTTGACCGCTGGAATACTTTCTTATAGCTAACATTATACCGACCAACATTAGCTTGTTGATCGCAAATAATGTTATTTAAACCAATGTTATACTTGTCTAACATAGCAGAAGTTATGTCGGCCGATATAAAATTATCTTGATCAACGCCAGTTTGTATTTAATTTAAAATCTGTTATTTGCCTAAATCACTATCCTTAAATGTTCTTGTCCTTAGCTTGGACTTAGTCAAACTCAGTCTCTCTTCCTTTATTATGCCTAGTTAATTACGTCTCCTTTTAATACTTCTTGATTGGTGATTGGCTCTACCTCGGGTGAGAGAATGTTAGAAGCGTAGAACGAGGTGTTACCAACCCCAGTGTGATCCGATCTGTCACATCCAGTATAAATGTTTCTTTATGACTATATGACACATACTTTCTCTTACTGCCACGTCATGTACGCCTTTGCCTTTTTCCTATGATCCTCAGCGTTTGCTGAGATAAAAACGTTTTGATCTGATGATGGCTGTGTGTTTTTCAAACCCTAAACCCTTTGTCTTCTTTTCAACTTTGTCTCTTCTTTTTTCACCTTAGCGTTCTTCTTTTGCTGCAATTTTCGACCAAACCTCGTGCTCATCGTTTCTCGGCGATCTTCTTTCTTTCTTTCAGTAAGTAATCTGTTGTTTTGCTAGCCTCTACTCTTGACTATGGCTGAGGAAGCAATTGCTCCTTGGTATGCCCCCATGTCTTCTTCCTTTGATAAAAGTGCTAGGCTCACCATCCGTCGTCAATATGAAATTCCCCGGGAGTATGACATCATAATCCCAAAATCAAATGATCGTCCTCCTGCTAATTGCGTGACTTTTTTCAAGGACCAGTTGATAGGAGGTTTAAGGTTTCTCATTCCTCCTTTATTGATCGAAATAAGCCAGTATTTTGATATTCCTCTGCAACAATTTGCCCCCAACGCCTTTCGTTATCTATGTGGTGCTTACATGTTATTTCCTCTGCGAGATATTCCTCCTACTCCTCAAAATTTCTTCATGTTTTCTTATCCCAAGTGTTCGAAACCTGGTATTTTCTTGTTCCAGTCACGAACTAAAATGGTTCTTTTTGAGGATATGCCTTCATCTCTTAAAGCTTGGAATCCCGCTTTTTCTTCATAAAGTTTCCAGGACACATTCCTTGATCTTATTCCTAGAAATCCTCCTTACCCTCTTTGCCTGATATCAGAGAATTCCATCTCCATTCTTCTTTTCCTATTTATTGTGAAAAGTTGTTAAATCGTCGACTTTCTATTCCCAAGTGACTGAGAGTCGATCTTCTATACTTGTTCGGCCTAAGCCCCGTCAAACCTGATACATAAGTCTCTTTAGGTAAAACCTTATTTCTTTCTCGTTGATTTTAACTAACTAAATTATTTTTCTTTTTTATGTAGTGGAGAGCTTTTATGACGTTTTGATTGATGAAGAACTACGTCTGGAGGAGGACGCAATTCGCGCCAAAGAAGCAGAGCTTCTGGCTGCTATTACTCTGCCACCTTCAATCGAAGAGCCAGCTCCTTTAGTTGGGGTACCCATCTCTTTGGGAGTTCTTGAGGCTCTGGAGGCTCCTGAAGGTCTTCCCGCAGAAATCCCTGCTATTTCTTTACCCGCTGTTACTTCTCCAGTGGCTGCTGCTACCTCATCATCCACCCCTCTTCCTATCGTTGAACTCACGTCTTCTGGTAGCCCAAGTAAATCGATAGTTGAAATTGCTACCAGCAAGCGTCCGGGGCGCAAACTTACCAGGGTTCCTCCGTCAAAAAGGAGGCTTATCCTTCCTGCTAACGAACGGGTTTCAGAAGGTTTTGTTCCTGCTGACCTTCCTTCTGATGAGCCTACGTTGGCTGAACTTTACCCTTCTCTTAGTTTTCCCGCCTCACCTTTCTCCAATGCCAATGCTTCTAGCGATGTGTCTTTCACCTTTCCATTGTCTATTCCAGCGTCCGGATCTTTACCCTCCTCACCTTCTTCTTATTTAGTCTTTGCTCCTCCATCTATTCCTACTTCCTCCTTCTCTGCTGGTTCTTCTACTATTCATGTCCTCCCCATATTGCTAGGAGGTTCTTTTGCCAGCGCTTGGGATGAAGTTCGTCCCATTTTTGAAGAACTCACTACTCCCGAAACAATTGATCGTTTCTCCCATAATGAGAATCAGGTATGTTTACTAACGTCTACTTTCTATTTCTTAGCGATTATCTCATGACCCCTTATTATATTTCTAGCGATGGATAGAAAACATGGACTTATCTCGGCTGATGCACAATTTATACAACGATAACAAGAAGCTGAGATCTGAGAATGATAAGCTAAGACAACAGGTTACTGAGTTATCTTCTGCCTCATTTTTCGTTGCTGCCAAGAAACAACTTGAAGCTCAGATTGAAACTCTTCAAGCGAAATTCCAATCAGCCACGAATCTTAACCAAGAATTAACTTTCAAAATCGGCGAACTAAAGGCTGATTATGAAGCGGAATTGGCTGAAAAACTCAAAGTCCTGCAGCTGAAGGAAGATGAAATAACTTCCTTGAACATCTCCCTTAATTGAGTTAAAATCAAGGTTTCTGTTAAAGAAAATGAACTGAAGACCTCCCAAATGGCTTTGGTGGTCTACAAAGCAAACGAAGATACTCGTTACAAGGAACGGGCCACCATCATGATTGAATTTCCTGAATTCAATAGGTCGATCATGAAGTCAATCCTAGCAGCCTTTACAGCGGGAGCTAAAGGAGCGATTCAACAATTGTGAGAGGAAAACTACTTATCTCGCGATCCTCCTCCCAACTTCCTAAATTGTCGCAAACTTATTGAGGACAAGCCTCCTGATTTATTCCCTCAACTGACCTTAGTATGACTTTCTTTTCTCACTTAAATTTGAATCCTTGTAAAAGGGGGACCAAAACTTTGTGATGACAATCTGGCGAACTCGTGTGCAATTGATTATCTCTTTTCATTGTTGATTTTACTCTTCCTTATGACGATCGTCTGATTTGTTTAAATATGTTAAATGTCACTTAGCTGGTCATCATAAAACCTCACCCATCATATTATTATGTTTATCTATTTAGATTGTTTCACCATGGCCAGGCGATATATATTAATGCTGACCATTACCGTCTGATACTTTATAAGTTAATTGTGTCCCGTTCGATTTAATACAGTTCTATGGTAATATTTTCAATATCAGCTGATTTATTCTACTCAATTGATTTACACTCGTATCTACGTATGTCATCTTACGTATTAACCAAATTTCATATGGTTTTATCATAGTGTATGTCATTTGGCTTATCATGATAAACCTTTGATCGACATATCTGAATGGTTTTTATCTCGGCCGATCTATTATGACCGACCGACTCATACTTATGAATCTTGTCCGGTATTCTTTAACCAAGTCCCGTTTATTGACTAATGCCCTGTACCCAACTTTTGCCTGGTCTTATTATGTCCCTTTGGGTTTGTTATTTTATTAGACAAATAATCCGAACTTATAGTACCTGGCCAATTTTTTCTTATATTCGTCAGACTTTCTTAAGAATTAAAATTATATATAGGGAAACTTTTCATATTTTTCGAGGAAGATTACTTAGCTCCACCTCTCTTTCTCGGGATTCATTCCCCTTTTTTAGAATTTGATTTTATCCTTTAATGTTATCACCCCTTTATGACGATTGAATACTTTTTCTTTTCTTGTTTCCTTCTGCTATCTCTGTTTGGGGGGTTTTAGCACAGGACCGAAAGGAAAGCAAGGGTTTTAAGAAGTTCTCTCCTGCTTTCCCACTTTTCTCTCCGTCTCCCTTGATTCCTCTTCCTTCTACTGTTTCACTATGGCAACTTCCCCTCCTGCGTGGTTTTTTTCGTGTGTTTCCAACCTTATAGAGACAGAAGAGGTGGATTTGAAGGCGACTTATGGTTTTCCTTCTTATATAGCTCGTCCTACTCCGCTGGATAGTCCACATCTTCCTCCTTTAGGGTGTATATCTATCTTCTGAGATCAAGTCCTATAAGGTTTTCGATTTCCTCTTCACCCTTTTTTTTTTACGTTAGCCTTTATTTTAACATTCCGCTCAATCAGTTTGTCCCTCAGTCCTTTTCTATCCTTATGGGTTTTATCGGGGTATCTAAACTGTTAGATTTTCCCTTATCTCCTCGTCTTTTCCATCACTTCTTTGTTCCTCGTCAAGTAGATGTTGGTGTTTTCAAATTCCAATCTCGTCCCAAGGCTATTTTGTTCAACCGAATTCCTCCTCAGGGGGAATGGTATCACATATTTTTCTATATGCGTCTCCCTTCTCCTCCTACGTTTCCCATTCAATGGATATATGATCTACCTCCGATTCCTAGTACCCATAATCTTCTTAATGATCCCTCTGTTGCCTTTGCCCTCTCTAAACTGAGGGGAGCAAAATTCAGCTTGCCGCATCTAATTGTAGAGGGTTTGATGTTTCCTTTTGAGATAGGCAATACTTGGATGGCTCTTTTGGTACGTATAAACATTTCACTCTGCGTTTACTGATTAGTATATCTCTTTTATAATGGTGTTTAATTCCTGTGTTTCAGCTGATGCTCTTCTTCCAGCTTTTATGTACAAGAATCCTACTATAACTAAGTCTTTTGTTAATAATCTTGGAGAAGAGTGGTTACGAGCTCGCCGGGCTAATCCTAATTCCTTAACCTTGGGCTTGCTATCCGAAGAGGAGCGACAGGCAGAGGCTGTCGCAGCCATGGAAGAGGAAGAAGAAGAGCCTTTTATTGCCTTAGTCAAAAAGCCAAAGCTTACTGAGGATGCCTCCTTTGGCGATCTTTTCGGTACTTTTGTGCAAACTCCTCTGGTTCCGACGCCCATTTCTCTTGAGAGAGGTAAGGCACCGATAACTCCTACCCATATTATCTCTAATCCTTCTCTTAGGATGATGAGACCTGGTCTGCTCATCCCCTCTTCTTGTGTTATTATTTCAGCTCCTTCTGCTTCTGCTTCTGCTTCTGCTTCTGAGATGGCCATTATCCCTTCTATGTCTTCTACTCCTCTTGCATTGGCCCTGCCTCCTTTGGCTTCTGGACCCCGGGCCAAACGGACGCCTTTCCGGAGATCTTCTCCTAGTGCCAGGCCCTCAGCTATTCGCGTTTCCACGGCTGCATCAGTATCCCTTGCATTGTCACCTTCTATTCCATCCAGTTCTTCTTCTGCTGCTCTTGTTTCTACCACTTCTTTCCCTTCCATTGCTTCTTCTTCTTCCCTACCTCCTTCTTCCTCCATTCCCCGACCTTTATTTAAACAGGTCATGGGTCTGCCCTCTCAATTGGGACAGACCTCTGATCCACTTAGCTATGGTTCTCTACAACTACAAGGTCTATTGGCCGAATCTTGGCTACAGGGTCAAGAACATCTGAGGGGCCTCAGTCTTCCAAATCGAGCCGACCACCACAGTCGTCAGGCAGTAGCTGTAAGTATTCTTGGTTATATGTTGTCAACTTTGCATCCGTATCTTTAATTGTATCATCATTTTGTTTAGTTTCTTGCCTCGAGTCTGCATATCAACCAACTACTTATGGCTCGGGACCAGGAGAATAATAAGTTAAAAGCTCAACTAGAGACATTGAAGGCTACTTTATCTCCTTCTAATAATGACCTTGGCTCAGTTACAAGAGAAAGTGATTTTGCAAGATCAACAATTAGGGGCATTGAGACAGGAATTAGAGGAATCACAACAATTATTGAAAGACAAAGAGCTTCCAAGGAGAACTTTTGAATTACAGGTGGATCGATTACATTCTGGTCTCTGACTGGAAATTGCTTTAAAGGAGAAAGCTCTCTTAGATGCTTCTCATAAAAGTCTTATTTTAGAGAAAGTAGAGAAGCTTCATAATGCCTGTCTTTCTGATCAAGCTCAAGACCTAGCCTCTCATGATTTCACTATCCTACAGGAACAAGAGCAAAGGAAAGCTCAAGATGTTGAGTTGTCACTGCTCCAGAAGGAATTGGAACAGCTTAAAGTGGAAAAGGATGCTTTAAAAGATCAAAACACTAAACTGCAAGCTGATTTTCAAAGTTATAAGGAGAAAGAGAAGAGTCGATGGGAAGAGTGGCGTCTAGCTTATCTAAAATCTCCGGCGTTTGCCCAAGAATTTGTTCGTCGGATAGTGGGTGCTTTAAATCATTCTATATCGGGAGTTCTTCGACAATTGAGAGAGGATGGTTATCTACCCAAGGAACCTCCCTCCTCTTTCATAAGTCGTCGCAGACTTAACGAGGAACTGTCTGCAGATTTAAAAAGTCCTTTTAATTAATCATGTCTATGTATCTAAAAAGATTGTCCATAAAAGGACTTGTATTGGAAAAACTAGTAATGAAAAGAACTGTAACCAAAAACTTGGTAATTAAGGGATTGCGATACATAGGAAATTTTTGATACTTACCTGTTTCTCCCTTGTGTTAGTTTGAGAATGCCTCTTTTGAAATGCTTCCGAGTATTGAGTAGAAGTTTTATTCAAGAATTCCGTGCTTACCTCTTGAAGTTAAATTTTATCTTAGTGAATCTTTTTGCAGATAATATCTGGTGTGCTCCATATTTCAAAAGAATGAATAATCCTGAGTGATTTCAGATAAGAAATTGTATAAGACTCCTGAGTTCCGAGCTGAGTATAATACTCCAAGCGATTCTAAATAAAGATTTCCATGTAAATGGGCTTCCAAATAGAAAATGTGCCATATGCATAGAATCCTTCTTGAACCCTGGCTTCCGACCCAATGTAAAATGTCAACCAATTTTGTGAATAAATCCATGTAACTTTGCATTTACTATGCCCATGAAGACTAAGTTCCGTGATAGTTTAAAGTCTTCGGTTCTTCCCATGAAGACCCGCCCGAGTTATTTCATGAGATTTCCCAATCGACTATGTTCTGTGATAGTTTAAAGTCTCTGGTTCCTCCCATGAAGACCCGTCCGAGTTACTTCATGAGATTTCCCGATCGAATATGTTCTCTGATAGTTTAAAGTCTCTGGTTCCTCCCATGAAGACTCGTCCGAGTTACTTCATGAGATTTCCTTATTGACTATGTTCTCTGATAGTTTAGAGTCTCCGGTTCCTCCCATGAAGACCTATCCGAGTTACTTCATGAGATTTCCTGATCGACTATGTTCTGTGATAGTTTAAAGTCTCCGGTTCCTCCCATGAAGACCTGTCCAAGTTACTTCATGAGATTTCCTGATTGACTATGTTCTCTGATAGTTTAGAGTCTCCGGTTCCTCCCATGAAGACTCATCCGAGTTACTTCATGAGATTTCCCGATCGACTATGTTCTCTGATAGTTTAGAGTCTCCGGTTCCTCCCATGAAGATCCATCCGAGTTACTTCATGAGATTTCCCGATCAACTATGTTCTCTGATAGTTTAGAGTCTCCTATTCCTCCCATGAAGACCCGTCCGAGTTATTTCATGAGATTTCCCGATCGAGTATGTTCTCTGATAGTTTAGAGTCTCCGGTTCCTCCCATGAAGACCCGTCCGAGTTACTTCATGAGATTTCCTGATCGACTATATTCTCTGATAGTTTAGAGTCTCTGGTTCCTCCCATGAAGACCCGTCCGAGTTACTTCATGAGATTTCCCGATCGACTATGTTCTTATGCCAAATTATGATGTTTGTACTAACCTTGTGATGGTTTTAAAATTTCTGGATTTTTCTTAGGGGAGTTGAATAGGTTTTTAGGATTCCCCACTGTTGATTGCCCGAAAATAGATTATGAAAGTTCTGCCAATATTTATCAATCTGTATGAACCACATTTATTTCTGTGGCAATATTTGTCTTGCATTGCATTTATAGAAAGAAATGGAGTACATAAACTGTAAGAATACTTGTCTTCATCTTACTGGGAACTTACTTTAGATAATTATGATTTGTTCCTTCTGACGTATTCTTGAGTGGCATGATCTTGTCAAGTCCGGTAAGGTTGTAAATGATTTGCACTCCAGGGACGTTCTAGAATTCTTCCTTCAGTATCTTGGAGATAATATGAACCTGATGCGAGCTTTTCCACCACTTTGTAGGGTCCTCCCCATTGTGGTGCCAACTTACTTACATCCCGACAGGTTTAATACGCTTCCATACTAGATCTCCCACTTGAAAAAAATCTGGGGATGACCCTTTTGTTATAATTTTGCCTCATTCGTTGTCGGTATGATACAAGACGAGTAGCAGCTTTATCTCTAACTTCCTCTATCAAGTCTAGTTCCATGAGTCATCGACCCTCATTGTCTGCATCATATAATTGCCTTCTGTCGGATTCTACTCCCACCTCAATGGGAATTATTGCTTCTCTCCCATAAACTAATTGAAAGGGAGTGATTCCTGTAGCTTCTCGAGGTGTAGTACGATATGCCCAAAGAACGCTGGGTAATTCATCTACCCAGCTACCTCTAATATGATCCAGTTTGATTTTTAAACCCCTTATAATTTCTCTATTGGTTACTTCCGCTTGACCATTACTTTGCGGATAAGCTACAGAGGTGAAGGCCTGAATAATACCATAACTTTTGCACCAAGCTAAGATTCTATCCCCTTGAAATTGCCTTCCATTATCAAAGACTAATTTATGAGGAATGTCAAATCTGCATATGATATTTTTCCACAGAAATTTAATAACTGCATCTTCAGTAATCTAGGCAAGTGGTTTTGCTTCTACCCATTTGGAAAAATAATCCACTACTACCAATAAAAACCTTCTTTGTGCAGTCGCCATAGGAAATGAGCCTACTATATCCATGCCCCATTGATCGAAGGGACATGAGGCTATAGAGGTTCTTAACAACTGTGTGGGATGATGCGAAATATTTTGATGTTTCTGGCAAGACATACAAGTTATTACCAACTTGTTGGCATTCTCATGTAGAGTATGCCAGAAATATCCTGCTAATAAGATTTTACGGGCCAAGGATCTCTCTCCTACATGACTACCACATGAACCTTGATGAACTTCTTGTAAAATAAATTGTATATCTTCTGTGTAGATACACTTGAGCAGAGGTCTAGAAAAAACTCTTTTATATAACTGTTCTCCTACCATAGTGTACTGAGCAGCTCTCTTCTTAAATACCCTTGCTTGTTCTGTATTAATTGGAAGAATACCTTGCTGTAAATACAATATGATTTGAGCCCTCCAGTCACCTTGAATTTCTGCATCAGCTTGTCTTTCGATACAGGATATTAATAGAGTTTGTTCTACGGGCCGATCTAGACTCCATGGTACTATAGCAGAGGCCAACTTAGCCAATTCATCTGTTACCTAATTCTCAGATCGAGGAACCTTTTGTATATTTACTTCTTGAAACTGAGACTTCAACTTATCAAATGCCTCAGCATATAACTTGAGCCTATCATTATTAATTTCAAAATTACCTGATAGTTGTTGGGCTGCCAACTGAGAATCAGAATAGATGAGGACTCGAGCTACCCCTATATGCCGAGCGGCCTGCAATCCAGCTATCAAGGCTTCATATTCTGCTTCATTGTTAGTAGCTCTATAATTGAATCTAATAGAGAGTTGAAGTCTGTCTTCCCTTGGAGATATAAGAAGAACACCAATTCCGCTGTCTTGTCTAGTTGAGGAGCCATCCACATAAACTTTCCAGATGTTTTCTTCCTCAGGGCCTTGAACTTCTATAATGAAGTCTGCTAGAGCTTGTGCCTTGATGGCCGAGCGAGGTTGATAGTGAATGTCATATTCTCCAAGTTCAGTTGTCCATTTGACCAACCGACCTGATGCCTCTGGGTTCAATACCACCCGTTCGAGAGTACTGTTGGTTAATACAACAATTTCATGTGCTAAGAAATATGGTCGCAACCTCCGAGCAGTCAACACTAATGCGTAAGCCAATTTTTCTAGTGTAGTATATCTACACTCAGCTCCTTTTAATAAATGGCTAGAAAAATATACAGGTTGTTGTTCCTTTCCTTCTTGTCTGACTAATACAGAGCCTACAACATTTTCATTAGCCGACAAATATACCCAGAGGGTTTCTCCAACTATAGGCTTAGCTAATACAGGAAGAATAGACAAATAATCTTTTAACTCTTGGAAAGCCTTATTACATTCCTCGTTCCACTGAAATTTATTGGCCTTCCTGAGTATTTTAAAGAAATGAAAGCTACGATCGGCCGACCTGGAAATGAACCTAGACAAGGCTGTAATCCGGTCGGTCAGTCTTTGAGCTTCTCTCATGTTGCGCGGAGGCTCCATGTTCTAAAGTGTCTTCACTTTGCTCGAGTTGGCCTCTATTCCTCGCTCGGACACCATATACCCCAGGAATTTTCCCCCTTTCACTCCGAATAAACATTTGCTCAGATTTAACTTGAGTCCATATTGTCTCAATGTCTTGCAGGTCTCCTCTACATCCCTGCACAGATCAACAGCTTGAAGAGACTTAATTAAGATGTCATCAACATATACTTCAATATTTCTCCCTATCTGCTTCTGGAAGACCTTATTCATAAGCCTTTGATAAGTTGCTCCTACATTTTTTAGTCCGAAGGGCATAACATTATAACAATAAGTACCTTCAGATGTTATGAAACTGACATTTTCTTGATCTTCTTTAGCTAAGGGAACCTGATGATAGCCTTGATAAGCGTCTAACATAGAGATGTATTCACATCCAGCAGTGGAGTCTATCAATTGATCGATCCTGGGTAATGGATAATAATCTTTTGGGCAAGCCTTGTTGAGATCTCGGAAATCAATGCACACTCGCCATTTGTTTCCTGGCTTAGAGACTAACACCACATTAGCTAACCAGCTAGGAAATTGTACCTCCCTGATGTAACCAGCCTCCATAAGTTTAGTTATTTCTTCTTTGATGATTTGGTTCTATTCTGCACTAAAATTCCTCTTTCTTTGCATGACCGGGCGGGCATCTTGGAAGACATGTAAGGAATGCTCCATGACTGTAGGAGAAACGCCCGAGACTTCTTTGGGCGTCCAGGCAAATACATCATTATTCTTCTTTAGGCATTGTACCAATTCGACTTTCAGAGTGGGATCAAGATCAGCCGCAATATACGTAGTAGCTTCAGGTTGACCGATTTGGATCTGAACTTCTTCCTTTTCTTTATAAACCAGAACAAGCTGCTTCTCCTGAATGACATTGACTTCCATTCTTTGAATCTTTCGGGCAACGTTAGCTTCAGCTCGAACTATTTCTACATAACATTTTCGGGCTGTCTTCTGATCACCCCACACCTCCCCAACTTGGTCGTCAACAGGAAATTTAACTTTCTGAAAAAAAGTAGAAATGGCCGCCCTAAAATCGTTTAGAGCCTGTCGACCCAGGATCACATTATAAGAGGACGGGGCGTCTACTACCATGAAATAAGATCTCCTCATTCTCATCAGAGGCTCCTCTCCTAGAGATATGGCCAACTTTATTTGACCCAGTGGTTGTACTTCGTTGCCTGTGAATCCATATAGGAGAGTGACCATCTGTTGAAGTTCACTTGGGTCAATCTGTAATTGATCGAAAGCCTTCTTGAATATAATATTGACAGAACTGCCCGTGTCTATGAAGGTACGAGAAATAGCGTAGTTGGCTATCACGGCTTTAATGATCAGGGCATCATCATGGGGTATTTCTACTCCCTCAAGATCTCTAGGTCCAAAACTTATTTCGGGACCGGCTGCTCGTTCCATGCTACACCCCACGGCATGAATTTCTAGTCTTTGGGCATGTGCTTTCCTGACCCTATTAGAATCCCCATCAGTGGGCCCACCTGCAATCATATTGATATTGCCCCGAACAACATTACTCCTGTTTTCTTCTTGTCGAGTTGTCATGGCTTCAGAAGGATCCTTTTCCGGTACTTGACTTGTACCGGCGGGGGTGGGCAATGCATCCTGCCGAGGCTCGACCGGGCGATATTCTAACTTGAGCGGACTTTGCTGTCTAGGGTACTGCTGCCGATAATAATTTTGCCTCTGATAACGCTCCCTATTAGCCCGTTTATTTCTTAAAACAAAACAATCTTCAGTATGATGACTGCTAGTTTTTTGATAAGTGCACCATCTTCTTGGTGCCTCTGGCTGTATCTCCACGTGTTGTACTGCTTGTGGACGATATTCTGGTTGACGGTGAGGTGGATGAGTCGCTCTAGGCCCTCTTGGTGGAGGAACAGGGGCAGGAGCTTTCTCCTTAACCTGGATAGGAGAAGAAGTAACGCCCTCCTTCCTACGGGCGGCTTGAGCTTCTTTCACATTAATGAATTTAGTAGCACGCTCAATCAAGGAATCAAAATTAACAGGAGGATTTCTCACTAAATCTTTAAAGAAATCATTATCATTTAAACCTTGAGAAAAAGCACTCACTAAGATTTCTGTGGTAGCATTATGTACATCGATAGTTACCTGATTGAACCTTTTGATGTAGGCTCGGATGGACTCTTTGGATGCCTGCTTAATTAAAAATAGACTCCAAGGAGTCTTATGATATCTCTTGTTGCTGGAAAAATGGTGCAGAAAAACTTTCTTGAAGTCTTTGAATTTTCGGATAGACTTCTCTGGCAGTCTCTTGAACCAGCGTTGTGCGGCTCCTCCAAGAGTAGTAAGAAACATCCGACATTTCACCCCATCAGAGAATTATTGTAATAATGCTAAATTCTCAAATTTCAATAGACGATCTTCTGGATCTGTTGTTCCAGTGTACTCGCCGATCTGAAGATTTTGATATCGCTTAGGAAGCGGATCATCCAGTACACTTTGAGAGAATGGAGAGATGACCTTTTCGGGTGAGCTATCACTAGTTATTATCTTGATCTTACGCTTTTCTCTGTCTGGTGCTTCACCAGAGGATTCCTGAAACACAGGCCTCCGACCCCCTTGCTTCATGGGAGTGCGAAGAAAGGCTCGTGGATGTCTTGTCAGAGAAATGGCCACTGGGGGAAAATACGCATGTTCCTCCTCTTCCGACTATTTTCCTTTCCGATGCTCAGTAGTTGAAATTGCTGGATTATGAGCTGTTGGTAGAGTAGCTCCAGTGTGAGCTTAAAGTTGTTGTTGTTGTTGTTGCAAGGCTTTTTGTACATGAGCATTGATGAGAAAATCCAGATTCTCACGACTAATGGTGAGTAGGTTTGATTTTCCGGCCTCTTCCATCTTGTAGTCTCAGATTCAAGTGAATTTCCCACAGACGGCGCCAAATTTGATCCTGTCTGAGAAACTGGACAAAACGGAGAGCCGGGGGAAAAAGCCTACTGTTGATGGAGAACAATACCTATGGAATGTCGATCCGAGAAACCCAAAGCGGATCCAAGAAGATGAAGTCACAAGAGTGTCCTCCCGATGCAAGATACCAATGTCAATGAAGAGATCCGATCGAAGAACACCCAGATTCGGAGCTCCTAAGGCTTCCTGCACACAAGAGACCAACCAACACTACCGTCAGTGACCTAAGACCGGGGTGGGAATCCATGGCTAGGCCCTCCGACGCTCAAGTCAGTAATCTCTTTTTCGGTGTGGAGGAAGGAGGAAGAAGATGAATAGTAGTTGAAAAATTAGGATTATGAATGTGCGCAATGATGTGAACTTACCTAGCCAATGGAGAGGATTCCCCTTTTTATACCACTTCATATAACCTCCGTAGTCATGAAGTGGACCCTGGTTTGTTAGAGTTTGTTATGAGATGACGTAAGCTGTGTACTTATGGTAAATGACTTTTAAGGAATCTCTTTTGTACCCCAGATGTACATTCTTTGTAGTCTAGTACCTGCAAAACGGTCTAAAAATACATTTCCCGCTAAAATATATAATACTGGTTATACAGTCATATACTGTAAATATCTTCAAGAACTACTTTATTCGAAATATTACTTCTCTTCTATCTCACAAGTTCTTTTTAAAAATGTTTCTATCCTTCCTACTCGCCCCTCATGTTTTTGCTACATCATAGATAACTTAATATACTAGTGCTGATTAAGGCTGAGCTTAGTTAGGTTTGATCAACTATTATTACCTCTTATGGGGCTCCTGGGGCAATGCTTGTCCGGGCTCCTTTATGTTTATTATTCTAGTTAGCCCTGAGCCATGTTTTATCAAACATCAATTCAATATATTAGTTCAACTAGTCGATATTGACCTTCCTTCTCAAAGGTATGTCTCGGTCGACATTAGTTTACTTACTCGGAAGTATATCCCGGCCGATATTGGCCTGCTTCCTTTGAGGTATATCCCGGCCGATATTAGTCTACCTCCTTTGAGGTATATCTCGGCCGATATTAGACTACCTCCTTTGAGGTATATGCTAATCGATATGGGTTTGTCTCCTTGGAGGCATATCCCGGCCGATATTAGCCTGCTTCCTTTCTGAAGGTATGTCTTGCTCGAATTTGGCCTACCTCCTTTGAGGTATATCCCGGTCGACACTAATCTACTCACTCGGAAGTATATCCCGGCCGATATTAGTCTACTTCCCTTGAGGTATATCCCGACCGATATTAGCCTACCTCCTTTGAGGTATATGTTGATCGATATGGGTTTGCCTCCTTGGAGGCATATCCCGGCCGATATTGGGCTTCCTTCCTGAAGGTATGTCTTGATCGAATTTAGCCTACCTTCTTTGAGGTATATCCCAGCCGATATTAGCCTACCTCCTTTGAGGTATATGCTGATCGATATGGGTTTGCCTCCTTGGAGGCATATCCCGGCCGATATTGGTCTGCTTCCTTTCTGAAGGTATGTCTTGCTCGAATTTGGCCTACCTCCTTTGAGGTATATCCCAGTCGACACTAATCTACTCACTCGGAAGTATATCCCGGCTGATATTGGTCTACTTCCCTTGAGATATATCCCGGCCGATATTAGCCTACCTCCTTTGAGGTATATGCTGATCGATATGGGTTTGCCTCTTCCGAGGCATATCCCGGCCAATATTAGCCATCTTCTCTACTTAGTTATCTCCTTTTCCCTCCTTATCGGGGATCCATGAAACCTAACCCATATCAGTAAGTATCTCTTGTATATCCTTGTAATTTCCCTATGAAAGGCTGTAACTAGCTAAGTTAGCTCGTATACTTTTAATTTCCTAGTTTGTATGATTTTTTGTAAAACTTCTACGACAACTTAATAAAAATGTTCTATTTTCATCCCTTTGTCTTCGAAAGTTAGAAACCATCTCATGGTTTAAACTTGTAAAGCCTATGCTGACTAAGTTGGGCAGCAAGAGTTACTGAAAGCTCTTTGTAAGACCTATAAAAGTCAGGGTAAAACTTGAATAATAAGACATAACTAATAAAAAGTAAAAATGAGGAAAATATCATAGTTTTAGCAATTACTGTTTTATATATATATATAACTTACTTTCACTTTTACTGTTAACAATTGTGGTTCACTTTTTAACTGTATTTAAATTTACTATTCACACTTAATGTTTATTTTTTACTGTTCATAATTACTATTTGAGATTACTATTCACTTTTTACGGTTCACAACTCCTAAAATATCTGAAAAACATAACTCTTCAACACGAACTATTCACTTTTATGAAATAAAAAAATTGGTATCAGAGTTATAAGATCTTCGGACCATTATGAATGACTTCTAATTCTAGAGATTTTTTGGACTTTCAAAAATTATATTTTTTAGATCTAGCCCTTCAATCCCAGCTCGAAAAATTATTACTCTAGATCAACATAAACACAATTATTATTGTAGATCTAGAACACACAATCATGGTCTTCATACTGATAATGCACACTTAAATACAATCACAAACATACTACTTAGTATAGGAACCAACTTAGAGTCTCAACAAAGCCAAACTAAAATCCTATTGGAGAAAATAACTATCACTTTAAATCAACAAACACAAATACTAAGTGATTTAAAAAGAAATATTGATTTCTTAAAAGATGCTCAAGACTCATTGAATAGAAGATTTAGCCAACTTAATTTACTTAGTATTCCTACTAAGAAAGAAATCTTAAGCCTTTCAAAATTGATCGTAGAAACTAAACCTAAAAATTGGGAACTTTAATCTAAACATTTTGAGCTCTAGCCTAAAATTATTTTACATTAGATTAAAGATCTAATTGAAATATATAAAACTCAAATAACAGATGAATTGAAGGATATACATACTACACTTGAGGAAATCAAATATAAATGAACAAACTGAACTTTAAAAATACATATTATGAAGAAACTTTGGAATTTTCTTAACACTTTTTAAAAATCCAAGAGAATGACTATGGTAAGATTGAGTTAATTACAAGGAGACCAAGTGTTAATTCAACAAAATAATACTCTAGCCCTTCTAGCATCCTTACACCACCAACTCACTTTACTAGAAAATTAACTACTTCAAGTTGAAACATAAATTCAGAAAACTACTAAAGTTACCAAGTGGAGAGAAAGTATAAAAACTTTAACAAAGGACTTAAGTAAATTATCTATAGGAAATATTATCCCTAGAAGAGAACCTAGAACTTATTCCTTCTTAACTTATATCAAGCAACACAATGAATCTAGCACGAACACAAACTGCGCCATTCATAGGCCCCTCACAAGCAGTAAGAAGACAAACGGAGTTAAATACAACTTCTTGGTTAGACAATACTATAACTAGACGACGTAGTATTTCCACTTATCTACTAGAAGATCTAATAGATGTAGAAAGAAAGTTAACAACTTCTCAAGTGAACAACTTAATTCTATAAACCCTAGGAGATTATACAATCAAGTAATATTATCCTTTACTACATCACTCTATCATCATCATAGAACACAACCGCTTCGTCTTCCAAATGAAAGAGAAGAAAGGCTGAATCTTATGACTGAAGAATTGGCAAGAGCACTTCTATAACAAAGACATAATTATATATATGTTGGTGCATGGAGCACCAGATAATCGAACCTAGTTTTGATGATTGAAAAAGGTTCAAAGTTAAGGTTAATTGTTATCTAACAAGTTTATCTGAGTGTGCAAGAAAGCCCTAAGTGATCTTAGGTAAGGTGAAAGTCCTAGTTGAGACTAGGAAAAGAAGTCCTAGTGGACACTAGGTAGGTGGAAAGTCTTAGCTATCATTAGGCAATGAAGTCCTGATCCGTGGGATTAGGCAAAGACTTAGTAGGTTGAAGACGTTGGGCAAAATCTTAGGGTCAAGGACACTAGGTGAAAATCCTGGGGGTCGCGGACACAAGCGGGAAATCCTAAGGTCGAGAACACTAGGTGAAAGCTTGAAGTCATGGATGTTGAGCAAAAGTGCAAACTGTTGGCACTACTCGGAATTCCGTTCTGTTTCCCTTGTACAAAAATTTGTACAAGCACAGAACTTTTCCTAGCAACCCATGTGCTTTTCAGAAGTTAAACTTGGATTGCAAACGAAACTTAACATTATTAATTCAAGTTCAACCCATGTGTTCATCAGAAGTTAAACCATATTACAGAAGTTGATTAAATATCTATTTCAAGGATTGGGTTCCAGGTCGTTGGCGAGGCACTCGGCCTTCTTGGGTATGGGATCATCCACCACTTTTTAGTCAAAGCCTTTCAAAGAAATTGAATATTTAAACTCCTTACAGTAAACCCTAGGTTAAACTTCAGAGATCCCAATCAAAGCACAAGATCTCTAGCCTCTTGTGTTAGTACTTCAGGATCCATACAAAGGAAAAATAAATTAGTACACAACGAAAATAATTAACTAGTTATACCTTTCTTTGTAGCTTAAAGACCTCTTGATCTTCTGCTGTATTCCTCTCCTCCTCTTAGACGTCGTGTGGGCGATGATCTACCAAGACGCAAAAACCACCCAAGTCCTTCTTTCTTCTAAGACTTTCGACCACCAAGGGATCAAAGCTAGGAACACCACCTCTTGTTTTTCTTTCTTCCTTGCAACCCACCGACCACAAGATGGTTGAAGCCTCTTGATGTCATCGGCCTTAGGCGAGAAAGCAAGGGGAGAATAAGAATATGAGGGGGCAGGCCACAAGGAGAATAAAAGAGGAATAGAAATTGTGTAGATGATTATTATCCCTAAGGTACCATCTATCCTTTTTTATAATCCTTAGTAATGGCTAAAAAGGAAAGATTTTAACAACCATTAAAATCTCTCTTTTAAATTTTCTATTGTGGACGGCTATAAAAGGAAAGTTTTAAAATTAAAAATCCCTCTTTTAAACATTGTAGATGGCTACAAAAAGGAAAGATTTTTAAAATTAAAACCTCTCTTTTAAATCATGGTTACAAAAAAGGAAAGTTTTAATAAAAATAAAATCTCTCTTTTAAACCATTGTAGATGGCTACAAAAGGAAAGATTTTTAAAATTTAAAACTCTCTTTTAAAACCATGCGGATGACTTCAAAAAGGAAAGTTTTTAAAATTTAAAATCTCTCTTTTAAAACATTGTAGATGACTACAAAAAGAAAGATTTAAAAAATTAAAAACTCACTTTTAAACTTATCTTGGCCGGCCCCTTGCTTGGGCACCAAGCAAGGGGTGGTCTGCCCCTTGCT
Source organism: Zingiber officinale (assembly GCF_018446385.1). Taxonomy (NCBI): domain Eukaryota; kingdom Viridiplantae; phylum Streptophyta; class Magnoliopsida; order Zingiberales; family Zingiberaceae; genus Zingiber; species Zingiber officinale. The sequence goes on along the minus strand of NC_056003.1, from coordinate 56,860,908 downwards.
TGGGCACCAATCAAGGATGTGGCCGGCCATAAGGATGACTTGGGTGGATGCGAGACTTTATACATAGAGGCTACAATATGGACCTAGAAGAGGAATTGGTTTTGGCCTCCTGATGAGCTTGAGCTTCCTGTGTTCGACCTGAACACCCAACTTAAGTTCATCAATAATAACTCATACCACTAAAGAGTTATTATTGAAGTACCGCACCAATCCCATATTACATTATGGGCTCCTTCTTATCATGAGTGCGTTAATCTCCCTATGTTTAAGATATCAAATGTCCATTAATTAAATGAGTTACTAACAATTCACTTAATTAACATCTAGCTCCAAGAGTAGTACCACTCAACTTTATTGTCATATTCGAAACTAAGTCCACCTGCAGGGTTTACATGACAATCCTTATGAGCTCCTCAAGGGGGCATCATCATCCTAATAAATAGGACACAGTTTCCTTCTATAATCAACAACATCACCATATAAATAATATTATTTCCCAACTTATCGGACCTATTGATTTAACGAATAAATCTCACCCTTTGATAAATTAAAGAAATAAATACTACGTACATGTGCTTATTATTATATCGGGATTAAGAGTACGCACATTCATAATAAAAAAGGTTCTGTTCTTTTATGCAGTCAGTATAAAAGGAACAACCTCAAATGGTCTTGCTCTATACACACATAGTGTACTAGTGTGATTTTATAGTCAAGATAAATTAATACCAAATTACACTACAATCATTCCAATGGTTTGCCCCAATCCATCTTGGTTGTGAGCTTCTATTTATAATTTATAAGGAACTGATAACATGATCTTCTGTGTGACATCATACACCATGTTATCTATAATATAAATTAAATGGACAACTACATTTAAATAAATACAGACATTTGACCAATGTGATTCTTATTTCAAAATAAATGTTTATACAAAAAGCTAGGCTTTTAGTATACATTCTAACACAAACGGCCTGGAGAACTGGCTTAGCAACAAGTAATCTCTCCTGAGAGGAGTAGATGAGGATGCATTCTCTAAAAAGGGAACAGTAGGCGTCGGTCTAACCTAGAATTTTAGTGAAATTTAAAGTCAGGACTAAACAGTCTGAATACTATCAAATGAGTTGCTCTTTTTATTTCCATATTTTTCTTTTGTGCTAACACTCATGCAGGAAAGAAGATGTTAGAAAATGGTCGTCCAGGCGCCTGGACCAGGTCCAAGCACCCGAAGGTGTCTAGGCACCTGGGTCAGGGCCTTCGAGGGAGCATTGGGTAGACACCCGTGTTAGAGTGTATACTAAAAGACTAGCTTTTTGTAAACATTTATTTTGAAATAAAGAATCACATTTGGTCAAATGTCTACATTTATATGCCAAGTGTAGTTGTTCAATTAATTTATATTGTAGATAACATGATGTGTAGTGTCACACACAGAAGATCATGTTATCAGTTTCTTATAAGTTATAAATAGTAGCTCATGACTAAGATGGATAGGAACAAACCATTGGAATAGTCGTAGTATAATTTGGTATTAGTTTATCTTGACTATAAAATTACACTAGTACACTCTGAGTGTATTGAGCAGGACCATTTAAGGTAGTTTCTTTTTATATTGATTGCATAAAAGAACAAGACCTCTGTTATTATGGAAGTGTGTGCTCTTAATCTCGATATAATAACAAGTACATATATTTAGTATTTATTTCTTTAATTTATCAGTGGATGATTTAGTTCGATAAATTAATAAGCCCGATAAGTTGGGAAATAATATTATTTATAATGTGTGTTGTTAATTATAGAAGGAAATTGTGCCCTAGCGATCTAGGTTGATGATGTCTCTAAGAGGAGCTCATAAGGATTGTCATGTAAACCCTGCAAGTAGACTTAGTCCGACATGATAATAAGGTTGAGTGGTACTACTCTTGGAGCTAGAAGTTAATTATGTGAGTGTTAGTAACTCATTTAATTAATGGACATTCGATATCTTAAATACAAGGAGACTAACACACTTATGATAAGAAGGAGCCCAAAATGTAATTTGGGATTGGTGCGGTAGTTCAATGACAGCTCTTTAGTAGTATGAGTTATTATTAATGAACTTGAGTTGGGTGTTCGGGACGAACACGGGAAGCTCAAGTTCATCTGGAGACCATAAGCAATTCCTCCTCTCGGTCTCTATTGTAGCCTCTTATATAAAGTCTTATATCCACCCAAAGCCTAGCCTCTTAGCCCATGCTAGGGGCCGACTCCTATCCTTGCTTGGAGCCCAAGCAATGGGCCGACCAAGCCAAGCTTGGAGCTAAGGCTAGGGCCGACCAAGTGTGAAAGGGAAGAGGGATTTTATTAAAAATAAAATTTTGATAAAATTTTTCCTTTTATGTTTTTATCCACATGGTTTTAAAAGAGAGTTTTTAATTTTAAGATCTTTCCTTTTATAGATTTTCTACAAAGGAATAAAAGAGAGATTAGATATCATTCCTTATTTGTAAATATCTATAATGTTAAGAGAAAGATTTTAATTTTTAAGAAAACTTTCCTTTTTTGTAACCATGATATAAAAGGAGTTTTATTTTTAAATCTTATCTTTTATAGATATCCATAAAAGGATTTAAAAGAGAGATATTTTAATTTATAAAACATTCCTTTTATAGCTAACCACAAAAAGGATTTTTAAAAGAGAGATTTTAATTTTTGTTTAAAATATTTCCTTGTTTGTTTAATATGGTGTGGCCGGCCATAGAGAGGAATAAAAGGAAGTTTTATTTTTTGCCATAAAACTTTTCTTTATTGGATTCACCAAGGATTATAAAAGAGATGGAGGGGGTGCCTTCATTAGACACACAACCTATTCTATTGTTCCTCTCTTCCATCCTTGGTGGTCGGCCCTTCCTCTTCTCTTTCTCTTCTTCTTTGTTGCCGACGGCATCATCTCTTGTGGAGCTCTTGGTGGCCGGTTGCTTGGAGGTGAAGAAGTAGAGAAAGGAGGCATTGTTTTCTAGCATCCCTTGGAGCATTGTGGTGGTGGCCGAAACTTGGAAGTAAGGAAGGCTTTGGTGGATTTCTTCTTGGTAGATCGTCGCCCACACGACGTCCAAGAGAAGAAGAGGAATACAATAGAAGATCAAGAGGTTTTTGTTAACAAAGAAAGGTATAACTAGTTGTCTTGTTTCGCATCATACTAGTTTTCTTTGTACGGATTTTGAATTACCAAACACAAGAGGCTAACGATTCAAGGCAATCGAATTTATGTTTGAATTTTGTGTTTCTTTTGTTTTTCGATCTTGTGATTCGATTGTTCTTAATGGTTAAACCTAGGGTTACTATAAGGAGATTAAATATTGAAGTTCGTTGAAAGGCTTTGTCTAGGAAGTGGTGGATGATCCCATACCCAAGAAGACCTAGTGCCTCACCATGTTTAACCTGGAAGCTGATCTTTGAAATAAATATTTAATCAACTTTGTGACATAGGTGGATTTGGATCAATAATGTTAAGCATCATTTGCGATCCAAGTCAAAACCTCTAAGAACAGATAAGTTGAATTTGGAATCAATAATGTTAAGTTCTGTTTGCGATTCCAAAATTTAATTTCTAAATAACATAATAGGCTGTTAGGAAAGGTTTGAGACTTGTACAAAATTTTTGTATAGGGGAACCAGTACGATATTCTGAGTAGCAACTAACAACCCGGACGGTCCAAGCGCCTGGAGTTGTTCCAAGCTCCCGAACCGGCAAAAATCATCTTCAAGCTAAGTTGGAGCGTAATGACTGGCCAACCCACGTTAGTGGTCTAGGTACCCGAAGGGGGTCCGGGTGCCCGAAGGGGGTCCGGGCGCCCTGACATGGATAAACTTCTTGGATGAATTTTTTATGAGCGCTTGCCATGTCAGCATACTCCAGATGCCTAGGAGGGGATCTAGGCACCCAGATGGGGCTATAAAAGTAGGGTTCAACCAGCATCTTTGAGACATGATTTTGAACGACTTTCTCTCCTGCGCATTGCTCCAGAAATGACTTCACGGCGCTCGAAAGCTGATCCGACGACAACTACGCTCAAGACCTACTTCTAAGTCGTCGGTATTGTTTGCATTTGCAATTTCTTGTACTTATATTCAAATTGTATTTGTATCCTTCGATTGATTAGTGATTGTCTAATGAAAGCATTCTCACGTGCGGGCCTTGGAGTAGGAGTCATCACAGGCTCCGAATTAAGAAAACTTGGTGTTGTGTTAGCATGTGTATATTTTCTATTCCTCATTCTTTCTGCTACATTTTTAACTCGAAACAATTTCTAAAAAGGTGAAAAGTCATGAGCACTATTTAATCCCCCTCTAGTACAACGATTCTACATTATATACATCTAGGATTAATAGTATTTGGCCTTAGATGCTTAACAAGAAACAGTATAGGAGCCAAAGTCTTCCTAGGACTATATGACACTAGAATTTTAGATGATGAAAAAGCAATCATAGGATTTATTAAAGTAGACATGAACAACAACTTAAGTATCGCCTATTTCCTCAAACTTCAATATCATCATTCCATATTTTATTAAGTACATTAAAATCTTAGTCCAAGCCAAAGGCTATAGAAGCTTCCAAATACATGATGTCCAAATTGACATCATTTTCTTTAGAAAAACTATGACTCAAATAAATAATAGTTTTAAGATACAAATTAATAACATCATTGAGGCTCTTACAACAAAAAGAATTTATTTCCTAAAGCCTAGAGATTTCTCTTCTGAAACCCTAGCAGGACTAGAATGGAATATCAATCTTGTAAATTATGCACGAACACTTCAACCTACAAATTCAATTATGTATAAAGATCGATATGGCGCCCTGACTGTTAGGTTTAATGATTATAAACTATCAACTTCACAAAATGAAGAAAATGAAGAAGATGCAAATTTCAACTTAATGTGTATAGAAAAAAAATAGAGGATGAAACCTTCCTATAAATTGAACAAACTAGACAAGGTTGCAACAACTAGGAAAGAAACACCTACAATTAGCTAACCAACTCCTATATTCAAACAATGATATGAATTGTTTGTTTTAACAAGAGCCGCAACAAGGTTTTTTATATGATTTAAATGAATTCTTATACATGCCCACAGAAATGGCAACTTATCTAACCCTAAAAGAAATAACTGAACTTGAGGAATTTGGGAAGAAATAGTAAAACCTTGATAATGACGGGGAATTATACTAGGATGAAGAATGAAATGTCATTGCTAGACAACAATTTAACAAATTAAACCTCATAAACCTAGCAGAATCTACTACCACATCTACCACATCTAAACCACCAATAATCCAATATCCAGAAAGTTTTATGAGAACTATGGATTATGGACATGGCTACCCACCAAGAATAGAAATAACTTCGTATACAAATAATAATCTCTTTCTTCGAACTATTGGGAAAAGAAGGCTATCGAAAATTACTTATTTCGAAAAAATTTAGTACTTCTAAAAATAGCTGAGTGTGACGACCCTCATATGTATGTTACCTAGCTAGAATACTGGTTTGTCTCTGTCAGGAGAGATTATCAAGTCTGACGTGAACTTCACATAGAAGCGGGTGAAGCCATAATGTGCATAGGAGAAAATTACTTAGGTGATGTAGCTAGAACTGCATGGGAAGCCTACAAGGTAAAATTTCTAGAAGAAATAGCTCCTATTTCAGCTTAGGAAAATAACATCTTAAACTTTTGTTATACTATTAAGTAATAAATAACAATACCACAAGGACTGTTGATTAAACATTAGTTAACTTCGCACGATGAGTTATCTAGGCAATTGAAAAACAACTCATGAACACTAGGAAGAGAGAGAGAAGGGAAGAAGAGAGAGTGATTGAGAGAAGAGAGGGAGAGGATGAGCGTAAGGAAGTGAAGGATGCTAGATTCTAGGATTTTAGTTTCGTTATGATACTAGTTAATGTCCCTATGCATTGTTCATCTACCTAACTCCATGTTTACACTTGTGTAGAAATTCTAACTAAAGTCTGACACAATCCCGTGCAAGTTGCATCGAAGAGTTTATCAAAGTTCTAATGTCATTAAGTAAAGAAGCAACTATAGAAAGTTTGGTTAAAGGGATACCCTCTGTCTCAAGGCCCCCCAGTCATACAATCGCTAGAATTATCCAATTTACTTCCTAGCGATAAATTAATGTAATTAAGTATAAAAGCTAACCTACAAAGTCTGATTAAAGGGATACCCTCTGTCATATGGCCCCCTGATCGTACAATCACTAGATTATACAAGTCACTTTTTAACATTAATTTGGGAAAAACTCCTAAAACTCTAATTAACCTCTCTAGTATAAAATCAATCTTCGTTTCAAGGAAATGTAGTAGAAAGTAAGGGATAGCTTCTGTCACAAAGTTCCATAGTCTTACAATTCAAAGCCCTTCCTCTACATGGTAATCAAAACTCTACATCTGAATGTATTAACCTTACTCATATTTCATCAAACACATACAAGGCATAACACATAAGAACAAGTCATAAAACATATTACAGCATAAGAAAATGTCCAAATACATAGTTCATACATCTCATCACATCACCAATGCTCTCTACATCCTAAGAATCAGAGGATCTATTCCATAGAGAAGGAAATACAACCAAGAGATAATATGTAAAGCAATCTACAACTCAAAATATAAAGAGAAGAGAAGAGAAGTCTTATCCATGTAGCACCGGTCTTCTTAGATGTAATCCTTGCTTCGAAAATGGATTGATCAGTGAAAATGAAGCTTCTAGGGTTCCCCCAAGGGGGAGAACCCTTCCCCAAGAAATGGGGGTGAGCCCCAAACCAAAAGATTAGTGAAAAGGAGAGAAAAAACCCTCTATATAGAGTTGGGCATGGGCCTGGCACGACCCATGTCATAGTCGTGTGGATTCCACACGGCCAAAAGCTGCTTCATCTCTAAAAATTCCACATGGCTGTATGGCCCACATGACCTAACTTTGCTTCATCTCCAAAAATTCTACATGGCCATATGGTCCACACGGCCTAACTTTTCTTTAGCTCTGCTCAAGAGGCACGGTCGTGTGAAACCACACAGCCATGTTTCATGGCCTTGGAAAGAAAACTTGACCCTTACATGGTTGTGTCTCATAGAAACGCCTTTTAGACTATCAAGATGTGGTTTTCTCTGGTTAAAGTCTTCATCAAAGTTACAGATCTTGAAGTTATCTACATTTTGGTGTCTAGAATAGTTTATAAATCCAACTAAGTAAAAAAGTAATAGCCATTTTAAAATTATCCTATAGTGTAGAAAATTCCACACGGTCGTGCCATTTTTCAGACACGCCCATGTCTAAGAGGCATAGCCAAAGCTTGGGAAAATCTAGATTTTGACATAGTCATGCCTCATAGGCATGACCCAGACCTTTTGAAGGCTCTAGCCTCCATTTAAGCTCCGTTTTCCATTAAATTTCTTTCGTAGGATCATACACGTGTCAAGAAACATGGCTATAATGTATTCCTTGATTAAATCATCAATTTGAAAGTCTTTTGAAAGCCTTTTCCTTCATGTATATTTCGTGTGAACATAATCCTTCCCTTGACTTCACATTTTAAGGCTTTTTTACTCTATTTTTGCTCTAAAAACACGTCCTATCAATCAAAACAAGGAAAGAGTATATCTCCGAACCAAAATAGTGGGAATATAATATTATAATAAAATAGAGTACAATAAACATAGATTATACTCATAAAATATAAGTAGATATGCATTAAAATATATATAAAAATATACATAATCTATGTACATCAATGATGTAGCTAGAATTGCATGGGAAACCTACAAGATAAAATTTCTAAAAGAAATAGCTTGTATTGCAACTCAAGGAAATAACATCTTAAACTTTTGTTATACCATCTATAGACTTTTAATAGCTAGAGATGCTAATACAGGATTGGATATATGATAAAGGAAAGCAATGAGAGATCTAGAGCAACTTCAACTATTCAGTTGGATTTAGATTAAATCTTTTTGTAATGATTTCCTACCACTTACTATAGTCTCAGGAAATTATTATAATCCAGAATTAGGTAAAAGACTTTTCAGTAAATTACTAAAAGAGTTAAGCAAAGAAATTCACAAAGCATCGACAGACTTAAAAATAACACCCTAATATGATAATATAGGAGTTCGAATCCAACATATCATTTCCATACTTAAGGAAAAATGTACTTATATACAAATACAAAAATAACTTTAAAATCAACAATATAGTGTTAGTGAAGCTCAATCAAAATTTATAGTATGCCTTCGTAGGAGGCTCTATTAGAGTTCTTAAACTCGATTAAGTTTAAGTACATAAGACTAGGGTACCAATACCTGGTGGACCACATGGTGACCTTGCTCCTCATTTTGGTAATGGCGGGCTTCCTCCTTAAAGTCTTGAAGCAGGATCTGGCTGAGCTAGTGTCACTGTGGCGAGCCCTTGGCACATGTCCAATCTAGGATTTGTTCTAGAATATTTCAAATTATATTTTTAGCATTTTATTTTTTTTTAAATATTTCAAACTTCTTTTTTAATCTGAACACTATATAAGTATAGTAGACAGGGTTGTAAATTAATATAAAATTTATAAACAAGTTTAATGTTCGATTTAATAGGTGAAGTTATAGTCAAGTTAAAATTGACTTAATTCTAAAAAATTGATGAAGTTGTATATACCTACATAGTCTATAGGCACCGAAAGTCCTACTGAGTTCTATAGACATTAAATTGTATTTAATATCAAATAAATTAATGAATTGTGACATTTCAATTTGGGTAGAGATATAATGGAGTAAGTAAAAAATAAGAGGATTTATTGAAACTTTTATTTAATATCAAATAAATTAATGGATTGGGAGACATTTCAATTTGAGTAGAGATATAACTGAGTCAAAAATAGGAGGATTTCTTAAAACTTTTATTTAGTAATTTTGAGAAATATATCTAATTTTGAAAAATGGGTAGGAAAATACACATTAAATATAAGCAAATACCCCCCCCCCCTCATAGAATTTAGCCTACTCATTCCAAGTGACTCTGTTTATAAAATTGTTGTAATCAATACAGTATCTAATTACTTTCTCACAAGCCAACCCTATAGGCCCAACTATTTAACTTTAGCCATGCTCAAAGAACGAGCTACTTCTATAGCTAAACAAAGAGCTTTTGAAGCCCACTTATTGGGCTTCCCAAATACAATACCAGCTGGCATTGCTTCATATGTTCATAGTTTAGCAGAATATTCCTCTTTTCAAACTTTTTTAGAGTTATGTGAAGCACTCAAAGCCTTCTATAAAAAAAACCTTCTATAAAAGTCCTCCCCAGGGATGATTATTGTTTATGAAGCTGAATTCAGTCCAAAATTAAAATGCCAAAAGCTAAACCCAACCTATGCTAATTTTGCCAAGCATAGATGTGAATGTCAACTACCCAATTCATTTAGGAAAGCCAACATTGATTTCAAAACTTATACTGTCACCTCCTATAAAGGAAGACAAATAACACCCTTTACTTTGATAGACTATGGTCTCCTTTACAAACTCTGGGTGCAAGACCCATACTCAATAAAGACTTTTCCAAAGAAATTGGGTACTATTATCTCTCTTGCCTTAGAAGAAGAAGAAACGTTTATTGTTTGCACATTTGATAATTCTCCTCTAGAATGGATTGAACTTAAAATTGAACCTGCCAAACACTTGATCAAAATGGACATTAATGAAGTCAGAGGATATCAAGCAGAACTTGAAGACTATCCCTCTGATCCAGATATTGATTGGGAAGCCCTCCCAACCTTAGCTAATCAACTCAAACATTGGAGAACTTTTGTGTAAGGCACTAATTAGAATTGGGATAGACTTGAAGATCCTAAGAACCACTTACTTGTCAGAGAATTATTCACCTAAAAGATCTATTGGCCCAAGATATGGGTACCATATTTTTTTCTATTCTAGTTTACTACTCAACATACTACACTCTTCCAATACTATCTGAGAAAAACTGAATGACTTGTAGGTGCAGCGGAGGCCGGCAAGAGGGGGGTGAATTGCTATAAAAAAAATAAAACTACCCTCCTCGGATTTCAACTCAATTAATGCAATAGTAAATAAAATAAAGGTAGAAATAAAAGCAGAAACAGAATTTAACCTGGTTACAACCAAGAGAGTTGTTAATCCAGGGCAGTAAGAAAGCACACTAAGAAAATTCTCCTTTGCTGAAGGCGGAGAAGCCTTTTACACTCTAATGGCTCAGAACTACTGCTAGAAAATGCTTACAGAGTTGAATGTGGAAGTTCTGCTTAATTCCTAGCTCCAGGGGTCCTTTTATAGCCCCTGAAAATTCTATCACAAAGCTCCAAGGCGCCTCCATTGAGGGTCTAAGGCGCCTCCAAGTTGGGTAAGCAGATAAAACTTTATCCACGCATGAACGGTCTGTTTGACCAAGTTGAAGGCGCCTTAAACAAGGCTGAAGGCGCCTTCAACCAGCTTGAGGCGCCTTCAACCAGATTGAAGGCGCCTTTAAGCTGGAGGCGCCTTCAACCTTGTTGAAGGCGCCTTGAGCAGTGATTCTAGCACTGCTTCTTTCCGGCTTTGGCTTTCGATGCTCCATTCTTTTGGGTGATTGCGACCAACCAGAATAGGGCTCACCCGAACCCAATTCCCGGCCTTCTCCTCGAGCAGCCTTCCTTCCCGGCTTAACGTCCCTCGAACGCCACGCACGCTCTTCACGCCCACCGGAGTACTCTTCCGCAGCTCTCTCGTCCTTCGGATGCACCGAGCCTGTCGGCTCCCTTCCCGTGTCGTCCTTCTCGCTAGCTGCGTCTTCCGCTCGACTTCCTGCGCTCCTAAGTTCCTGCACACTCAGACATAGGGATCAAATATAGCAGGACCTAACCAACTTGGTTGATCACATCAAAACACCCACGGGGACCAACAATCTCCCCCTTTTTGATATGCATCAACCCAAGTTCAAGTTAGGTTAAAAACAGACACAAACAGTAATTTTAAAGAAAAATTACTAAACTAGCATGTTAAGCATAAGTTTTGCAATAAATAAAATTGCAACACATTTTAGAAAAATATAAACTTTCTAACTCCCCCTTAACTTGTCCCTATTTCTTTAACTTGTAACCTTTCTCTCCCCCTTTGATCACAGCAAAAATGGGGTAAAAATAATATTTAGCAAAAATGGGGTAAACACGGGGTAAAAAATTTCTGAGTAAAATGAATTTTCCAAATAATTTCTAACTAAAATGAATTTCTTGAATTTTTCCAAAAAAAATTCTAAGGTAAATGTTTTTTTAGAATTTTTCAAGAAAATGTTTAAAACCAACTTTCAAAGCATTATTCTATTCTAACTTTAATGCTTTTACCAGAAAGTTAATTAAACCTTTCATTTCTATATTTGGCTTCCAGTTAGTGGTGAGACACTAGGCCTTCTTGGTTATTGGAGTAACAACCACTTTCTAGTTAAAGCCGCATAAGAAAATTTTCTGTTTAATTTTCTTCTCTGAAAAGCGCTAAGTCTAACTAATATTTAAATTTAAATCAAAATTCTCTATGATTTTTAAATTTCCATTTTAGCTTCTCATAATTTCTCAAATCACAATTTTTTATAATTGTAGTGAAAAATATTGAGCATGCATAAAATTGTATATTTTCTATTGTTAGTTTGTCGAAATCTCTTAATTGACAAAATGTGTCTTTTAACTCAATATTCTTTAATAGTTTTTCAGTTTTTACTTCAAAATATTCTTTCGACAAAATAATTCGTAATTCATGAAAATCTTTCAGCAATATTCCAATTGAATCAATTAATTTGCCAAGAGGTGGAGACCATACCTGACTTACCTTGTCTATGGTTGATTCTCCCCCTATTGAGTTGTTTTCTTCTGAAAATTCTCCCCCTTCATCGATGCTCATTTGTGATGAGCATTCTAGGTCTTTAAGTTGGAGTTCGGTTTCTTGTTCTGTCTCGGCACTTATCTCGATTTCGGACTCTTCTGCCGTCGGATCAATGTCCATCGAGGAGTCGGATTCAACTTCAATTGGATCTTCGTGGAGTTTTAAGAACTTTTCCCAAAGTTCTTTTGCACTTCGGTAGTCGCCAATTCTATCGAGATCTTCATCTGGTAGTACGCTTAGAAGGTGAAATTCAGCTCGAGCGTTTGCCATAGACTCGTCACGTTGCTTATTGTTCCAGAGATGTATCTCGAGTTCTTCTCCACTCGTTGTCTTTGGTGCTTCATATCCAAATTCCATTATTGAAAAAATATTAAAATCTGTGTTAAGATATACCTCCGTTCGGTGTTTCCACGTCGCGAAGTCTCCATCGAGCTTCGGGGGATCAATGCTTGTTCCGACCATCATCTTGATCTTCGTGCTTCAGTCGGCGGTTAGTCCTTCTGAGGCGACCAGGCTCTGATACCAATTGTAGGTACAGCGGAGGTCGGCAAGGGGGGTGAATTGCTGTAAAAAAAAAATAAAACTACCCTCCTCGGATTTCAACTCAATTACTGCAATAGTAAATAAAATAAAGGCAGAAATAAAAGCAGAAACAGAATTTAACCTGGTTACAACCAAATGGGTTGTTAATCCAGGGCAGTAAGAAAGCACACTAAGAAAATTCTCCTTTGCTGAAGGCGGAGAAGCCTTTTACACTCTAATGGCTCAGAACTACTGCTAGGAAATGCTTACAGAGTTGAATGTGGAAGTTTTGCTTAATTCCTAGCTCCAGGGGTCCTTTTATAGCCCCTGAAAATTCTATCCCAAAGCTCCAAAGCACCTCCATTGAGGGTCTAAGGCGTCTCCAAGCTAGGTAATCGGATAAAACTTTATCCGCGCAAGAACGATCTGTTTGACCAGGTTGAAGGCGCCTTAAACAAGGCTGAAGGCGCCTTCAACCAGCTTGAGGTGCCTTCAACCAGATTGAAGGCGCCTTCAAGCTGGAGGCGCCTTCAACTTTATTGAAGGCGCCTTGAGCAGTGATTCCAGCACTGCTTCTTTCCGACTTTGGCTTCCGATGCTCCGTTCTTTTGGGTGATTGCGGCCAACCGGAATAGGGCTCACCCAAACCCAATTCCCGGCCTTCTCCTCGAGCAGCCTTCATTCCTGGCTTAACGCCCCTCGAACGCCGCGCATGCTCTTCACGCCCACCGAAGTACTCTTCCGCAGCTCTCTCGTCGTTCGGACGCACTGAGCCCGTCGACTCCCTTCCCGTGCCGTCCTTCTCGCTAGCTACGTCTTCCGCTCGACTTCCTGCGCTCCTAAGCTCCTGCACACTCAGACATAGGGATCAAACATAGCAGGACCTAACCAACTTGGTTGATCACATCAAAATACTCACGGGGACCAACATGACTTAGCAACAAAAGATTAGCCAGCTCGCCCTTTCAACCAGACCTAATAGGACAGCCATGTACCATACCCATTCTGCCACCTAGGCTAGTAATTATCAAGCTTCATCCTTAGACTCAACTGGTGAACACAACCTAGAAAATATGATGGAACCATAAACTAATGTTACCCATGATGCCAAGCTTATAAAATGACGATAGGCATGATATACAACTCCACTTTCTCCACTCAGAATACTACCTTCTCCACTTAGAATAGTACTTTCTCCGCTCACAATAGTACGCCCACTTCTTTTTACCACTTGCTGAACCACCTATCTTCTCTTCCAGACCCCCCTTCTTCTTTGCACGCCAACAAAGGTTTCCTTTCTCTCTATGCCATCTTTTATCTTCTCTGCTACGCAACCTTTTTCTCCCTATAAAATGCCCTTAGCTCTCTCCTTGCAAAGCATCTGACACAGTTTCCAAGTAATTTTCCCATGTGCAAGTTTCTCAGTTTGTAAGTTCCTAGTATTTTCACATGTAATAATCATATATTTATATATTCTAAATGTAATTTCCTATTACCATTCTTTTGGTTTGTAAATTTCTCTGTTTAATAAAAGCCCTTTTATGATGAACTAAACTTGTTACTAGGTTAGAGATGGCTCTGCCTTGTTCTTTCCCACCTAATACTTAATCTTATAAAACTTCCTCAGTCATTTTCTAAGTAACCAGACGATGAACAGTAACTATACAAGGAATAGAAAAATTCTGGTCAAATAAGTCATGTATAGGCTAAGGAAGGCATACTACCTAGATTCTTGAACAATAGCCGGAACATTGGTTTATGAGGTCCTTTACAGATGAGGCTCATTGAAAGAAAATCGATTAAGAATTAGGACAGAAAAATAGGATAACCTATATCTTGAGTTAGTATCTCTTTTTCAACGACAAGAAACAAACCCTAATTACCTCAAACCAACCTCCTTAGCACCTCCACTCATCCAGAAGCCTCAAAACAACCAAACAAACACTAGTTTTAGTAAACCCATGAAAATACACCCCTACATCATAACACACACATATATATATATATAATTTTGATATGTCGCCCCTTATACCGCACACCCCATGAGCACCTAAATTTTTTTATTTTAAATTTATTTTTTTTAAGCTTTTAGTTATGTCAATCAGATTTTAGATTAGGGTTTAAAGTGTGTGTAGATATAGATAATCGATCATTCATTAGAACAAAATGACTGGTTATATGTCAGCCCATCCACCAAATCGATAAGGTTGCACAAGTGTCCTGTGGCAAGATGGCCATGCCTATTTTAGCATAGAAATCCAATGTCCGGATCTATCATGACCAAACTTTAGTAGATTTTAATATCGATTGGTGGGTGGTGGGCTTGGGTTGCAATTAAAAGTTTAACCTGCCTACCTACTCTCATTCATGGCTAGCCAGATCTTCTCACAAACATAAATCTCTCACTATATATCAACCACCTCCTTAATTCCTTGCTCGATAAGTGAGTAGTGTCAGTGAAGCTCGATTGGAATTTATAGTATGCCATCATCGGAGGCTCTGCTAGAGTTCTTGAGTTCAGTGAAGCTTAAGTACGTGAGACTAGGGTGCAGTACCTGGTAAACCACATGGTGACCTTGCCCCTCTTCCAGTCATGGAGGGCTTCCTCCTTGAAGTCCTGAAGCAATATCTAGTTGGGTTAGAGTCACTTTAGCCAGCCCTCAGCATGTGTCCAATCTGGTATATGTTCTAGAATATTTCAAATTATATTTTATCACTTTAATTTTTTAAAAAAATATTTCAAACTTCTTTTCTAATTTGAACACTAGATAAGTAGAGTAGGTAGGGTTGTAAATGAATATAAAATTTATGAACAAGTTTAATGTTTGATTTAGTAAGAGTTTAGTTATGCTAGTTCAATACACATAAAGTTAAATAAATAAATAAGTTTGAATAAATCGTTAAAATAAATGAATAAGTTAGAACACATATGTATTATTTCATTAATGTCCATGGGCAAGGATTGTGAAATGTTCGTGAATAATATTTATGAATAAAGCTTTTGAACTATGTTCATCAATAGAACTCATCAATATCCCAACGGGGTGCCCGGTTGGCTAAAGGATGATAGATTTACTACAATGGGGTAGAGATCAATTCCTGATAGGAACATGCCTTCAGGAAAAAACTCCTCCCATACCCTATTCATTTAGCAGTAGGTTATAAGTTGATCTTGTGATTTATATCCCTTCATATAACCTGGGGATGAGTTGTGAGGGGCTCTTGGGGTGAGCATAATCACTTTTTGTTACAATTAATAAAACTCATCAACATGAAAAATAATTTTTAAAACTTACAAAATAAAGATCGGAAGGTGTTTGGGTGACCAAATGGAGATAAATTCTAACTAACAAAGTCATGAACTTCCAGGAGACCAAAGTGAGATTCGGATGACCTTAGTGTCTGAGCGACCAAAGTAGCTTACAAGCGAGCAGAGAAGGTGTGATTCAACGATCTAGAGAAGAAAGTCAAGCATAGGAGTTCACCATGCTCCTAGCACCCTAAGAGAGTCTAAACGATTGGAGTTCGTAGAGTTATCCTGATCCAACGTCGAAGTGGATCAAGTTTGTAGTCGAGTCAACATATTCCAAGCAATTAGAAAGGCTTCCAGTCGACCAAAAGAATACCACATCAACATTCGACAGGGCTCTATAAAAGGAGACTTGAGGCACTAGTTTTCATAATAATACATTCATTCAAAACCTCTCATTTAGTGCTTGTTTCCTTCTTTGTTTGTGTTGATACGCTACATCTGTGCTCTTCAAGTTCAATCGGCAACTTTATACTTGTAATTTACATCTTTATTTAGTAGTCTTACATTTTATACTTCTTGTATTCTTGTGCTTAACTTAGATTCTTGTTAAAGATTTTTCTCTACCTCCATAAGCTTTTTGGTAATGAGACCATTTATAAGAATCTCTATTTTTTTAATAGTTCAAGCATTGCAATCTTTATTAGGTTTATTATCATAAATTGTTAAGTTTATTTTTTGTTTAGTAAAGTTAAGATTAAATTGCATATCTAACTTAGTTTACTCTGCCCAGTTTAAATTCCTCTGTTTAATCAGTTAATTTCTTTTCCACTATTTATTATGATTAACTAATTGATTGCTTATTTATTATCAACTCATAAAAATTATATACGCTATTCACCCTCTCTAGTATAAACATGATCCTACACCAAGAACATATTGGTGTTGCTATTAAGTGAATATATATTAAACCTATATCCAACGATAAATTTGTGAAAAATTTACACAAAATTATATGAATTTTAAAAGCTCACAATAACTTATCTAGGGTGTGAAACCAAAGTTGAAGGGTATGGTTACACTAAAGAGATTTCTAGGAATACATTGGTCTTTGTTTGAATTGATCTGAATGTGTCTAAGGCTATCAATGACTTTTGACTAAAACTGACTAATAGTTATACAATGTCCAAAATTTGAAATTTTCAATATAATTAGGGTTATAGGAGTCTCATGAATACATTGATGATGTTATTGAGTGAATATGATGAGCGTAAGTGCATAAGTGAGTTATAATAAAAGTACACAAGATTAAATTTATTTTAGAAACTCATAGCCAGAGCAACCTATATAGAATGTCGAGACAAAGTTAGAGGGCATGGTTATACTATAAGTACTTCATGGTAATTTTTGATGTGATCAATCGAGTCAAGTTAGGTCATGTTGTCTTTTGATACCTTGTGTCTAAGTGTGCAAGGACTTAAGAGCATAAAAAATCGAGTGAAAGACTCAGCTAGAAAGAAGGACAGCATAGGAGAAAGTCGACGGGCTCGGTGCGTCCGAGGGACGAGGTGCCGCAGAAGAGTATGCTGGCGATGAAAAGAGAGCACAGGATATTTCCGAGGGACGAGAAGTCAGAGTGAAAGATTGCTTGAGAAGGCCGGAAGATGGGTTCGGGTGAGTCCAATTTCGGATGGCCAAAATCACCTAAGTAATCAAAGGAGGTGGACCAGTTGGCTAAAGCTAACTGATCTAGGCACCAGGACTTGGTCCAGGCACCCAGACCCCCTGAGGTAGCCCAGGGGTACCTCGACTCAGCAACTCTGCGGATAAAAGTCAACAAGGATCCAAGCGCCCAGAGTTGTTCCAGGCGCTCAGACTAGAGAGGTTTTATCAAGATTGAGCTGTTGCGATCCATTGCGATGTGGATAAAGTTTTATCCACACCCAGATGCCAGGAAACCTTTTAGGCACCTAGAGCAGGACTATAAATATAGCACTAGTCTCAATAGTTCAAAACAACACTTCTAAAACGAATTCTTTTTCTGTTCTACTACATTGTTTGTGAGCTGTCAATGTTGTAAGAGGCTACTCCACCCAAAGGAAATTTTAGTTAGCTTCATTTGCCTTGGATTAGCAATCCTCTGATTACAAACCAAGTAAAAAAGATATGTCTCTTCCTTTCTTGTTAATTAGTTTACTATTAAACAAGTGTGTATTAATTTGGTTTGATAAGTGGAGAAATGTTTATTTTAAATTTCAGGTAAGTCATCCTCCTCTTGCCGACCGCAAGGGACCGACAAGTGATATCAGAGCCCAACTGCTTCAAAAGGACTAACCATAGACCGAAGCATAGAAGATGATGGCCAGACCAAACATCTACTCGCCTAAGTTCGAGAGGGAGTTTGTGATTTATAAAAAGAAGATGGAAGTATTCTTCAAAACTGACTTTGAATTATTAATAATAATGAAGTTTGATTTTGTAGCACCGAAGGATCAGTAAGGGAACGACAAAGAAGAATATGAATGGACGAAAAAGGAGCAAGCTGACTTCGTGGTAAATGACAAGGCAGGATTCCATCTACTAAGTATTTTACTGTCACAAGAAGTTAACTGGATCGAAGCCTACGAGTCGACCAAGAGCTCTTGAATAAATTTCTAGAACTACACGAAAGGACCTCGAAGGCAAAACTTATCAGATGAGACCTGCTTCGGAACCATATCAGCAACCTCCGGTGAGAAGAAGGTGAAACTATCACACGCCTCCACTCGATAATTAAAGAACTCATCACCAGACTCATGAATCTTAGAGAAAAGGTAACCAACCGAGATTCATTAAGGTACGTGCTTAACGCTTTTCCTAGGACTCCTGAATGGGCAACCCTAGTAGATGCATATTTCATCTCTAAGGACTTAGAGGTAAGTAATTTAGAGGAATTGTTCTCTACTTTTGAAATTTATAAGTCAAGATATGCAAATGTAAAGGAGTCAAAGCACAATATTACCTTAAAGGCAAAAATAGGCGAACCAGATTCTGGGGCATACCTTGACGATGAGGAAATGACGTTTCTGGTAAGGAAGTTCAAAAAAAAATTAAAGCTAATAATTTCAATCAAGTGTAGGCCAAGAAAAGGAGAAGAAAAGTAAGATGCTATCAATGCAATGAAGAAAGGCACATCAAAGATAACTGCCCAAAATTAAAGAATAAGAAGAAGGACAAGAAGTCGACCAAGACAAAGCACAGAAATCTAAAGGAGATGTGGGACGAAACGTCATTAGAGTCGAAGATCGAAGCCCACACCGGACTTGTGTTGATGGCAAGTCACCAAGAAGATGACAAAGCAAGTTCATCATAGATGAGCATCAAAAACATCGATGAAAGGGGAGCAACATTAAAAGAAAGCAGTTGTACATGAGGAATATCATATAATGAGATCGATAAGGTAAGTTAGGTACGATCTCTACATCCTAATAAGTTATTTAAAATTATAAAAATATTGTATAAAAATTTTTGTAAATTAGAAATAGAAAATAGAAAATCTAAAAAAAGAAAATGAGGAGTTAAAATTAACCTTAGCAACATCTTGTTGATTAGAAGATTTCAACAAGATAAAAATTGAAAATGAAATATTAAAAATAGAAATACAAAATTTGAAGAATTTGCATGCTCACATGTTCAACAACTTAAAAATTATAATGGACTAAATTGACATTTTAGATATCATAAGGGTCAAATTAGAAAATTATCATAAAAATATATTCCTAGAAAGTTTTTGATTAACCAAGTAGAAAGGAACCTATATTGGGTTCCAAAATCTTGCTTAGATTAAATTTTTATACATGTCATATTTTTAAATTGATTTATTTTTTATTGTTTACTTAGAATTATAAAAATAAATTTTTTCATATAATTTCTATTTGAAATTAATTAGATATTATTTTTTTAATAAAAAGGATTACATTTCTTAACTGTAGGGAAATTTTCAACATTTTTTAATCGTTGTATCAATTCTTATGAATTTTTTTAATAAAAATCAAATTATTCAATTAAAAAATATTTTGCAGTGCTATTTTTTGTAAAATTTATTTTTTTTATCAAACTTTATCATATTCTCTATCCAAAGAAATATTTTTTAATTTTTTTAACCATTATTGAATTTTCTATGAATTATTTATCCAAATGCTGATTTTTAATATTAAAAATTCTCAAAGATTGAATTTTTGAAAATTCATTTTTTTCTATAAAATACTTGCTCTATTACATTCTCAGAAATTTTTGACGATTTTTTGAGTTTAGAAACTATTTTTAAGCAATTTTTAAAGAAAATATATCTTTATGTAGAAAAGAATTTATTACTACTTAAATTAATTTTAATTTTTCGTGAAAATTTTATCTCTACTTTGGATATATCTGTTTAACCGTTATAAAAATTTTCAAAATTTTCTCACTATTAAAAATATTTTTTTAAATAGTTTATAAATTATAAAAATCTAGATTTTCAAAATTTAAAGTTCTTGATTTTTTTGTATGATAGTCATTGTATTTTTATCCCTTAGGCTTTGTTTTGAATTTCATTCAAGATTATTTTCTTAGCATACCTATTGATCTTGTTCGAACCAGGAGTCAACGGAAACTGGGGGTGTGGCGCTTCTTGCTGGATCCTCGAGTGCTCCGGTGAACCTGCAACAAAACCGAGCCTGGGGGGTGTCCCGGCAACGGCCCTCCGACGCTCAAGTTAGGCGAGGAAATAGAGGAAGAAGGTGGCTGTAGAATCAAGACTTTTGTACCTCCGGTGAAGAAATGGAGACCTTATATAGACCTCTCGAAGGGGCCTGGGCGCGCCAATCAAAGCAATCAACTGCTTTCGACCATGCCCAGGTATGGGTCTGTCAGAAGGACCATGCCCAGGTATGGGTCTGTCAAAAAGACGTCCATAGGGTCATACCGTTACTATGTCAACCTCTCCATGATGTGACGGCGAGATCCTCCCTCTTGCAAACTTGTGTACGGCCTAATCATCAGACACGCCTCAGCTGACATCCCATATCCCGAGCCGAACGAATAGGCCGCTCGGCTAATCTTTGCATCCTCGCCCTTATCCTGAACGAGCGGACCACCCGCTCGGCCCTCGGTCCCAGCCGGGCGGACACCCGCTCGGCCATTCAGTCTTCCCGCCTTGGCGTCGGAAACCCAAGCCCATGGCTGGGTTATCTTTGGTTCCGCTCGGACCTACTCAGCTGCTCGGCGCGGCCATTAACCGCTTAGTCAGCCCTCCATCTGTCCTCAAGCTGAGACCCTTCTAGTCGAAGGAGGCAGTGAGTCCGACTGACTGGACTATGTGTCCGAGCGGGCGGTCGTCGCCTTACCGTCGCTTATAATATCCCTTGAGCCGTTCGGCCCTTATGCCAAATTCAGCCGCTCGGCTCTTCGTTTTGGTTGTCTTGTCGCTCAACGTGGATGTTTGCTTGTCTAAATCTTCTCGAAAATCACGCAAATCCTCTTCATTAAGCCGAAGCATGCGCGGTATGGGCGCATTAATTGCGCCTGGTGACAGAGCGCCACATGGCTCTTCTTGCGTGGCGGTGATGATCCGTATGATGGGACGCCGATTACTTTGAAATGGACGGTTAGATGATGACCTCGTCTCTCGTGACCTGCATCCGACGGCGGAGGCCGACCGGCCTCGGCCGTATAAAGCCTCCGTCTCCTTCCTTCGCCGCATGTTTGCTTGCGCGTTGTCCTTCTGCCTCTTCTTCTGCTGCGGCCCCCGACGATCCAGTTCCTGTTTTTCGGCGGCTACCATCCCACCGGTGATCCTTTCCGCCCGTTTCCTTCTCAGTGAGTCTTCTCCCTTCGTTTACAAGGTCTTCCCAACTCGTTTT
Organism: Zingiber officinale; assembly: GCF_018446385.1. Classification (NCBI taxonomy): domain Eukaryota; kingdom Viridiplantae; phylum Streptophyta; class Magnoliopsida; order Zingiberales; family Zingiberaceae; genus Zingiber; species Zingiber officinale. Next base: position 56,839,325 of record NC_056003.1, on the reverse strand, counting down.
GCCTCTTTCGTTCCCATTCCTTCGGTTTCTTGCTATCTTTTTGCTTCTCCGAGATGGCAAGCTCCTCCGAACCCGCTGTTGGTGTTCATGGCCCTTGGTATCAGACCATGGAGAGTCGATTTGATGAAGAGGGCGCTCGGCGCCTTGTTCGGACGTACGGGATTCCTGATGACCATGAAATAGTTATAGCCGACCCGATCAACCGACCCCATGACCCTTCGATCGGCACCGTTTGTTTTTTTCTAGACCAATTCCAGGGTGGCCTTAGATTTCCTACCCATCCCTTTATTTTAGAGGTTTGTAATTATTTCCGCATCCCGCTCGGCCAACTTGTGCCGAATTCCTTTAGGCTGCTGAGCGGGGTGGTCGTCCTCTTTAAGCTGCACAGTATCCCACTCGACCCCAAGATATTCCACTATTTCTTCTACCCCAAACAATCCGAGTTGGGCACTTTTATTTTCCAAAGTAGAATAGGCTTCAAATTTTTTGATAATATGTCGACCTCCAACAAGCACTGGAAGGAGTTCTTCTTCTATATACGACTTCCCGAGCGGCCAGCATTTAGAACCAAATGGCAGACCGCTGTGCCGACCCAGCCAGAGCTCGGCAAATTCAGAAGCAGTCCAGCCTACCTTCATGCGGCAAACTGGTTGTCCGGTCAACGGTACAAAATCGACCAGTTGCTTCTCAAGGGGGTGTTGTACATTTTTGGATTATCTCCCGTTCGGGCCAACCTCCCCTACCGCATGGGTAAGGACTCTTTACTTCTTTCACCTTTTTTGTCTAACTGATTTTAATTTCTTCTGCTGCAGCTGAAGTCATGTGGCGCTCCAAGGCTACCGATCATCTGAAATTGAAGGCCGTGGAAATTGAGGCGGCCACCAAAAAAGAACTCGCCGAGCGGGGTCTCATCCCCAGCCGCCCGGCAGATGCAGGAGAGGGGGGGCGCAGTCCGCCCCTGAAACAGAAGTTGCCCAAGCCGCTTCAACGGAGGTCGAGGCGGATCCTGTTTCTTCTGCTCCAGCCGAGCTGGGAATCCCCCAGACCGGGGATTCACCACTGGGAGTTCGGCGGAAACGTCGAAGAGACTCCAGCCTTCCGCCGACCAAAGAGGGCGAACCACGGGCGCCGATCGAGATTGCCTCGCCCGATCGCACGGAGTCGCAGATCGGGACCCCCGTGGCCTCGCCCATCGCACAGCACTCTGACTCTCCTCCGCGGAATCGTCGTCGCTTACGACGGTTGAGCGAGACTTCAACCATAGGGGAGTCCTCGGGCCAGGCGACTGCGGCCGAGAAAGGGCCGGCCGGCCACCCGACCATCAAGACGACCCTCCGATTTCCTTCGGAGGAATATTTATTATCTGCCGATCGGCCATCAAGCCCCGTTCACGAAATAACCCTGACGGGTCCGCTCGCCAAGCTCTTCGAGGACGCCCAGATTCAGGTGGCCCTCATGACGCCCAAGCAGCTCGGCGATAACAACATGCAGCAGGTCACTCAGGTACGTTCATTTTTCTTCCTGTGCCATGCTATCGTTTGGCTCCTGATTTTATTATTTCCTTTACAACGTTGGGCTGAGCAAATCGCCACTAGCCATCGGCTAGTCGAGCTGGAGGATCTCCTGGAAAAACTCCAAGTGTCGGGAGGTCCATCGGCCGAGCGGGAGAAACAAGCCCTCGAGGCCGAACAGAAGAAGGCCGCCGACCTGGCTACAGAGGTGGCTCGACTCGAAGACTTAGTGAAGAAGCGCGACGGGGACATTAAGCGTGCCAGCAGCTAGAAGAGGCGGGCGATTGCTGATCTGGATAAGATGAAAGTTGAAGTCCGAGCCCTAGATCAGCAATCTAAAAAGCTGGAGGCCCAACTGGCTGCCGAACGGGATGGGCGCTCTGCTGAACGCACCAAAGCGGAGGTGGACCAGAAAGTTCTTCAAGATTCACTGATTGCCTCCCGGACGGCGCTCAGACAATATAAGGAGGGAGAGTCGAGTCGCCTAGCAGCAGCGCGCCAAGAATACCTCCGCTCGGAGCGGTTCGGCGCAAAATTCGGCGGCAAAGTCTCCTCAACTTTCGCCGAGGCGGTCAAGGTTACCATGGCGTACTTGAAGAAGGGTGGCCACCTTCCTGCGGTAATGCACATTCCCGCCTCCGACCTGGCGGCCATGATAGATGATATCCCGGATGCCTTTTTTAATTTTGAGGACCCGGAGTGAGGTGAGTTCTTCTAAGTACTTTCTGTATTTCATCCGCTTTGCGAATGTAAAACTTTTGTACGTGCCGTTCGGCATAATTGTGTTCCTTTACTTGTATTTTTGTTTGCCCTTCATTGCCCCTTTTTATTCTGTTTGATGCTCATTCGTAGAATCAATGAGGTTCCACGTGTTTCTCACTAGACGACCGATCAGGTTAATCGATTGGCTCGTTTTCCTCAAAATCGTTTAGCGCTTGGCTATACTGTTTGCGTTCAGCGAATGCGAAGTATTGACAAACTGACGGCTGATCGGCCTTAATCAATTTAGTACTTGCGAACGCTCATTATTTGGCGTCCTTAGTTCCGTCCAAGAAGTTCATAGTCGCGGGTTCGGCACTCGATCTTTAACGACGGGGCTCGTCGACTTTCCGCTCGGACGCTTATAGGCGCCGGCTCGTCTCTCGATCTTTAACGTCAGAGCTCGACGACGCGGATATTTATAGCCGGTCGGCGCGGCTCTCGATCTTTAACGACGGGGCTCATCGACCTTTCGCTCGGACGTTTATAGACGCCGGCTCGTCTCTCGATCTTTAACGTCGGAGCTCGACGACGCGGATATTTATAGCCGGTCGGCGCGGCTCTCGATCTTTAACGACGGGGCTCGTCGACGCGGATATTTATAGCCGGTCGATCTTTAACGACGGGGCTCGTCGACGCGGATATTTATAGCCGGTCGGCGCGGCTCTCGATCTTTAAAGACGGGGCTCGTCGACCTTCCGCTCGGACGTTTATAGACGCCGGCTCGTCTCTCGATCTTTAACGTCGGAGCTCGACGCGGATATTTATAGCCGGTCGGCGCGGCTCTCGATCTTTAACGACGGGGCTCGTCGACCTTCCGCTCGGACGTTTATAGACGCCGGCTCGTCTCTCGATCTTTAACGTCGGAGCTCGACGACGCGGATATTTATAGCCGATCGGCGCGGCTCTCGATCTTTAACGACGGGGCTCGTCGACCTTCCGCTCGGACGTTTATAGACGCCGGCTCGTCTCTCGATCTTTAACGTCGGAGCTCGACGATGCGGATATTTATAGCCGGTCGGCGCGGCTCTCGATCTTTAACGACGGGGCTCGTCGACGCGGATATTTATAGCCGGTCGGCGCGGCTCTCGATATTTAACGACGGGGCTCGTCGACCTTCCGCTCGGACGTTTATAGACGCCGGCTCGTCTCTCGATCTTTAACGTCGGAGCTCGACGACGCGGATATTTATAGCCGGTCGGCGCGGCTCTCGATCTTTAACGACGGGGCTCGTCGACGCGGATATTTATAGCCGGTCGGCGCGGCTCTCGATCTTTAACGACGGGGCTCGTCGACGCGGATATTTATAGCCGGTCGGTGCGGCTCTCGATCTTTAACGACGGGGCTCGTCGACGCGGATATTTATAGCCGGTCGGCGCGGCTCTCGATCTTTAACGACGGGGCTCGTCAACCTTCCGCTCAGACGTTTATAGACGCCGGCTCGTCTCTCGATCTTTAACGTCGGAGCTCGACGACTTTCAAGGCTAACTCCTTACCAGGTCGAGCGACCTTGGCCTTCATACCTTATCCCGTGCTTGAACAGTTTTTATGCCCATCCGAACGGCACGGGTCATTTGCTTACGAATTTAAATGTATACTCCTCCTGGCCGATCGGCTCGGGGGCCTTCGCTATTCGAGCGCTTGGCTCGAATAATCCATATGTCCCTGCCGAACGGTACGCCGTTCAGCGGAGAATGCTCAATGTGTTTTCATCTTTTTGCTCCCTGCATCACAAGTATATAGGCGACTTAAAAGTATATAAATTTATATTTAGCGCACCTTTCACCTAGCTGGGAGAACGTACTCCTGGCTGAACGGCTCAGGGTCTGCTTCGTCGAGCATTTTGGCTCGGATAATTTACCTCCGTCCGAACGGTACGGGGCCTTCGATTCTTGTTGATGATGCCTTATATTTGTTCTCTTGATTCTTCATTTCTGCATTTCAAGTATTCAGTCGAAAAAAGTACACAGGATGATCTACATTGATACACCTTTCACCCCGCCCGGTAAGGTTGGAGGTGGTTCGCGCTCCACGGTCTATCTAACTGCCGACCGTCCTCATCCTCCAAATAATACGCGCCCGAGCGGAGCTTTTCGATGATTTTGAAGGGACCTGCCCACGGAGCTTCAAGCTTGCCGACGTCGCCGACCGGCTTGACTTTCTTCCAGACCAGGTCGCCGACCTGGAATGATCTGGGAATGACGCGCCGGTTGTAGTTTTGCTTCATCCGCTGACGGTATGCCATCAGCCGAATGGATGCCTTGGCTCGCTCCTCGTCAACCAAATCCAGCTCCATGTTCCTTCGCTCGGCGTTGCCTTCATCGTAACATTGGACTCGGACGGACTCGACGCCGACTTCAACCGGAATGACCGCTTCGCCGCCGTACACCAGATGAAAAGGTGTGACGCCCGTTCCTTCCTTAGGAGTCGTTCGTATGGCCAGCTTCCCCCCACGTGGTCGAGCCGAGCGCGCAGAATACGGAGAATTTCCCGATTGGCTACTTCGGCTTGACCGTTGCTTTGGGGGTAAGCCACGGACGTGAAGTGTTGCTCGATGCCGTAGCTTTTGCACCAATCTTCTAGCACCTTCCCTGTGAATTGCCGCCCATTGTCGGTAACCAATCGGCGAGGGATACCGAACCTACAGATGATGTGTTGCCAGATGAATTTTTTGACCATCTGCTCGGTGATCTTGGCTAGTGGTTCGGCCTCCACCCACTTGGAAAAATAATCGACCGCCACCAGCAAAAATTTCCTCTGCCCGGTCGCCATCGGAAATGGACCCACAATATCCATTCCCCATTGATCGAAAGGACATGAAACGGTTGATACTTTCATCTCCTCTGCCGGTCGGTGGGAGAAGTTGTGATACTTCTGGCATGAAAGGCATGTAGATACTGTCCGAGCGGCGTCTATTTGTAAGGTCGGCCAAAAATATCCAGCTAGCAGGATCTTCTTAGCTAGTGACCGTCCGCCCGGATGTCCTCCGCACGATCCTTGATGTACCTCTTGGAGGATGTAAGCCGAATCTTCCGAACTCACACACTTCAACAGCGGGCGAGAGAAAGCCTTCTTGTAGAGATGATCGCCGATGAGTGTGAATCGATCGGCCCTCCTCCTGAGCAGCTGGGTTTCTTCCCGATCGGCCGGTGTGACACCCGAACGCAAAAACTCTGTGATGGGAGTCCTCCAGTCGTCCGGAAACATGAGGCCTTCCATCCGGTCAACGTGTGCCACCAAAGATACTTGTTCAATTGGCCTCGGTACAATGACTGGCGTTATAGAACTTGCTAGTTTGGCCAACTCATCGGCGGCTTGGTTCTCCGTTCTGGGGATCTTCCGAATAAGGACCTCTCGGAAAGTAGCTTTGAGTTTTTCAAAGGCCTCAGCGTAGAGTCTAAGCCGAACGCTGTTGATTTCAAAGGTGCCAGAAAGTTGCTGAGCGGCCAACTGTAAATCCGAATAAAGTGTCACCCGACCGGCTCCTACATGCCGTGCTGCCTGCAATCCGGCTATGAGGGCCTCATACTCCGCTTCATTGTTGGTTGCTTTGTAATCCAGCCGGACGGATAGGTGCATCTTTTCTTCTTGAGGTGAGAACAGCAATATTCCAATCCCACTTCCGAGTCGAGTGGAAGACCCATCCACATATATTCTCCATATAGCTTCTGGCTCTGGCCTTTGCACTTCGGTCACAAAATCAGCCAAGGATTGCGCTTTGATCGCCAAGCGGGGCTGGTATTGGATGTCAAATTCACTTAGTTCTGTCGTCCACTTGATGAGCCGTCCGGACGCTTCTGGATTCAACAGTACTCTTCCTAGTGGACTGTTCGTCCGGACAATGATGTGGTGAGCCAAGAAATATGGTCGAAGGCGCCGAGCGGCTAGAACTAAAGCAAAGGCCAACTTCTCGAGCCCAGTGTAACGAGATTCAGCATCTTTTTAAAATGTGGCTCAGAAAATACACCGGCTGCTCTTCGCCGCTCGCCCTCACAAGTGTTGAGCCTACAGCATGCTCAGTTGACGACAAATAAATATAAAGTGACTCACCCCCGATCGGCTTGGCAAGTACAGGCAGAGAGTTAAGGTATGTTTTCAATTCTCCGAATGCTCGGTCACATTCTTCATCCCACTGGAACTTAGTAGCCTTGCGCAGAATCTTGAAGAATGGTAGGCTCCGATCGGCGGTTTTGGAGATGAATCTGGACAAAGCAGTTATCCGACCGGTCAACCGCTGTACTTCCCTTGTATTTCTGGGAGGCGACATGTCTTGTAGAGCTTTCACCTTGCTAGGATTTGCCTCGATTCCCTGCTCGGTCACTATGTACCCCAAGAAACACCCTGCTTTTGCTCCGAACAGGCACTTCTGGGGATTTAGCTTGACTCCATATTTGCGTAGCGTTCGGAAGGTTTCTTCCATGTCCTTGAAGAGATCGGCCGCTCGGAAGGATTTGATAAGAATGTCGTCCACATAGACTTCCAGATTCCTCCCGATCTGCTCCCTGAACACCTTGTTCATCAAGCGTTGATAGGTGGCCCCGGCATTCTTCAATCCGAATGGCATTACGTTATAGCAATATGTGCCGTCGGCAGTCACGAAGCTGACTTTTTCTTGATCTTCACGGGCGAGCGGCACTTGATGATAGCCTTGGTAGGCGTCGAGCATACATATTAACTCGCAGCCGGCCGTAGAGTCCACCAGCTGATCTATCTTTGTTTAAGTCCCTAAAGTCGATGCAGACTCTCCACTTGCCGCCCGGCTTGGAGACTAATACTACGTTAGCCAGCCAGCTCGGGAACTGCAGCTCGCGTATGTGGCCGGCCTCCAGAAGTTTCTCTACTTCGGCCCGGATGATGGCATTCTGCTCGGCACTGAAATCTCTTTTTCTCTGCTTTATCGGCCGAGCGTCCGATCGGACATGCAACTCATGCTGCGCTATGCTCGGCGAGATTCCGGGCAACTCATGTGTCGACCAGACGAAGACATCATGATTTCGTTGGAGGCATTGGATCAGCTCTGCCTTCTGCTCCTCCTCCAGATCAAAGGCGATAAAAGTCGTGGCTTCCGATCGGGTTGGATGGATCTGAACCTCCTCCTTTTCATCATAAATTAAAGCAGGAGGTTTCTTGGTTATGGCGTGTACCTCGATCCGGGGCGCCTTCCGAGCGGAACAGGCTTCTGCTCGGATCATCTCTATATAGCACCGCCGAGCTGCTAGCTGATCTCCCCGTACTTCTCCCACTTTGTCCTCCACGGGGAACTTGATCTTCTGATGGAAGGTTGAGACGACTGCTTGGAATTCGCTGAGCGCCGGTCGTCCCAAAATGACGTTGTAGGAAGAAGGAGAGTCGACCACCACGAAGTTTATTGTCCTAGTCCTCCTGAGCGGCTCTTCTCCCAGCGAGGTAGCCAGTCGGATCTGTCCGACCGGCTGCACTTCGTTACCCGTAAACCCGTAGAGCGGCGTTGTCATGGGCAGCAGCTCGGCTCGATCAATTTGCAGCTGATCGAATGCCTTCTTGAATATAATGTTGACCGAGCTCCCTGTGTCAACAAATATGCGGTGAATAGTGTAATTTGCTATTACCGCTTTAACGAGCAGAGCGTCGTCGTGGGGCACTTCAACGCCTTCTAAGTCCCCGGGTCCAAAAGTGATTTCTGGTCCACTCGCCCGCTCCTGGCTGCAACCGACCACGTGGATCTGGAGCTGCCGGACGCCCGCCTTTCTGGCTCGATTGGAGTCTCCCCCGGTCGGCCCGCCGGTAATAACGTTGATCTCGCCCCGGGAAGTATTGCTCCTGTTTTCCTCTTCCCGAGTGGACGGTCGGGACCGTTCTCTGGACGCCCGGCGATTCTCCTGTCTCGGAAATCGGTGTCGATCGGGCGTCTGTTGATGTCGCCTCTCGGTGCGGGTCCGGTCGGCTTCATGGGTCCTTTGTCTCCTGTCGCTGGGAGGAGACCGTCGTTCGGCATTCCTGGGAACGGGATTAGCCACGAAGGGAAGACTTGGACAATCCCTCGTGTTGTGTGTATCCGTCCGGTGGAAGGAGCAGAACATAGGGGTCCATTTCTTCTTGGGCTTGCTCCGAGCGACAGCTACTTCTTGCACTTGGGACCTCATACGAGGGGAGCGGATTGCTTCAGCCCTTGGTCCTTTCGGCGGTTGATGAGCGGCGAAGGGTCTCCGCTCGGCAGGAGGAGCCCGTTCGGTCGGTATTTCTTTTTTCCTGGCCGCTTGCGCTTCCTCCACGTTGATGTATTCATTGGCTCGGTATAGCATATGATCATAATCTCGGGGCGATTTCCGAATGAGTGATCGGAAAAAATCCCCATCCACTAGACCTTGTGTGAAGGCATTCATCATGGTCTCCGAGGTGGCTGTTGGAATGTCCATGGCCACAGTGTTGAATCCCTGAATGTAGGCACGGAGAGATTCGCGGGCTTCCTGTTTGATGGCGAACAAGCTGACACTTGTCTTCTGATAACGCCTACTGCTGGCAAAGTGGTGGAGGAATGTCGTTCGGAAGTCCTTGAAGCTTGTGATGTATCCGTCCGGCAGCCTCCGAAACCACCGTTGAGCCGATCCAGAAAGAGTGGTAAGAAAGACTCGGCACTTTACGCCATCTGTATATTGATGGAGCGTAGCTGTGTTATCAAACTTACCCAGATGATCATCAGGGTCCGTTGTACTCGCCGATCGTCGGAGGCACGTAGTGCTTGGGTAGAGGGTATTGTAGAATAGCCTCCGAGAATTGGCGATTGATCCGCTCGGGAGATGAGTCCGCCCGGGGAGCTTTCCCTTTTCTGTCATCTCGCCTTGCCATTTCGTCTGAAAAAGATCCTCTATCTCTTCGAGCTGGTACGGCTTGAGGGGTGCGAAATAAGGCCCGATGGAATGCAACGGTGGCTTGAGGTGCTTCTGCTCGTCCACCCGACGCAGATGTTGCTTGTTGCTCCGGCCGCTCGGCGTCTGCTTTCTGTTTTTGCTCCACAAGTTTGGCGGCCCTTATCTCGACCAGAGCTTCGAGTTCTTTCGTCGAAAGCGCCACCGTGTGTTGTCGTCCAGCCTCATCCATTGTTTCCAGTCGGATGCAGGAGCGTTCCCACAGACGGCGCCAAATTGATCCTGTCCGAACCAGGAGTCAACGGAAGCTGGGGGTGTGGCGCTTCTTGCTGGATCCTCAAGTGCTCCGGTGAACCTGCAACAAAACCGAGCCGGGGGGTGTCCCGGCGACGGCCCTCCGACCCTCAAGTTAGGCGAGGAAATAGAGGAAGAAGGTGGCTGCAGAATCAAGACTTTTGTACCTCCGGTGAAGAAATGGAGACCTTATATAGACCTCTCGAAGGGGCCTGGGCGCGCCAATCAAAGCAATCAACTGCTTTCGACCATGCCCAGGTATGAGTCTGTCAGAAGGACCATGCCCAGGTATGGGTCTGTCAGAAAGACGTCCATAGGGCCATACAGCTACTATGTCAACCTCTCCATGATGTGACGGCGAGATCCTCCCTCGTGCAAACTTGTGTACGGCCTAATCATCAGACACGCCTCAGCTGACATCCCATATCCCGAGCCGAACGAATAGGCCGCTCGGCTAATCTTTGCATCCTCGCCCTTATCCTGAACGAGCGGACCACCCACTCGGCCCTCGGTCCCAGCCGGGCGGACACCCGCTCGGCCATTCAGTCTTCCCGCCTTGGCGTCGGAAACCCAAGCCCATGGCTGGGTTATCTTTGGTTCCGCTCGGACCTACTCAGCTGCTCGGCGCGGCCATTAACCGCTTAGTCAGCCCTCCATCTGTCCTCAAGCTGAGACCCTTCAGGAAGTGGATCCCCCATTCTTACCGCCGGATCACCTATATTTTTAATGTAATCAAAGGGGGATAATTAAAGGTTAAATCGAGGGGGAGGGTACATCTTGACTCTTGTATATTTTTTTTTAATTGCAAAATTTATACTTGTTACCTTACTGTTATTTGTTTTTGTTTTACCCTAACTTAATTTAGATTATTCACATAAAAAAAGGGGAGATTATAAGTACTCTATGGTAGTTTTTGATGTGATCAACCGAGTCAAGTTAGTTCCTGTTATCTTTTGATACCTTGTGTCTAAGTGTGCAGGAACTTAGGAGTACAGGAAGTCAAGCGAAAGACAAAGCTAGCGAGAAGGATGACACGGGAGAGAGTCGACGGGCTCGGTGCGTCCGAGGGACGAGGTGCTGCGGAAGAGTATGCTAGCGGACAAGAAGGGAGCGCACTGCATTTCTAAGGGATGAGAAGCTGAAGCGGAAGATTGCTCGAGAATATCGAAAGATGGGTTCGGGTGAACCCAATTTCGGATGACCGAAATCACTCAACCGATCAAAGAAGGAGCTGAACTAGTCAGCTGAAGCTAATTGATCCAGATGTCGAGACCGTTTGGGCGCCCAGACTTAGTTCAGGCGCCCAGACTTAGTTCAGGCGCCCGGACCCCCGGGCAGCCCGGGGGTACCTCAACTCAACGACTCTACAGATAAAAGTCAACAAGGGTTCGGGCGCCTGGAGCTGTTCCAAGCACCTCGACCAGAGAGGTTTTATCCAGATCGAGTTGTTACAATCTGTTGTGACGTGGATAAAGTTTTATTCACATTTAGGCACCTGAAAACCTTCCAGGCGCCCGAAGCAGGACTATAAATGCAACTTTAATTTCAGTAGTTTAGAATAACACTTGTAAACAAATTCTCTTTCTGTTCTACTACTTCGTTTGTGAGCTATTAACATTGTAAGAGGCTACTCTGTCCAAAGGAGATTTTAATGAGCTTCATTTGCCTTGGATTAGCAATTCTCTGATTACAAATCAAGTAAAAAGATCTGCCTCTTCCTTTCTTGTTAATTAGTTTATTATTAAACAAATGTGTCTTAATTTGGTTTGAAAAGTGGAGAAAGGTTTATTTTTAATTTCAGGCAATTCATCCCCCTCTTGCTAGCCACAAGGGATCAACATATATTTAGAAGATTAAGGGTCATAGAATGTCCAAAATCTAAAATTTTTAATGTCATGCCCCGGGGGAGTCCCTGTCCGAAGAAATTTCGGCAGCACCTTGATAACGATGTCTGTCACACTCGTAAAACAAATTAACAATGTATTTTCCACTGAACCCCTTAACTACACAATTATGTTGTAATAACGAGTCCAGGATCAAACCTCGAGGAACAAACGGTAGGATGTAATCTAGGATTGTATTTTATTCCTATTTTTGGGATTTTTCATATAAATGGGAGTTTAAAATTTGAATCAAAATCTAACAAATGAAAATCATAGAAATTAAGAACTAATCTAATGCATAAAGAAAACCTAACTAGGTGCCAATAATCCAACCATAACGTATTATCACCCTACGTTGTGATTAAACCATTAACACACTTAAATTAAGAATGAAGTACAAAACACAATTAAATCTAATCTTAAGCATAGAATAAAGTAGTAAGACATCAAATAAATCTTATCTAATGAAATGCTAAATTACTTGCATAAAAACATAACAAACATAAAAATAAATCTGTATAAAGCTACAAAACATGAATAAAATGAAATTAACCCTAACCGATCCAACTCACAACCAATCTAACAAGCAACACACTCTTGCCGTCACACAAGAGTGCCAAAGTCGAAAACACCCAACTCCGGACCTCAATGAAGAACCTCAGCTGCGTCTCAGTTCGAGGTATGCTCAACAACACTGACGGACCACCTCTGGCAAGCTAGAACAACCCTAAACTCACTCAAGTGCCGAAAATCTGGAAATCTGTAATTCTGGATCTATGAATCTGGAATGATGTTGCGGACTGTTGATGGGCATCGGATGAAGCTCAATAACGCCGGCGGACCACCTCCAAGCGTCACTGATAGGAATCGGAGTCGTCTATTGGAAGAACACCTCCAAATTGGCGCTGGAATAGAGAAATGCCACAAATAGATTTCCGCCAGAGGAAACACCCACCGGAGGCTCCAGATGATCGGGATGTGCTGCCCTGAAGCTCTACAATGAAGTTGAAGCTCGAGAGGTTGATTGGAGAAGGAATCGGGGCCGAAATCTGGAAGAAGTCACGCGTCGGGATGAAGAACAACGCTGTGGAGGATCGACACTGGAAAAACACTGTACCTTCTCTGTTTTGAATCAGATCCAGATCTGAACAGACGGTTGAGATGCTTCGGAGCTAAATCAACGGTGAAAGTTCACCTAAACTCTGATCTGAAGGTACTTATCTTCATCAAGGGTCTGGATCTACTCTCCCTTAGGTCGGATCGACCAGATCTTCACTGGATGGTTCAAATCTGCCCAATCTTCGATGAACAGTCCAGATTAATTCGGGCTTGATCAATGGTTGTATGAACTCAGATCTGGATCAAAACCTCTAGATCTTCATCTATGGCTGAGATCTCCTCCTCATTAGGTTGGATGGGCCAGATCTTCAATGGATGACTCAGATCTGCTTGATTGTAGATGAACGGTCCAAATAACTCCAAGGTTTGATCGTCTCATTTAAACTCTGATTCGAGCCCAATTTCAGTTCGAATAGTTCCAAATCCAAGATCCTTTGATGCCTACAAAATAAGAATCAAATATTAGCATCAAATAACACCAAAAATAAGATAATTTACATTTAAGCCCAAAATAAAGACAATGCATGAAATGTGATGTAAATCTAGATTTTATCTATGAACATAACATCAAACTATGCATAAATGAATCAAAATAATACAGTAAAATCATGGTTATCAAATCCCCCATACTTAGCCTTGAACGTCCCGTGAAAGTAAAGAAAACTAAAAATCATCTCCACAAAAAATCCCTAGCAATATCTAGAAGATAGTAAAAGGAATTTAACTAAGACCATCTAAAGATCACAAACAATCATGAATACAATCCAAATAATAATCAGTAGGTATGGTAGTTTCAATCCAAATGAAAAATTAAGCAAGTTGCAATCTCACAAGGGATTTACCTATTCTAACTCTCACACTCAATCATGCATATAAGTGGAGCTCACTCAATGCAACTCACAACATTTCACTACCATAAGCTTGCTTATTTTCTAATTCTCCACCACTATAAAACATAGCATACATGAATCAAAAGGATTTTTCAACAAGAATTGAAATGGAATCAAGAAAAACAATAGAAGTGAATGAAATAGGCAAAAGAAAAGAATTCAATGAAGTATATGAGAAGATGAGAGTATTGGAGGAATATACTTGATGCGTTGACCCATTTTGATGTGTAAAGAGATGAATACCATTTGTCGTTACCAATTCAAAAGACCAAGCTAACCTCCCCTTCAATTTGAATGCAAACATAGAATCTTGATACTCTATCTTCACCTTTGATACACTCTTGATTTGTCAATTTTAAAACTCAAATAATCTCAATATCACCTTATAGAGAAAAGCTCCCTCCCCCACACTTAAAATATTGTCTGTCTCGGTCAATGCTGTTGGGTTTTTCGGGCCGCGAAAACTGCTTTTTCGCGTCGCGGAAACCCCGAAACCCCCAAGCCACGGATCCGTGCAAAGAATAAAACTTTCGAAAATATTACGAGTACGAGTTTCTAACTTAGATTTACACTAAATCTACAGAGGAGAAGAATATTACCCTCGTTGTGTGCCCTTCGCAAGTCCCACTCGTCTAAGGAGATGCCGGATCTCAAGTTGTCAAGGTAGACAACTCTCTAGAAGTATCTACACGAACTAATTAGGTGGAGAAGACCAAACAATAGGTGTGCTAGCACCTAGATGGTGTTCGGCCAAGAGAGGAGAGGGAGAGCAAGAAGAGAGCAAGAGGAAGAAGATGATGTGAATTGCCTTGAATGAAAAATGAATTCTCATTCACCACAAAAGTGGTCAGCCACAAGCACAAGTGTAACTCCCATTCTCATTAAATGTGGCCATTAAAGAGAACCTCCATGAGGTGGCACACACATGTGCTAGCCATGATGATGTGGCACATCATCATTGGCCACTTAATGCCAAGTCACAAATGATGTGGTATAAAGTCAAGTCAAACTTGACTCTTCCTCTTCCTCTCAAGTCAAGTCAAACTTGACTTAATCTCTCTCATGGTTGATCTAATCCAACCATTTAATTCAAGCCAATTTAATATAATGAATCTAATTCATTTAATTAAATTGATTCAATGAGTCATAATCTAAATTAGACTCATTGAACACATGAATCAACTTGAGTCCAACTCAATTAGCCCAATTAGGATTACTCTTAATCAACTTTGATTCATCATATGAATCTAATCCTCTTGGTTTATCATATGAACCTAATCTCCATCTAATTGTCCTTAGTGTGTGACCCTATAGGTTCTTGTAATGTTGGCAATGCCCCTAAACCCATTTAGGAGCATAAGTAATGAGTGGTATCTAGCAACACATCATTACTACCCAAGTTACAAGAATGTTGAGATCCAACATCACCTTGTGACTACTAATTGTGACTCCTCACAATATATGACAAGTGTCCTTCTATCCTAGACATCTAGATTGATCAATGTGAGGCATAGACCGTGTCATTCTCTGACCAATCTAAATCTTGAACTCCAAGTAGACTCACTAAATCAAATGAGCTCAATATCTCATATTGACTCATTTGGGCATGGTCATGCACTTCGTGGTCTCACTCTATCAAGAATATCGATATCTCCCTCGTCATATAGGAGGGATAGATCCCATCTACATCACTCACATCCCTCTGCATAATTTGTTACATACCCAGTAATCGCCTTTATAGTCCACCCAGTTACGGGTGACGTTTGACGAAACCAAAGTACATAACTCCTTATGTAGGGATCCATGGTGATTTCAGGTATAAGGACTAGTAGTCATACTAATAGCCACATGAGAAAGTATATGACACTCATATAATGATCCATGATACTTTCTCATGGCGGGTCATTCAGTATACATTCTCCAATGCATACCCATGTGTCAACTTGATATCTCTATATCCATGACTTGTGAGATCAAGTCATCGAGTTGACCTACATGCTAGTCTTATTGCATTAACATTGTCCCTGAATGTTAACACTCGACTAGGAATGATTAAGAGTAGTGTTCCCTATATCATCTCACTATCGGTTCAACTAACCGATTAATATAGGTGAGAACCTTCTACTCAAGGACACTATTATACTTAGTTTATTTGGCACCAATACAAGTAAGTATAATAACCAAAACAAATACCTTTATTTATATATATATGAATATGATACAATAAGTTCATAATACAATCATCGAATGATTGGCTCTAGGGCTCAAACTAACAATCTCCCACTAGCACTAGTGCCAATCAGTGTAGGCTCTAAGTCCCAATGACCTAGTGTGACCATCATGCTTCCTCTATGCCAAATCCTTGGTCAAGGGATCTGCGATGTTAGCCTCTATAGGTACTCTGCATATCTTCACATCTCCTCTCTCGATAATCTCTCGAATAAGATGGAAGCGTCGTAGTATGTGTTTGGTCCGCTGGTGTGAGCGAGGTTCCTTCGTCTGTGCTATAGCTCCATTGTTGTCACAATAGAGCTCAATAGGTTCAGCGATACTGGGAACCACCCCAAGTTCAGTGATGAACTTGCGGATCCAAACTACCTCCTTTGCTGCCTCTGATGCAGCAATGTACTCGACCTCTATCGTAGAATGAGCTACTGTATCCTGCTTCGAACTCTTCCAGCTCACAGCACTACCATTAATGCAAAACACGAACCCTGACTGCGATCGATAGTCATCCTAGTCGGTTTGGAAGCTGGCATCACTGTAACCCTTTACAGCTAGCTCATCATTGTCTCCATATATCAAGAAATATTCTTTAGTCCTTCTTAAGTACTTAAGAATATTCTTAACCGCTATCCAGTGACTTTCACCTGGATCTGACTGGTATCTGCTCGTCATGCTCAAAGCATACGAGACATCAGGTCGAGTACATAGCATGGCGTACATGATAGACCCTATGACTGAGGCATAAGAGATCTGATCCCTGCGGTCTCTCTCCTCTCTAGAAGAGGGACCTTGAGTCTTCGAAAGACTCACGCCATGTAACATCGGCAGAAATCCCTTCTTGGAGTTCTACATGGTAAACCGAAGGAGTACCTTGTCAATATATGTACTCTGACTTAGGCCAAGAAATCTCTTAGATCTATCTCTATAGATCTGTATCCCTAGAATGCGGGATGCCTCACCTAAGTCCTTCAATGAGAAGCAACTCCCTAGCTAGGTCTTGGCAGACTAAAGCAAAGGGATGTCCTTCCCAATGAGTAGTATGTCATCCACATACAATATGAGGAAGACAACTATATCCCCTACAACCTTCTTGTAGACACAAGGCTCATCTTCGTTCTTGATGAAACCAAACTGTTTGATTGCATCATCGAATAGAAGATTCCAGCTCCGAGAAGCTTTCTTTAGTCCATAAATGGACCTATACAGCTTGCATACTCTGCTAGTATGTTGTGGATCTACAAAACCCTCAGGTTGTGTCATGTACACATCCTCGAGTAGGTTTCCATTCAGAAACGCGGTTTTGACATCCATCTTCCATATCTCATAGTCATGGTGTGCTACAATAGCAAGCATGATCCGAATTGACTTAAACATCGCTATTGGAGAAAATGTTTCATCATAGTCAATACCTTGAATCTGCTTGAAACCTTTAGCTACCAAGCGACCCTTATAGATAAGTCCATCCATGTCAGTCTTTCTCTTAAAGACTCACTTACACCCAATGGGTTTTACCCCTTCAGGTGGATTAACCAAAGTCCATACTTGGTTGATGTACATGGATTCTATCTCGGATCTCATGGCCTCTAGCCATTTCTCGGAATCTGGTCTCATCACAGCTTCCTGATAGGTGGTAGGCTCATCCTCTATGAGCACAATGTCATCATGGTCAGACAAGAGAAATGAGTATCTCTCAGGCTGACGACGTACCCTATCAGACCTGCGAAGAGGTATGTCTACTTGAACTGGTTGTTGTTCCTCAACTCCTTGTGGAACAACATCATCCACAACACTTTGTGGTTCTAGTTCAACTTCCATTGAGGCTTCAGTGCTATGGTCCGCATCTTGAACTTCTTCAAGATCGAACGTACTCCCACTAGTCTTTCTAGAAACAAAGTCCCTTTCTAGAAAGACCTCAGTCTTTGCCACAACTACCTTGTGCTGTCTGAGAATGTAGAAGTAATATCCCTTAGTTTCCTTGGGATATCCAATAAAGTAGCACTTGTCAAATTTGGGTCCTAATTTGTCTGAGACTTGACGTCTAACATAAGCCTCACAACCCCAAATCCTCGTGAAAGACACCTGGGCATCTCTCCCAGTCCATATCCTATATGGTGTCTTTATCACGGCCTTAGATGGAACTCGGTTGAGTATAAAAGCTTTCGTGTCTAGAGCATAGCCCCAAAGGAATGTCGGAAGATCTGTGTGACTCATCATAGACTGTACCATATCTAATAGGGTACGATTCCTCCTTTCGGATACACCATTCCACTATAGTGTTCCAGGAGGAGTGAGTTGGGATAGAATCCCACACTCAGCTAGGTAGTCACGAAAATCATGGCTAAGGTATTCTCCACCTCTATCTGATCGAAGTATCTTAATACTCTTGCCAAGCTGGTTCTGTACTTCATTCTTGAATTCTTTGAACTTTTCAAAGGATTCTGACTTATGTGTCATCAAGTACACATAACCATATCTACTGAAGTCATCAGTAAATGTGATGAAGTACCTATAACCGCCTCTAGCAGCGACATTGAAAGGGCCACATACATCACTATGTATGAGTCCTAACAAATCAGTCGCTCTTTCACTGTGCCCACTAAAGGGAGTCTTGGTCATCTTGCCTAGTAGGCATGACTCGCACATCTCATAAGATTCAAAATCAAATGAGTCGAGCAAACCATCCTTATGGAGCTGGGATAAGCGCTTGTCATTTATATGACCTAAGCGATAGTGCCAGAGATAGGTTTGGTTCAGGTCATTTGACTTGAACCTCTTGGTATTTATGTTATAGATAGGGCTTTTAAGGTCTAGAATGTAGAGTCCGTTCATCAGAGGTGCACTACAATAGAACATATCTTTTAAATAAACAAAATAATATTTGTCCTTAATTATAAAAGAGAAACCTTTCTTGTCCAAACAAGAAACTGAAATTATGTTCTTAGTTAATGCAGGCACATAACAACAATCATCCAACTCTAATACAAGCCCAGAGGGCAGAGATAGAAAATAAGTCCCTACAGTAACAGCAGCAACACGTGCTCCATTACCTATGCGTAGGTCCAACTCGCCCTTCGCCAATGCCTTGCTATTTCTCAGCGCCTGCACATTAGTACAAATGTGAGAAGCACATCCGGTATCTAATACCCATGATGAAGAAATAGATAGATTGACTTCTATAACATATATACCTGAAGTGGAAGTCTCACTTCGCTTCTTCTTAAGATCTTCCAGGTATACCTTACAGTTCCTCTTCCAATGCCCGGTCTGATCGCAATGGAAGCAGGTAGCATCCTTGGCGACCCCTCCTTTTGGCTTCAGTGTCTTGCCTTTGCCCTTGGCTTGGGACTTTCCTTTGCCTTTGGATTTGCCCTTGCCCTTGTGTTTCTGAACCATCAGAACAGAGTGGGGCTTTGCCTTCTTAAGGTTCAGCTCAGCAGTTCTTAACATGCTAAGTAGCTCGGGCAGTGGCTTGTCAATTTCGTTCATATTGTAGTTTAGAACGAACTAACTATAGCTATCTGGCAAGGATTGCAAGATCAGGTCAGTGGCCAGCTCTTGGCCAAGCAGGAATCCCAATCTATGTAGGTTTTCTATGTACCCAATCATTTTGAGTACATATGGGCCTACGGGAGCCCCATCTGACATCTTGCACTGAAATAGTGCCCTTGAGATCTCAAATCTCTCATGTCTCGCTTGTCCTTGATATAGTTGACAAAGATGTTCAACCATATCCTAAGCGCCCATCAACTCGTGTTGCTTCTTAAGCTCAGAGTTCATGGTAGTGAGCATTAGATAGGACACATCTAATGCGTCATCTTGATGCTTCTTATAAGCGTCTTTGTCTGCTCGCGTGGCATTGGCAGGAGGAGCCTCCGGAATGGGCTGCTCCAGAACGTACAGTTTACGTTCTCTATTCCTGTACCAGTCCAGTAAATTTGCTCCGTTAAGCTTGTCCTTCTCAAGGACAGAACGCAGAGAGAAGGTGTTCGTATTCGACGTCATGGTTATCTACAACAGAAAATGCAGAAAATAAATATCATATTCTTTAAATCATTTAATTAGGCCTTTAACTAAATGATGCTCCCACTGAATTCTATAATTCATGTGGGACAAGATCCACATCATACTAACCCTTGAGTTAGCTTTGGCTAATACGCCCAAGATTTAGTATGATCGGTAGGTAACGATTTACCAATTACATCTTTATGCAACTCTTGTTTATAGGATCATTATCCGCAGTTATATTAAAACTTGAGTTAGCTTTGGCTAATACGCCCAAGAATTAATATAAATGTGATTTATGTCCTATCTTTCCAACCATTGGAAGAATGCCTATAGTTGTACTCGATCCAACCGAGTTAACTAGGAATTCTCAATCTAATTGAGTTTGTATTCACCCATGCGTTGATAAGCGGGACCAAGATTGTCCCTCCGTACCCTATCAAGATAATATGTGTTGCTCTGCTTTGGCAGATTCAACAACACATGTGATCGAGATAGTGATAGGTATCACGGCATGGTAGACATTGAGTTGACGCGATTTAGATCTAATCTAATCATCGATGTGTATCAAATACGCGATAGATCTAATCTAATCGAAAGGGTGCATCTTGTACATGATTTAGATCTAATCTAATCGTTAGGCACTACTTAATTACTAATCATGCATCACAAACACACAAGTAATTAATTAAATTAATTTGTGATTAGTCATGGCCCTAATACGATCTTCTCAAACCAATGAGAAGATCGGATGGTCAACCTAGGGTCAACAGCTTCTCAAGCTCCTCCCTTTTACCACCTTGTGTTGCTCGCGCCCTCCTCGTAACTCCGTCTCGAGTGGACCTTCCACGGCTCCAATTTTGTACATTACAATTTTGAAACTCGAGTTACATTCGAGTCTAAACTAATTTACAACAAGAATAAATAGAGAAAGGCACGACGCGCAGGTCGCGTATCAAAAATACAGCACACACAATCACATGATGGCACGCAGGCCGTATTATGAATTACAACACAAAATATACCAATCCAATTGGGTCTTTTTGGGCCATGACTATCACAAATTATGCATAATTCTAAATTATGTATTTTCTATAATTTTATGCAATTTTAATACCAATCTTTACAATTTTTACGAGTAAAAATTCTCGGCGGTCCCGTTTAGCAGTTTTCGGGCGCAATCGCGGAATGAATCCCCTTGCGGGGCCAGGGGCAGCGCCCCTACCCACGATCTAACCATCGCGAGTGTCCCTAAGTGATCCTACAGCGCCTTAGTCCGCTATCCCAAAAAGTTTTGGGGCAAAACCTTGCCGTTTCGGAAAAATCTTCTCGGTAGTCGAACCCTACAAGTGTCAAAACACTTGTGCTTCGCTTCTACGAGAAAAATACCCATAAAAACTCTAAAAATCAGAAATTTATAGAATTTTACAGTACTAAATTTTTGTCATAAAAACAAAAATTAAACTCGTACAAGCTTCGCACGTGGCTCTGATACCACTGTTGGGTTTTTCGGACCACGAAAACCGCTTTTTCGCGTCGCGGAAACCCCGAAATCCCCAAGCCACGGATCCGTGCAAAGAATAAAATTTTCGAAAATATTACGAGTATGAGTTTATAACTTAGATTTACACTAAATCTACATAGAAGAAGAATATTACCCTCGTTGCATGCCCTTCGCAAGTCCCACTCGTCCAAGGAGATGCCGGATCTCAAGTTGTCAAGGTAGACAACTCTCTAGAAGTATCCACACGAACTAATTAGGTGGAGAAGACCAAACAATAGGTGTGCTAGCACCTAGATGGTGTTTGGCCAAGAGAAGAGAGGGAGAGCAAGAAGAGAGCAAGAGGAAGAAGATGATGTGAATTGCCTTGAATGAAAAATGAATTCTCATTCACCACAAAAGTGGCCGGCCACAAGCACAAGTGTAACTCCCATTCTCATTAAATGTGGCCATTAAAGATAACCTCCATGAGGTGGCACACACATGTGCTATCCATGATGATGTGGCACATCATCATTGGCCACTTAATGCCAAGTCACAAATGATGTGGGATAAAGTCAAGTCAAACTTGACTCTTCCTCTTCCTCTTCCTCTCAAGTCAAGTCAAACTTGACTTAATCTCTCTCATGGTTGATCTAATCCAACCATTTAATTCAAGCCAATTTAATATAATGAATCTAATTCATTTAATTAAATTGATTCAATGAGTCATAATCTAAATTAGACTCATTGAACACATGAATCAACTTGAGTCCAACTCAATTAGCCCAATTAGGATTACTCTTAATCAACTTTGATTCATCACATGAATCTAATCCTCTTGGTTTATCATATGAACCTAATCTCCATCTAATTGTCCTTAGTGTGTGACCCTATAGGTTCTTGTAACGTTGGCAATGCCCCTAAACCCATTTAGGAGCATAAGTAATGAGTGGTATCTAGCAACACATCATTACTACCCAAGTTACAAGAATGTTGAGATCCAACATCACCTTGTGACTACTAATTGTGACTCCTCACAATATATGACAAGTGTCCTTCTATCCTAGACATCTAGATTGATCAATGTGAGGCATAGACCATGTCATTCTCTGACCAATCTAAATCTTGAACTCCAAGTAGACTCACTAAATCAAATGAGCTCAATATCTCATATTGACTCATTTGGGCATGGTCATGCACTTCGTGGTCTCACTCTATCAAGAATATCGATATCTCCCTCGTCATATAGGAGGGATAGATCCCATCTACATCACTCACATCCCTCTGCATAATTTGTTACATACCCAGTAATCGCCTTTATAGTCCACCCAGTTACGGGTGACGTTTGACGAAACCAAAGTACATAACTCCTTATGTAGGGATCCATGGTGATTTCAGGTATAAGGACTAGTAGTCATACTAATAGCCACATGAGAAAGTATATGACACTCATATAACGATCCATGATACTTTCTCATGGCGGGTCATTCAGTATACATTCTCCAATGCATACCCATGTGTCAACTTGATATCTCTATATCCATGACTTGTGAGATCAAGTCATCGAGTTGACCTACATGCTAGTCTTATTGCATTAACATTGTCCCTGAATGTTAACACTCGACTAGGAATGATTAAGAGTAGTGTTCCCTATATCATCTCACTATCGGTTCAACTAACCGATTGATATAGGTGAGAACTTTCTACTCAAGGACGCTATTATACTTAGTTTATTTGGCATCAATACAAGTAAGTATAATAACCAAAACAAATGCCTTTATTTATTTATATATGAATGTGATACAATAAGTCCATAATACAATCATCGAATGATTGGCTCTAGGGCTCTAACTAACAAATGCAACAAATCTTAGAATCAAACAAAACAATCAAAGATGCAAGGTTCTGTTGTAATCTGTGAATGAATTCAGATTACTGTAATATGCCTCTACAGATTCCAGCATCAAGAATTGTGAGTCAAAGAAGATCAAAATTTCAGCTCCAGCACTCCATTGCATTCTGAATTCTGCATTCTTCAGAAACGGCAAGGTAAAGAACAGAATTCGGCAACAAATTCAACATGGTTTCATTTCTGCAGATGTTGCAGAATTCAATACCTAGAGAATTCAGCTATAATCAATATAGCTCCAACAACTTTAATCTATAATCCACATTCTGTTTTCTTATTTCTGCAAATGTTTACCCTTTTCTACCTATGCTTCTGTGGTGTTTAGCATTTTCATTCTACAGTAAGTATAGGATAGCACAGATTTCTAGATTTCTGGTTTCAAGAATCCTCTTCCAGGAAATCAAAATAGGAGTTAGTTTCTACCTCAATTGCAGGAATTGTGAGTCAATGAGGAATTTTCAGAATTCAATCCGTGATTCTCGAAAGACATTTGGCTTGAATCATGTTGAAAACATACCCAGCACTTGGTATCCAGAAGTAGCAGTTTTCAGAAATCAGACCTGTCTGTAGCTGTTATCACTGCCCTTACTCCTTATAAATGACCTCAAGCTGTTACATAAATGTGGAAACAATGTAAAAGTCAAAGGTAAGGTTAAAACACAGGGCTGGAATCAAAAGAGACCAACAATATGAAGCTCGACACAAAGCTAGTACACACAAATCAAGAATCTGCAAAGCAACTGATAGTAGAGTAATCTCTTTTAAATTCATAAACTTGACACTCCAAATACTAAATCATTGAAGACTAGGAAATACTTATCATTAAGTAAACAAGAGTTTCATTTAAGTTTCTCACAGATTAGAGAATTGTAGCAAAACTTGGCACTCTTTTCTTCTTCTCTGTTCTGTTTCTGTGGTGTTTTGCAGGTACAAATCTCTCATACTGTTTTGATTTTTTTTTCTTTAAATTCAAAAATTGCATCTCAAATTCTGCACTTGTTCAGATTTTGGTAAATCTAGATGCAGAATTCTGGAAACTCAGCACTTCAATTCAATTTCAACAATCCCAGCATTTCCTTAGTTCATCAATTCATGAGCATATTCCTTCACTATTGGCTTCAAATTCCATTACTGATTTCTGCAAATCAGCTTCAACTTCCTCTTACTGAACTCTTCAATGCCTACAATTTTTGCATCAAAGTTGCTACTGGATTCTGGAATTCAGCTACTACAGTATCAGCTTATTGCAGGCCAAAATTGACTTAAATTCTGCTCTTATCATTAATGTGAAATACTAAAAATTTCCTCATCATCAGCTACATCCACTACCAGCAGAATTCCATTGTTTTTGCAAAATCTGCAAAGTTTTGCCAACACTTTATTCACATTCAATGAAACTCATCTCTTCTACAGCATTGTTCAGTTAAACAATTTCAGAGTCAAAGAAATAGGAATTTGAACTCATAAATTCAGATTCATAATTAAATTCATAAAAAAAACAGCACTCTTGCACTTTTGTTCCAAAAACTTCAAAGAATAAATTTCAGAAATTTGAAATTCCAGGTTATTCATTGCTGCCAGTTTTGATTTCTTTATAACAATAATTGAGATTTGTCCCTTGATTAATAGAGTAAGTAATCTCCCATTGTGTGGTTAAAGGAATATGAAACCCCAATTCCATAATTCAGCTTCTTTTCAAACAAAATTTCTGCAACAACTAATAGCTTCGATTTTTGTTCCTCTCATGTAATCCTCTGCAGGAATGTATAAATCTGGTTACATTCTCAATCTCATCATCAGCAGCTTCTAAAGTCTGAATTCCCATATTTCAATTCCAGAATTCTGATTCTAAGAAAATCAAGAGAGCAAATTTCGAAATTCAACTCTAGGAAATCTCCTAGTGATTCAACTTCAATGAATTCCAACTCTAAGTTTCAAATTCAATTTCAGTGATCATGATAAGAAATGATTCCAGACATAAAACTGCCCCAGAATTCTGGATTTCATATTTCAATCTTATACTTTGAATTCAAAGTAATCTCAACTAGTTACAGTACTAAAATTTTGAAGGAATTTCAAGTTGTTTCAATCCTCGAATGGATTTGGAATTCGACCAATTAGTTAAGGATTTGTTTCCAGCAACCCTCTGAAATTTATTGGCAACATCCCAGCAGCAAAGTCTTAGCATCAGAACACTAGGTACAATACTTCATATTCCAATCATATAAATACAGGTATTAAGTTCA
Source organism: Zingiber officinale (assembly GCF_018446385.1). Classification (NCBI taxonomy): domain Eukaryota; kingdom Viridiplantae; phylum Streptophyta; class Magnoliopsida; order Zingiberales; family Zingiberaceae; genus Zingiber; species Zingiber officinale. Next base: position 56,814,158 of record NC_056003.1, on the reverse strand, counting down.
GCTATTGAGGTCATAAAATGCAGCCATCTCCACCACAAATACAAATTAAAGTTAAAGAAACACAATTGAGGTTGAATCTGATCAGAGAATTTCTGCACTTCCAACTTCCAAAACTTAATCTACATCTTCACAATGACTACATTATATAAACACAGAATCCTTCAATTGTATTCCGGCACTATTCTTTGTGCAGTTCTTTGTAATCCCAGCATAGATTTAATTGTGTACCAATGATAGACACTGAGCTTTTTCCTCATTAAAAACTTAGACAAAGAATTTGGCATGCAATAAGCTAAAGTTGATTCTTTAATTCCAAACACTGCCCTGCAATTAATTTCTACAATTAGCTTAAGGTCTCTTTCACTACTTGTTGCAACCTGAATTATTCCCTCTACATGGCATTAGAGGATCAAACAACTTTGATACACAATAAGTTTTCAGCATTTCTGAATTTTCAGCAAAACCTTAATCTCCATTTCTGAATTCTGCATCTTTAGAATTGCATGCTTTAAATTATGGTACAGGTTCTGAAATTCCAGCGCAGGAGCCTCCTCTTAGAGTGTTGTCATAGAAGATTGCAACCTAATCCCTTGATATTCATTGTTACAGGAATGCATTTCAAATGCACTTGGCAGCTCTCAGCTGTTTTCATAACTGCACATTTTCCTGAATTCCTAGATTCGTGCACTGAATTGCTGATTCTGATACTACTGCTCCCTTATTTCAAGCTTTAACAAATTAATTCTATATGATTGTGCAATCATTTCATCTGATAATAGCTTGATTTCCATCCTATTTCAGCTTCATAACATCAAAGAGAATTTTTCGTACAATTTTAGAAATCCATATTTGCAGGATTTCATGGTCTGAACCATTCTTCAAGCCCTTTCTAGAAAAAGTTTCAAGATCTGTAAGTTAAGGTAATTTCAGTTTGTAATGTGGAGATTTCAGTTTCACAAAGAGTTGCATTTAACACAGAATTCATATAAAATTGAATTTCAATTCCTGCTCGTCAAAATCAGCAAGTCACACTTTCATAAATTGAAAATTTTAATGCACATTCAGAATCACCTTCAAATCTGATATTGACCCTGATATTTGCAAAAGAAATCTTTGCACACAATAGATCAACTTCACTTCTAAGTCATTCTCTGTAACAGAAATTCAGACTCCAACTTCAATATGATTTCTGGAAATTTTCACAATGCTGATTTCTGTTCAGATGACAGGATTGTCTCCTTCTAAATTTTTCCTTTTTGTTTATTTTCACATTTAGAACTGGCAATTTGACTTTGTAAGAGTCAAGGTTCTGTTTCTCCAGCAAATGCAACTTAATTTCCTCTTCAGAGCTGCTTGAAACACAGCAATCAGCAAGGAAATAACCAAATTCAATAGCTTTGTTTAATCTTGATACATATTCCTTGTGCCACTGTTTTCTTTTCTTGAATTCTAACAGTCTACTAGCTTCTCTGTTTCTTCCTTCTTATATTTTGACAGCTGCTGCCAATTTTTTTTTCTGTTTCTGGATTTCTAAAGCTCAGTTACAGCTTTTCAGAAACTGCATAAGGGGCTTGGCACTTTGTTATTTTGATTTCCTGCTGAATCAAATTTCAGAATTCACTACCTATTTCTCAACAATCTGATTTCAGTGAATCAATGATATTTAGTTGCAGCTTCTGAATTCCAGCTCCAACAAGTCAAATTGCAGATTGTCACAGCCCTTCAACTCGACCCTTATACAACTTCATTTTCAGCAAATCATGTCCCAGATTCATTTTATATTTCTTGAATTCTTTTAACATAAAAGCTAAGCCTTACAATAAAAATCTGGTCCAAGAAAATTTGTACACCAGAGAACTCCAACAGCAACTTAAAAACTCAGCTCCCAGCCACTTCCATATTTAGCCATACTTTCCTGCAGATTCATGTTTCTGTATCTGCCTGCAAATTTCTGCCTTCCAATAGTTGCACAACTTCCACCTGATAAAGAACTTGCATCCATAATTTGGCACACAACAGTTCCGGAATCCCTTGGCTGAATTCCTACTAACTATAATTTTAGTTATCAGAAAACAGGTTCAGAACAATCCTAGTTTTCAGCTTGCTTTTCTATTTTCATATTCATTTCAATTCTCTTTTCTGTTATTACTCCAGTCTTCACAATAGCTCACTGATGACAACTAAACCTCCATTTCTTTCAGCTTTTCCAATTCCAGCTCAGTGATTCAGAATCTAATTTTAAGTGGACTCACAGAACTTTAGATCAGAATTGGTACAGAATTTCATAAATTGGAATTTGGCTTGAACTGTTTTCCAGTTTTCCTCACTATTTGCACAACTTGATACTTACTCCTCATTGCCAGGTTACTGCCCTTCATTTTCCTGCAGAATTCAGCCAGCAACATCTCATCTTCACTATCCTCAATAATCTATAATAACCCAACTACCTTGCCACTTCTCTTCTATTCTCCTTTGAGGATTACTAATAACCTCATTCTTTAAAGGCTATAACAAAACTCCTGTGCAGCAATATCCAATAGAATTTTTTAAATTTCAGCATTTCCAACACCTTCTTACCACACATGTCTCTTACAATTTTAAATGTATCAACATAGTATCAAGTCTCACACTTCAAAGCAATTTGAGCTTACTCTTGACATGATAAAACTCAAGATATGGATACATTTAGCATAGAACATTTAGAGCCATTCATTCACAACCAAATTTCCAGAATTTTTTCACCATAAATACCTCCTAAAATCAGCCCTTGCTCAAACATTTTCCAAACCTTGATCCATTACAGACTTCATACACCTCCCCCCACACTTTATCCTTTATCCATCTTGTCAAGCTAACTCATCAAGTAATTAATCCAAAACTCTCAACGAAATAAAAGAAATATGACAAGCAAAGAGAATTAGGAATTAGGATACTAGATGAGAATGTTTCAAGAAAATTGTGGAGAAAGAAATGGAAAATATGATGGATCAAGAATGACAAATATCCTTTATCACCATGCACACAAATGATATTGTGACTTTGAAAAAAAACTAAGCAAGTTCTAGAGTTTCAATTGTTGTAAGTGCATGCCACACAAAGAAAATAATGGTGTATAGGCTTTAAATGGTCCTCTCTAGGTAATTTTCTTGTAAACAAGCTCAATTGATCAAATTAGAATCCACTACCATTTTAACCAATATCATGTAAGAAAAGCATCCAATCATGTCAAATGACCTAAAATTGATGATCAAATTTAAGCAACTTTACCATCTTAAAAGTATTACTTAGAAAATTCCCATGAAGAATTTTATTCAAATGACATGTTATGTAAACTAAACTAAATGCAAAGTGTAAAAGCAAAGTGCAAATGCATAGTATGAAACTAAAGAAACGTATAAAGAATTTATTAAACCAAAGCTTGAATTAAAATGCAAAAGAAAACTAAATTAGAACCAACTCCCCTTTCATTCCCGGTGGTTGAAGAAGGTTTAGAAGAAGAAGTCACCCCGGAAGTGGAGTAATCATGGTTCCACTCAAATTCTTCTTATTAATCATTTTTCCTTTCACCATTCTTTCTGGAGGTCTAAGGTGGTTTAGTGTAAACATCCACTCCGGAAGCTTATGTTCTCCTACAACATCAATAAAAGAAAACACCTCCCACACACATGTGGGGTAAAAAGAAAATATGAGAAAATTAATGTGGGTAAAAGATATTTCAAGAAATGATTCACATCTAATAAAATCAATGCATGGTGCCTCAATTAAATTTTCTGATGTATCACAAGAAATACTTACCTTATCATCTTGAAAGGTACCTAAAGGTTATAGAATGATGTTTATTACCTCTTCATCATCAACTAATGGCTCAAACTCCAGTTCTGGTGAATGTTCAGCCTCATGTAGTGATTCTTGGGTGCTTGGCTCCATAGCACAAGTCCCTACACTTACATCCTCTATTCTTGGTGATTCTTGAGGTAATGCTTCCAGTAAGCAATCCCCTACACTTAAATCATCTTTTGCAACAATACCTGCATCTTCAACAACATCTAAAGAAACATCATTAGTAGAATCAAAAATCTGAACAACTACATCATCATCACAAATAATACTAGAAAATTCTTGTAAAGAAATGGGAGTAGGGTTAGGCCTGACAGAATCACTACTTTCCATCTCTCCACTGCAGTTTTGTGCTTGTAACTGATTAATGGATAATGCAATCTGATCTAACTGACTCTGAATATTTTGTATCCTTACAAATTGTTGCTCTTGATGCTCACTCATTTGTTGCATAATTTCATTAAATTTCCAAACTGACTCCGTAAATTATTCTTGTACTTCCTCATACCTATTCCGTTGCTCCATAGGTGGGTAGTTCTGTGATTCAAACTGATAGAACTGAGTTTGAGGTTGATCATAATAATTCTCCATCTCATCTCCAAAATACGGATAATATGAATCCATGGTAAAAAAAAATTTCCTGTTCTTATACTGACAACTAGCAAATAAAATCAGAAGACTCAGGAATAAATAAAATCAACACATGGATATATGACATGAAAGCAATCAAAACAATCCTAAAATTACTAAACACTGCATATAACGTGTTCCCCGGCAACGACACCAAAATTTGATAAGTGAGTCTGTCACACTCGTAAATCAAATTAATAATGTATTTCCACTGAACCCCTTAACTACACAATTATGTTGTAGTAACGAGCCCAGGATCGATCTCTCGAGGAACAAACGATAGGATGTAATCTAGGATTGTATTTTATTCCTATTTTTGGGATTTTTCATATAAATGGGGATTTAAACTTTGAATCAAAATCTAACAAATGAAAATCATAGAAATTAAGAACTAATCTAATGCATAAAAAAAACCTAACTAGGTGCCAATAATCCAACCATAACGTATTATCACCCTACGTTGTGATTAAACCATTAACACACTTAAATTAAGAATGAAGTACAAAACACAATTAAATCTAATCTTAAGCATAGAATAAAGTAGTAAGACATCAAATAAATCTGACCTAAAGCACCAATTAAAACCCTAATTTAAAACATATTCACTTAACAATTAATCAAGCATAAATTAAACACAATTAAACTTCAACAAAGTAATGAAATGCTAAATTACTTGCATAAAAACATAACAAACATAAAAATAAATCTGTATCAAGCTACAAAACATGAATAAAATGAAATTAACCCTAACCGATCCAACTCACAACCAATCTAACAAGCAACACACTCTTGCCGTCACACAAGAGTGCCAAAGTCGAGAACACCCAACTCCGGACCTCAATGAAGAACCTCAGCTGTGTCTCAGTTCGAGGTATGCTCAACAACACCGACGGACCACCTCCGACGAGCTAGAACAACCCTAAACTCACTCAAGTGCTGAAAATCTGGAAATTTGTAATTATGGATCTATGGATCTGGAATGATGTTGCGGACTGCGGATGTCCATCGGATGAAGCTCAATAACGCCGGTGGACCACCTCCAACCGTCACTGATAGGAATCAGAGTCGCCGATTGGAAGAACACCTCCAAATCGACGCTGGAACAGAGAAATGCCACGAACAAATTTCCGCCGGAGGAAACACCCACCGGAGGCTCCAGATGATCGGGATGTGCTGCCCTGAAGCTCTACAATGAAGTTGAAGCTCGAGAGGTTGATTGGAGAAGGAATCGGGGCCAAAATCTGGAAGAAGTCGCGCGTCGGGACGAAGAACAACGCTGTAGAGGATCGACACTGGAAAACACTGTAGCTTCTCTGTTTTGAATCAGATCCAGATCTGAACGGATGGCTGAGATGCTTCGGAGCTAAATCAACGGTGAAAGTTCGCCTAAACTCCGATCCGAAGGTACTGATCTTCATCAAGGGTCTGGATCTACTCTCCCTTAGGCCGGATGGACTAGATCTTCACTGGATGGTTCAGATCTGCCCAATCTTCGATGAACAGTCCAGATTAATTCAGGCTTGATCAATGGTTGTATGAACTCAGATCTGGATCAAAACCTCTGGATCTTCATCTATGGCTGAGATCTCCTCCTCATTAGGTTGGATGGGCCAGATCTTCAATGGATGACTCAGATATGCTTGATTTTAGATGAATGGTCCAAATAACTCCAAGGTTTGATCGTCTCATTTAAACTCTGATTCGAGCCCAATTTCGATTCGAATAGATCCAAATCCAAGATCCTTTGATGCCTACAAAATAAGAATCAAATATTAGCATCAAATAACACCAAAAATAAGATAATTTGCATTTAAGCTCAAAATAAAGACAATGTATGAAATGTGATGTAAATCTAGGTTTTATCTATGAACATAACATCAAACTATGCATAAATGAATCAAAATAATACAGTAAAATCATGGTTATCACACCTCCCCTATACGGCGGACAATCTGAAACTTTCTACATCGCCCCCAGGGCCACACATACATCGGCCAACACGGCCGAAACAATAACAATAATAAATAAGCAACAATCACACATCTAACACCCATGCAATTTAATAGTGAACAACTAAGAAGCAATGATAAGAAGACTCAAAAACAACCCTACTCAACTACACTCATAAAGCACAAAACTGATGTCCTACTCCACTACACTCATAAAGCTCAAATCCGATGATAAAATCAACTTACCTCTTCTGCCATCCAGGCAGGAATGTAGCAAAACAAATCCAAATAAAACTCATCGTCAATATCCATAAGGTAAACTAATACAAGTCCAGATGGTGCAATAAGAACATAACAAAAGACCAAATAACTCTGGATCTTCAGGGGACTAGCGACTGGAACTCTCCGGACAGCATCAACCTGAAAATAGCAACGGAGGAGGGTGTGAGTCCAACACTCAGCGGGTATCAACTGATATGCATAATAAAGAAAATAACAGGCAGCACTAATCATGCGTACAGTCTCCTGATACAAGAAGGATAAATGTAACTGAAACCAAAACAGGAGAAAACTGTACTAACCAGGACCAAAGTATAAGTACAACAGGGTCGTCAGACCGAGAGTGTCATAAATCCTGTATGCATGTCAATCATATGCATCCATATAAATGCAGCAAGTAAATGCAGTAAACACAAGCAATAAATGCATCATGCATATGATGCAAATGTCATGGTCACTCCTGACGCCAGTCAGCCATGTCACACACAATGGTGAGACCGAGTGGGTAGGGCTGTGACAACCGTGCACTCTACCATCACTGCTTCTGATGAGTGACCGAGTGGACGGGATGCTGTCGGCGTACACACATACTCCTACCCCAAATCATAAATGGGGGAGCGCAATGCTCTCATCTCCCGGTACACCATGACGGGGAGGGATCCCGCCGTGTTACCACGCTGCAGTACAATACCCATGAGCGTCCCAGCGGAGCACCACCGAGCAAACTGACATGCTACCACGCTGTGTCACGCTACCCATGAGCGGACCAACGGAGTGTTAGGATGTATACTAAAAGCCTAAGCTTTTGGTATAAATATTTAACTAGAAATAAGAATCACATTAGTCAAATATCTACATTTATTAAAAATATTTCTTATGTGGATATCATGGTTTTAAAAGAGAGTTTAAAAAATTAAATATTTCCTTTTATAGCTTTCTACAAAAGATTAAGAGAAGAGATTAATCTCTTTCCTTATTTGTAGATTAAAAGGATGATTTTAATTTTTGGTAAAAACTTTCCTTATTTGTAAATCATCCACATGTTTAAAAGAGAGTTTAAAATTTAAAATCTTTCTTTATTTGTTGATTAAAAGGTGGATTTTAAATTTTAAGAAAACTTTCCTTTTTAACCATGTTCATGATTTAAAAGAGAGTTTAAAAAATTAAATATTCTCTTTTATAAGTTTCTACAAAAGATTAAGAAAAGATTTGATATATTTCCTTATTTGTAGATTAAAAGATATTTTAATTTTTAGAGATAACTTTCTTTTTATCCACATGTTTAAAAGAAAGATTTTAATTTCCTTTTTATAATCCACCATAAAGGGAAAAATTATTGGAGAAATTTTTATAAATTTCCGGAAGCAAATAAGGAAATTTTAATTTGTGTTTAAAATTTTTATTTGCTTGGAGATTTGAATGTGGCCGGCCATGATATGTGAGAAAAGGAATTTGATTTTAATTAATTAAATTTTCTTTTTCATGGAAAAGGAATTAAGGAAATTTTTATTAAAATTTCCTTATTTGTCAAGACCAAGGATTATAAAAGAGGAGGTAGAGGTGCCTTCATAGCTAACATCTCTATTCTATTTTTCCTCTCTTTTCTCCTTGGGTGTGGCCGGCCCCTTCTTTTTCCTCTCCTCTCCTTAGTGTGGCCGAAACCTTCTCTTGGTGAAGATAGCTTTGGTGGCCGGATCTAAGAAGGAGAAGAAGGAGAGAAAAGAAGCCTCTTTTCTACCATCCCTTGGAGCATTGGTGGTGGTTGAATCTCTTCATCCTTGGAGGTGCTCTTGTTGTGGCCGAACCTTGCAAGGAGGAGAAGAAGGTGCTTTGGTGGTTTCTCATCTCAGAAGATCGTTGCCCACACAACGTCCGAGGTAAGAAGAGGAATATGGTAGAAGACCTAGAGGTTTTTTCTTGCAAAAGAAAAGGTATACTAGTATTTAATTTTCGCATCATACTAGTTTTATTTCTTTGTAAAAATATCAAATACAAGAGGCATGCGATTCTAGTTTTTCGAATTAGTTTTCGATGTTGTGTTCTTTTATTTTTCTTTTCCTTGTGATTCGATTGTTCCTTTTGGTTAACCTAGAATTATTTAAGGAAATTAAATATTAGATTTCCTTAAAAGGCTTTGTCTAGGCGGTGGTGGTTGCTCCCATATCCAAGAAGGTTATGTGCCTCGCCATGCAGTCCTGGAAGCCAATTTTGGAAATTAATATTTAATGGAATTAATAACATAGGTAGATTTGGATCAAACGTGTTAAGTTCCGCAGGAGATCCAAGTCTAAACCTAAAAGAACAAATAAGTTAAACTTAGGATTAAACGTGTAAAGTTCCGCAGGCGATCCAAGTTTAATTTAAAAGAACACATGGTAGCTATGAAAAGGTTCAGACCTTTGTACAAAAATTTTTGTACAAAGGAACCGTTAGGCTCTCCGAGTAGCAACCAACAATTGGTATCAGAGCTAGGGTTTTGTCTCTGTGTATTTGGTATTAGTTTAATTATGCACATGTCGTACATAATTTAGGCAGGATAATAGTAGGATGTGCTAACTTTGTGGATGCAGGATCCAACTATTATGGCTTATAGATATTGTGTGTGTGATTGGACCCTTGGACATGTCAAGGGCATTTTATTGTGTGTGCATGATTGTATTATAAAATACAGCAGGAGCTGTATTTAGTTTTATTAGGATTTTATTTTTTGATCTAGATACATGTACATTCCTTCGAGGAATATAGGATCGAAAAATGTAAAATTCTATTTATGTCGCGGATCGAATCTTGCAAGGCGTGGAACCTTTTGAGGACTAGAGGCGCAGCAGAACAAGGAGCAAGATGGATGCGACAACTAGACCCGGTGGCGGTGGCCAAAGATGGCAGCAGCTAGGGTTGGCGACACACGGAGGATAGCAATAGATAAAAGTCATAATAGTTGAAAATTAGTTTTTCTTTTTATTGCTTTTTATGTTGTGCTGTGTGTGCTTGTTAGTATGCTTGTTAAGTAGGCTAGCATAGTCAAAATTCCTCACTTTAAATAACTAAGTGGGAGAGGGATTTATTTTTAAATAAATTCCACGGTCTCCATTACTGGTTTATAAGTGATGCACAAGCTTGCGCGTTGGCTCTGAGTGCCTTCCTCCATATCAGATGAGCTTGTTTGCGGATCACTAGATTAAACTTCCATTTTGGATGACTATAGGAAATTAGCTAAGAGCGTGTGATCTTCCCCATCGGAAGGGGCACAATCTTATTTAATGGACTAAGTGTCAAGTAATGGTATACACTTAGGAACATCTAATGGTATCCTCCCCATCGGAGTCACTACTATTATTTGTGTGACCAAAGCAAAACCAACTATTAATTTGTCAAAAAGATAAGTTGACAAGATAATAAAATTAAAACCCCTCTTACAAATGTCTGATTTTGTATACGTCCACACTATCGTGGCATACAAAATTTATGGTGTTTGAGATAATTTTATTTGTCATTAAGTTTTGACAAGGTAATTATTGGGTAAAACCCTCCTCTTACAAATGTTTGAATTTGTATACGTCCACACTATCGTGGCATGCAAAATTCACAATGTTTGAGGTGTTGGTGAATTTAAATAATATTGTTTGAGGAATCAATGTTATTTTAAATTCAAAGTTTTGACCAAAATATTTGATCTAATATAGACCAACTATTAATTTTATTTGTCATAAAGTTAAGATAATGAGATAATAAAATTAATGGACAAAATCTCCTTTTGAATTTGTATACGTCCACACTATCGTGGCATACAAAATTCACGGGGATTTTAAAAGTGTTGGTCTTGACCAAATATTTTTGTAATTCTTAGGATTTAAAATGTTTGGCAATCCTCTAGTTGTTATACTATAGAAAAGACTTAGTAGTCCCAATTATAATGATTGGAAATAGGACTTGGATATTAAGGTAGACTGTCCTCTTAGAATTAAGAACAAGACAGGTGTATTTTATTCATTAGTTGATACATATTTAGTGGTATTATCTACCGGTACCTGGTGTGTAGATACAGGAGCCACTGATCATGTCTGCAATTCATTGCAGGGATTCCAGGAAACCCGATAACTATATGAAAGGTAAATCACCATTTACATGGGCACTACTGCAAAAGGTGGTAGCTATTGCAATGGGAGATGCTTATCCTCTGATAGGAATATAATATGGATTTTAGAAATTGTCTTTACGTACTAAGTTTAGAAAGAACTTATTTTCAGTTTCTAAACTATTAAAGAATAGATATTGTGTCTATTTTTTATAACAAAGTGGTTATCAAGAAAATAGAAAAGATATCTATTCAGGTACGTTGGTTGATAATTTATAATCCAATAACTCCTACGATGCAATAAATGGAAATTGATAACACATCCTCTAACTTTAATAAGAGAAAGAACCTTCAAAATGAACCAAACATATCTTTGGCATCTAAGGCTAGGTTATATTAACTTGAGTAGGATTCAAAGGATAATAATCGATGAACTCTTGGGTTCATTGGTAGAGGAAAATTTTCCAACCTACGAGTCTTACTTGAAAGGAAAAATAACCAAGAAGCTTTTAAGTCTAAGGGGTTTGGAGCCAAAGATATATAGGAATAGGTTCATTCTGATTTGTGAAGACCTTTGACTATCCAAGCAAGAGGTTGTTTCGAATATTTCGTCTATTTTATAGACAACTATTTGAGATATGGATACATTTACATGATGTGCCGCAAGTCTAAGTGCTTTGATTAGTTCAAAGAGTACGAGGCTGATGCAGAGAAACGTCAAAGTAAAAGTATCAAGACACTACGGTGAGATCGTAGTGGCAAGTACCTCTTGGGAGAATTTAGGAGTCACTTATCAGAAGATGGGATTCAATACCAACTAACCGCACCTAGTACACCCTAACAGAATGGTGTAGTAAAAAGAATGACTCTTATGGAAATAAGTAGATTGATGATGAATTATTTACCAAATTTGTTTTAAGGATATACTCTGGAAATGGAAGTGAACATAGTGCCTTCCAAGTCAGAACTCTCTACTCATATAGAATTGCTGAATAGGCGTAAGCCTATTTTGAAGCATATTCGGATTCGGGTAGTCCAGCACATATACTGAAGAGAGACAATGATAAGTTGGACAGGAATTCACTTGTTTGTGGGTTATCCTAGTGAAACGAAAGTAGGTTTATAGTCTTAAAAATCAGAAGGACATTGTTAGCATCAATGATCGATTTTTTGAAAAGGACTATGTAACAAACCACAAGCCCATAAGTAAATTTATTCTTAAGAAAGGACATGTCTAATCTAGTACCAACTGTACAAGATGAAATATCACAAGAAACTGTAACACGTATCATAAATGATACACAAACAGTGGCTCATCGTAGTGGGAGGGTTGTCAAGCAAACCTAAAAGATTCATGTTTTGGGAGAGTTTTTGGACTTGATCCCAAATGAACATGAGCCCGATCCCGGACATATGATGAAGCACTCCAAGATAAAGATGCAGCATCTTGGCAAAGAGCAATGAATACAGAATTAGAATATATGTATTCTAATAAAATCTGGAAGCTTGTAGAACCACCAGATGGTGTAAAAGCCATTGGGTAAAAATAGGTCTACAATAGGAAAAGATGGATAGACAGGAAGGTGGAAACTTTCAAAGCAAGGCTTGATGAAAAAGGAAACTTTTTCACTGGTAGCCATGCTTAAATCTATCTAGATTCTTTTATCTATTTGGCAAGTGGATATCAAGACAACATTCCTTAATGGAAGTCTTGAAGAAAGCATCCATACAAAGCAACCAGAAGGGTTCATTGTAAAGGGCAAAGAGCATCTTGTGTGCAAACTCAATCAGTCTACGGACTGAGGCAAAGCTTCAAGGTCTTGGAACATCCGGTTTATCAAAGTAATCCAGACCTATGGATTTATTTAGTAACCGGATAAGTCTTGTGTATACAAAAAGTGTGATAGAAACGTGGTGGTATTTCTTGTACTATACGTAGATAACATTTTTGGTAGTTGGAAACAATATCAAAATGTTGTCAGAAATAAGGGTATGGTTGTCCAAACAATTCGATATGAAGGACTTGGGAGAATGTATATATTCTTGGAATCAAAGTAATAAGGGATCGCAAGAAAAGAATATTTTACTTATCCCAAGCTTCATATATCGAAAAAAAATCCTTGCTCGTTTTAAGCATGCAAAACTCCAAGAAAGGTTTCTTACCTTTTTAGCATGGAGTAACTTTATGTAACGACCCGCCTTCTACTGGCCAAGCTGTAAGGCCGATCGTTACATTAATCTGTGCTAAACTATTCCATGACCATTATTAAATCTAAGTGCAGAAGCTGTACTAATTAAAATTTTGCTAACTATCATCATTTCTTGGTTCTACATGTGCTAAGGGGTGTAATCTAAACTATTCATGACATATATTACATCCCCCAATGGTCAAGGAACTTAACTAAGAGCTTCTTGCTGATATCAGGCCTCCCAATCGATCCACGGATCGATTGGAATGGCCGGATCGATCCATTGATCGATCCAGGTGTCTACTGTATGCGGGACTTGGGTTATATCGATCCAGTGATCGATCCAGCACGCTACTGTGCTCGGGACAATATTCTGGATCGATCGGCTGATCGATCCAGACTGGCCAATCGATCCAGTGATCGATCCCAGAGCCTTCTGTTCGTGACAAAATTTGCTGGATCGATCCTCCGATCGATCCAGAGGCCTACTGTTCGTGGTACGAACTTCTCAATCGATCGGTTGATCGATTGAGAAGCCTCCAATCGATCAGCCGATCGATTGGGGTTTCTGATTTCGTACCAAAAGTCTTATTTCAGCACTGTTTCGTGCCTCAATCACACCTACAAGTTCTAAGATGACTGGAAAACATTTTAACATCACATAACTAAGGTTCTAAGCATGATAGAATGCAAAATTTACTAGTTCATGGCAATTAAACATACTAAAGTGCGAAATAACCAAATGCTAAAAAGTTCTAGTGCTTAAACAAGTTTGCTGAAATTCCCTAAGATCTCTATTCCAAGTTCCATCCACACACATCCTCATCGCATTGTCCTCCAGCCTCCACTAGTCCAGTTTTCCTTTACCTTTATCTGCAGTATAAGGAAAAAGTATATGTAAGCTTTCGCTTAGTAAGAAACCATCTACCTCACAAAAACATGCATTCGATGCAATATGCCTTTAAAACATGCTATTTGAAATATGTACTGTTTAGACTAAACATGGCATACTGAAATCACTGAACATGAACACTAAAGCATGGCATACAAGCTAATCATAAACTATCATGTGTATCAATAAGAAAGAACTGAGCTGAAACATGAACTGAGTTAAACTAGAGCTGAACTAGAACTGATTTAGAATATAATCACATGACTGATTGTGAGTTTGGAAAATAATTATCATAATAGATTAAAATACATAATCATGCTGCTAATGGGCCAGGCAACTGTACATGCTATGCGCGCATCCTTAACTAGACCCGGGGTTGCAAATCTCGAATTTTAGTAAGGTTTACTAGGTTATCTAAACCTAGGGACCGACTATGGGAGCCCAGCCCAATGGATATCTAATCCAGTACAGTGCCACTAAGAAAATAAACTACTGAACATAAGCTAATAACTCTTGTCTTGCTTTTACTAGGTTGTCTAAACCCAGAACTAGGTTATCTAAACCTAGAGGCGACTGTGGGAGCCCACCCATTGGACGTCTAGTCCTGTAAAAGTTGAAGCAAGACTAAATAAACTGTAAAAATGCTTCTATTGCATTTATCTAGGCTATTAAAATGCCTAAGATGGCATTTAACTAAGCTAAGCATTTAATCAAACACTTGGTGTGCGCTAATTCACACCCTATTGCTAAAAATCTGCATATGACTAAAACAATGCATACAATCATACGAAAGTTACTTATACTGCAGGTGAGGGGTTTCTTACCCCCTGTTCAGATTTTCTTACGATTCTAATCGCTAGATCTCCGGAGGAGACGATCCTTTCGACGATCTTCTCGCGTCCACGCGTTCCTCTCGCGGAGGGGAGCGTCCTCGTGTCGAAGTCATCGCCGGAAGGTGCCCTTGGGCGGAACCTTAGCCTTCCTTGTGGTTGGCGCCGAGAGAGGAAGAAAAGAGAGGTGGGCGGCGGTGAGGTTTTAGGGAGAGGAAAAATCACGATCCAAATAACCCTTCACTTAATTATTTCATTATTTCTTATTTATATTAAGTGATCTAATTTGCCCCAACTCCAACTTAAATAAAATTGATTCCCTTTCCTTTCAGCATGGCCCTGTTGGGTTCACCTGGTTACCATGGTTCACCATAAGTCATAGGACCCAATAGGTCTCGGGTTCAATTCCCGCGTAGGCTATTTTCATTTTCTATTTATTTTTGCTACTTCCGCTACTCTAAAAATTCTGTAAAAATATCCTAAAATTCCAGAAAAATCATAGAATATTTCCAAAATAATTTTGAGAATTTTCGGGTGTTACAATCCCCCATACCTTATAAAAAGTTCATCCTCGAACTTAGAATAACTCTGGGTACTTCTGTCTCATTCTGGCTTCTGTCTCCCAGGTTGCCTCTTCTGCTGTGTGACTTTGCCAAATTACTTTCACTAATGGTACCTCCTTGTTTCGCAATTTCTTAACTATTCGATCTACTATCTGAGTAGGCCGACTGTCATAGCTGAGGTCTTCGCGGACTTGTACCTGCTGGGGCTCAATCACCTGGGTGGCATCTGGGATATGCTTCTTCAGCATAGAGACATGAAATACGTTGTGGACGGCTGACATTTCCTAGGGTAGCTCTAACTCATATGCTACCTTGCCCACTCTTCTACTGATAAGGTATGGTCCCACATATCTGGGACTTAGTTTGCCCTTCTTCCCAAAACGCATTACTCCCTTCATGGGAGCTACTCTGAGGAACACTGAATCCCCAACTGAGAACTCTAAAGGTCTGCGCCGTGTATCAGCATAGCTTTTCTGCCGACTCTGAGCTGTCTCTATCCTCTGGCGGATCTGCTGTATAGCTGCCGTGGTATCTGCCACTAGATCTGTCTGAAGTTCTAGTTCTTTCTGTTCACCACTCTCATACCAGAAGATTGGAGATCTACACCTCCGCCCATAGAGAGCCTCGTAAGGTGCCATACCGATAGTGTCCTGATAGCTGTTTTTGTATGCAAATTCTACTAAACTCAGATATTTGCACCAACTCCCCTTGAAGTCTAAGGCACATGCTCGGAGCATATCTTCGAGTATCTGATTTACTCGCTCCGTCTGTCCATCTGTCTGAGGATGGAAAACTGTGCTGAACTTTAACTTCGTTCCCAACGCTGACTGTACACACTCCCAAAAGTGTGATGTGAACCTACTGTCCCTGTCTGAAATAATGGTTCGTGGGACTCCATGTAGTCTAACAATCTCTCTGAGATACAACTGTGCTAGCTGTTCCATGGAGTAGGATATCCTGATAGCTAAGAAGTGGGCTGATTTAGTCAACCTGTCGACTATTACCCAAATGGTATCAAAACCATTCGCGGTTCTGGGTAATCCCACTACGAAATCCATAGAAATGTCCTCCCACTTCCATTCTGGGATCTGAATGGGCTGCAAAACTCCTCCTGGTTTCTGATGTTCTGCCTTAACCCTCTGACAGGTTAGGCAGGTGCTGACATATCGAGCGATGTCTCTCTTCATCCCAGGCCACCAAAAACGCTTCTTCAAGTCCTGGTACATTTTAGTGGAGCCTGGATGCATCGCATAGGGAGTCTTGTGAGCCTCATCTAAAATCTTCCTTCTGAGTTCCTCCTGATCTTGAACGCATAATCTGTCACCAAGGTACAATATCCCACTACCAGACACTCTGAATTCCCCACTGTCTGATTCTGCTACTCCTTGCTTGATTTTCTGAATTTCAGGATCCTGTTCCTGAGCTGTCTGAAGATCACCAAGCAAAGTAGACTCTAACGTCATAGTAGAGAGCTGTCCAACTATGAGTTCAAGACCGAAGTCTGTGATCTCCTTCTGTAGGGGCGGTGACATGGCTGCTAGAGATAATATAGCAGCACTGGACTTTCTGCTAAGTGCATTTGCTACCCTATTCACCTTTCCTGGGTGGTAGAGAATGTCTATATCGTAGTCCTTGACCAGTTCTAGCCATCTGCGCTGTCGCATATTCAGATCCTTCTGAGTGAAGAAGTACTTCAGACTCTGATGATCTGTATACACTCTGCACTGAGCTCCATACAAGTAATGTCTCCAAATTTTGAGGGTGAACACCACTGCTGCAAGCTCAAGGTCATGAGTGGGGTAATTCTTCTCATAATCCTTGAGTTGTCTGGAGGCGTAGGCGATTACCTTGCCATCTTGCATCAGCACTGCTCCTAGTCCCAACTTAGAGGCATCACTATATATATCAAAGCTATCTGCGTTCTCTGGTAGAGTCACAATAGGTGCACTGGTCAATCTTCTTTTTAGCTCGTTGAAGCTGTTCTCGCAGTCCTCTGTCCACTGAAATTTTCTGTTCTTTCTGGTAAGAGATGTCAGTGGGGAGGCTATCCTGGAGAAGTCCTCTATGAACTTTCTGTAATAACCTGCTAATCCCAGAAAACTCCTGATCTCACTAGCATTCTTGGGTCTTTTCCAGTTACTCATAGCTTCTATTTTACTGGGGTCTACCATGATACCATCCCTTGAGATGAGGTGACCCAGGAAGGACACCTGATCTAACCAAAATTCACATTTCGTGAACTTGGCGTACAACTGGTTCTGCTGGAGGGTCTGCAGTACTATTCTCAGATGCTCTGCGTGTTCTTCCTGAGTTCTTGAATAGATAAGAATGTCATCGATGAACACGATAACGAACTTATCTAAGTATTCTCTGAATACCCTATTCATGAGGTCCATGAAAGCAGCTGGAGCATTTGTCACGCCAAAGGGCATGACTACGAACTCATAATATCCGTATCTGGTCCTGAAGGCTGTCTTGGGTATATCACCCTCTTTAACTCTAACCTGGTGATATCCTGACCGGATAACTATTTTGGAGAACACTGCTGCTCCCTTTAGCTGATCAAACAGGTCATCTATTCTGGGAAGAGGATACCTGTTCTTGATCGTGACTTGGTTCAGTGCTCTGTAATCTATGCATAGGCGCATGCTCCCGTCCTTCTTCTTCACGAACAATACAGGCGCTCCCTATGGTGAGTGACTAGGACGTATGAAGCCCTTGTCAAGCAGCTCCTGTAATTGCTCATGAAGTTCCTTTAGTTCTGCTGGAGCCATGCGGTAAGGTGCTTTGGAGATAGGATTTGTACTGGGAATGAGTTCTATCTCAAATTCGATCTCCCTGTCTGGTGCTAGGCCTGATAACTCTTCAGGGAAGACTGCTGGGTAGTCACGTACGACTCGAACCTCTGCTAGCTGTCGGTCCTTGTCCTGACCGGTACTGACCACATGTGCTACAAATCCCGTACATCCTGAATCCATTAATCTCTGTGCTTTCATAGCTGAGAGAAACTTCTTGGCCTTTCTCTTGGGTTCTCCGATGAACTCAAACTGTGCTTCTGCTTCAGGTTGGAATACAACTTTCTGCTTACGGCACTCGATGGAGGCACCGTATCTGATCAAGAAGTCCATTCCGAAGATGACATCATAGTCCGTCATATTTAGCACTATCAGATCACAAAAGAGTTCTCTGTCTGCTATAATGACTGGCACTGCTTTGAGCCAGTGCGTGGATGCCATAATTTCTCCTGAAGGTAGCGTTGTCAGAAACTGACTACTGAGTACCTCTGGAGGTATTGCTAACTTCTCAGCAAATGCCCTGGATATATATGAATGGGTTGCCCCAGTATCGAATAAGACAGTTGTATTTTGCTGTAAAATACTAATCTGACCTGAAACAACTGTCGAGGCATTTGCTACGTCCTCTCTGGTGAGTGAGTAGATCCGTGCATTTGTCGTAGCTGGAGGGGCTTCTAGTCTGCCCTGGCTGATGTGGGGACCATCTAAAACGGCCTGCATCTGATGCAACTGTGCTGGCTTGGCTTCATACTGGATCGGCTGTGGTGGAGGAAAGCTGGCCTTGTTCGGACACTGCTTGGCCATGTGCCCTTCTTGTCCGCATTCAAAGCATCCTCATGTGCCCTTACGACAAACTCCAGGGTGAAATTTCTCACAAGTAGCACACTTTGGATAACTGGGATGTTTACTAGCGGGTCCTCCTTTTGGGTAACTCCCTAGTTTGCGCTTATTGCTGGAGTTCCCTTTCCAGTTAGAGCCATGGGAGCTATGGCCCTGCTGTTTCTGAGTGTCTGAGCCTCCTTGACCTTTAGACTCTGAGAGGACTTGCTTCTGCTGCTTTATACTATTCTGGTAGTGCTCGGTGGTCAGGGCGCTGCTGACTAGTTCTTCGGTGGTTTGCGGCCTGTGAATGCCGCCAGCCACGTTCATTGCTATCTCCGGCCTCAGCATCTTGAGCATCAACCGAACTCTTTCTTTTTCTGTGCTGACTAGTTCGGGGCATAGGCGAGCCAATCTATTGAATTTCTTCACGGCTTCCTCAACTGATAGGTTGCCCTGGCGAAACTCAGTGAACTCGTCGTAATGGCGGTTGGTGACCCGCATGTGAAAGAACTCCTCGAAGAATTCTTTCTCGAAGTCAGCCCATGTCATCTGATTCACTGGGCGCTTCGCTCTGATTCTCTCCCACCACATGCGTGCATCTCCTGTCAGACAGAAGGAGGCGCACTTCACCTTCTCGTGTTCTGGCCAGTCCAGAAGCTCCATCGTACTCTCCAGTGTTTTGAACCAGGCTTGCGCATCCCATGGTTCACTAGTGCCTTAGAAGTTCTCGGGCTTGACTCTCTGCCACTGGATCAGATAGGCTTCTCTCTTTGCCTCAACTGCTACTGGGGCTACTGGTGCTGTAGGCTGGATTGGTGGAACCTCTAAGACTACTGGCGTTGCTACGTTTGGTTCCGGGGTGACTGTGGGAGTATTCTGCTGATTAGCCTTTAAGGTGGCTATCTCCTGTTGCTGTTCAACTAACTGCTGCTGTAACTGAGCCACTAATGCTGTCAGGTCTGGGGGAGGCACTGAACTGCCTGCCTCATGCTGGGGCTCAGTAGCTGGTGCCCTTCTAGCGGGCCGTCCTCGTGCCATCTCTAGAGACATGGAGGACATACATGACTAACACAATCATAAGGGAGTAACTATTGTTATCATGTCAACTACTATCATGAACAAGCATGCTTTGGTTATATCTAAACATGAAACAAGAACATAAAGAAAGTGAGAGATGTTCTTACTTGGAAGCTGCAGGTTCAATGCTGATGTGTGTGTAGAAAGTATGGAAGCTGCTCTGATACCACTCTGTAACGACCCGCCTTCAACTAGCTAAGCTGTGAGGCCGATCGTTACAATAATCTGTGCTAAACTATTCCATGACCATCATTAAATCTAAGTGCGGAAGCTGTACTAATTAAAATTTTGCTAACTATCATCATTTCTTGGTTCTACATGTGCTAAGGGGTGTAATCTAAACTATTCATGACATATATTACATCCCCCAATGGTCAAGGAACTTAACTAAGAGCTTCTTGCTGATATCAGGCCTCCCAATCGATCCACGGATCGATTGAAATGGCCGGATCGATCCATTGATCGATCCAGGTGTCTACTGTATGCGGGACTTGGGTTAGATCTATCCAGTGATCGATCCAGCACGCTACTGTGCTCGGGACAATATTCTGGATCGATCGGCTGATCGATCCAGACTGGCCAATCGATCCAGTGATCGATCCCAGAGCCTTCTGTTCGCGACAAAATTTGCTGGATCGATCCTCCGATTGATCCAGAGGCCTACTGTTCGCGGTACGAACTTCTCAATCGATCGGCTGATCGATTGAGAAGCCTCCAATCGATCAGCCGATCGATTGGGGTTTCTGATTTCTTACCAAAAGTCTGATTTCAACACTGTTTCGTGCCTCAATCACATCTACAAGTTCTAAGATGACTGGAAAACATTCTAACATCACATAATTAAGGTTCTAAGCATGATAGAATGCAAAAGTTACTAGTTCATGGCAATTAAACATACTAAAGTGCGAAATAACCAAATGCTAAAAAGTTCTAGTGCTTAAACAAGTTTGCTGAAATTCCCTAAGATCTCTATTCCAAGTTCCATCCACACACATCCTCATCGCATTGTCCTCCAGCCTCCACTAGTCCAGTTTTCCTTTACCTTTATCTATAGTATAAGGAAAAAGTATCTGTAAGCTTTCGCTTAGTAAGAAACCATCTACCTCACAAAAACATGCATTCGATGCAATATGCCTTTAAAACATGTTATTTGAAATATGTACTGTTTAGACTAAACATGGCATACTGAAATCACTGAACATGAACACTAAAGCATGGCATACAAGCTAATCATAAACTATCATGTGTATCAATAAGAAAGAACTGAGCTGAAACATGAACTGAGTTAAACTAGAGCTGAACTAGAACTGATTTAGAATATAATCACATGACTGATTGTGAGTTTGGAAAACTATTATCATAATAGATTAAAATACATAATCATGCTGCTAATGGGCCCGGCAACTGTACATGCTATGCGCGCATCCTTAACTAGACCCGGGATTGCAAATCTCGAATTTTAGTAAGGTTTACTAGGTTATCTAAACCTAGGGACCGACTATGGGAGCCCAGCCCAATGGATATCTAATCCAGTACAGTGCCACTAAGAAAATAAACTACTGAACATAAGCTAATAACTCTTGTCTTGCTTTTACTAGGTTGTCTAAACCCAGAACTAGGTTATCTAAACCTAGAGGCGACTGTGGGAGCCCACCCATTGGACGTCTAGTCCTGTAAAAGTTGAAGCAAGACTAAATAAGCTGTAAAAATGCTTCTATTGCATTTATCTAGGCTATTAAAATGCCTAAGATGACATTTAACTAAGCTAAGCATTTAATCAAACGCTTGGTGTGCGCTAATTCACACCCTATTGCTAAAAATCTGCATACGACTAAAACAATACATACAATCATACGAAAGCTACTTATACTGCAGGTGAGGGGTTTCTTACCTCCTGTTCGGATTTTCTTACGATTCTAATCGCTAGATCTCCGGAGGAGATGATCCTTTCGACGATCTTCTCACGTCCACGCGTTCCTCTCGCGGAGGGGAGCGTCCTCGTGTCGAAGTCATCGCCGGAAGGTGCCCTTGGGCGGAACCCTAGCCTTCCTTGTGGTTGGCGCCGAGAGAGGAAGAAAAGAGAAGTGGGCGGCGGTGAGGTTTTAGGGAGAGGAAAAATCACGATCCAAATAACCCTTCACTTAATTATTTCTTATTTATATTAAGTGATCTAATTCGCCCCAACTCCAACTTAAATAAAATTGATTCCCTTTCCTTTCAGCACGGCCCTGCTGGGTTCACCTGGTTACCATGGTTCACCATAAGTCATAGGACCCAATAGGTCTCGGGTTCAATTCCCGCATAGGCTATTTTCGTTTTCTATTTATTTTTGCTACTTCCGCTACTCTAAAAATTCTGTAAAAATATCCTAAAATTCCAGAAAAATCATAGAATATTTCCAAAATAATTTTGAGAATTTTCGGGCGTTACACTTTATCTAAAGAAATGTCTCCGTAGACATCAAAGGAGATAAAGGAAATGAAGGCAGTTCTTTATGCTTCGGCTGTCGGAAGCCTAATGTATGCTTTGCACGAGATCAGAAATCTGTTTTGCCAAGGGCATAGTTAGCAGATATCAAAGTAACCCTGGACAAGGACATTGGACTACAGTAAAGCATATATTGAAGTACTTTAGAGGCACTAGAGATTATATGCTAGCTTACAAGGCAGTTAATTTGGTCCCTGTGGGTTGCATGGATTTTGACTTCGAATCGGATAGGGACAATAATAAGTCTACCTCGGGGTTTTGTATTTACTTTAGGAGGTAAAGTCATAACTATGGAAGAGTGATAAGCATAGGTGTTTTTCTGGACTCCACCATAGAAGCTGAGTATATGGCAAGCCTCTAAGGTAGCCATAAAAGCTGAATGACTCAATAACCTCAAGATGGACTTAGATATGATTTTTGGTTTGTCCAAAGATTATTACAATTTATTGTAATAATAGTGGTGCAGTTGCAAACTCGAAGAAACCATGAGTCCATAAGGCAAGTAAAACACAATAGAGCGCAAGTACTACCCAATACGAGAAATCGTATAACGAGGAGAAGTTGTTGCTGCTTAGATTGCATCAAGTGATAACCTGGAAGATCCTTTCACTAAGGCTCTTAAGGTAAGAGTTTTTGATAGGCGTGTTGATGGGTTGAATCAGATGTATGGCAACAAATAAGGCAGCTTAGTCTTTTAGTATAAGTGGGAGATTGTTAAGATGTATACTAAAAGCCTATGCTTTTGGTATAAACATTTATCTAGAAATAAGAATCACATTAGTCAAATATCTACATTTATGATAAATGTAGTTGTTCAATTAATTTATATTGTAGATAACATGGTGTGTGGTGTCACACACAGAGGATCATGTTATCAGTACCTTATAAATTATAAACAGTAGCTCATGATCAAGATGGAAAGGAACAAACCATTGGAAGATCGTAGTGTAATTAGGTATTAGTTTGTCTTAACTATATAATTACACTAGTACACTTAGAGTGTATTGAGTAGGACCATTAGAGGTCGTCTCTTTTATACTGACTTTATAAAGGGACAAAGACCTCAGTTATTATGGAAGCGTGTGCTCTTAATCCTAATATAATAACAAGCACATATATTTGATATTTATTTCTTTAATTTATCAATGGGTGAGATTTAGTTCGATAAATCAATAAGCCCGATAAGTTGGGAAATGATATCACTTATAGTGTGTGTTGTTGATTATAGAAGGAAACTGTGTCCTAGTAATCTAGGTTGATAATGTCCCCAAGAGGAGCTCATAAGGATTGTTATGTTATACCCTGCAGGTGGACTTAGTCCGACATGACGATGAGGTTGAGTGGTACTACTCTTGGACTAATATATTAATTAAGTGAGTTGTCAGTAACTCATTTAATTAGTGGACATTCGACATCTTAAACACAGGGAGACTGGCACACTCATAATAAGGAGCCCAAAATGTAATTTGGGATTGGTGCGGTAGTTCAATAATAGTTCTTTAGTGGAATGAATTATTATTGATGAAATTAAGTTGTGTGTTCGGGGCGAACACAGGAAGCTTAATTTCATTGGGAGACCAAAACCAATTCCCCCTCTTGGTCCCTATCGTAGCCTCTTGTATATAGAGATTTATACCCACCACATACCCACCTTCTTACCCATCCAATGGGGCCGGCCAAGCTAGCTTGAAACTCAAGCTAGGGCCGGCCAAGACCAAGTGGATGAGCCAAGTTGGTGGCCGGCCAAAGCTTGGGTCCCAAGCTTAGGTGGTCGGCCACTAGAATATTAAAAAGGATTTTTATTAAAAATATTTCTTATGTGGATATCATGGTTTTAAAAGAGAGTTTAAAAAATTAAAAATTTCTTTTTATAGCTTTCTACAAAAGATTAAGAGAAGAGATTAATCTCTTTCCTTATTTGTAGATTAAAAGGATGATTTTAATTTTTGGTAAAAACTTTCCTTATTTGTAAATCATCCACATGTTTAAAAGAGAGTTTAAAATTTGAAATCTTTCCTTATTTGTTGATTAAAAGGTGAATTTTAAATTTTAAGAAAACTTTCCTTTTTGACCATGTTCATGATTTAAAAGAGAGTTTAAAAAATTAAATATTCTCTTTTATAAGTTTCTACAAAAGATTAAGAAAAGATTTGATATCTTTCCTTATTTGTAGATTAAAAGAGATTTTAATTTTTAGAGATAACTTTCTTTTTATCCACATGTTTAAAAGAAAGATTTTAATTTCCTTTTTATAATCCACCATGAAGGGAAAACTTATTGGAGAAATTTTTATAAATTTCCGGAAGCAACTAAGGAAATTTTAATTTGTATTTAAAATTTTTATTTGCATGGAGATTTGAATGTGGTCGGCCATGATATGTGAGAAAAGGAATTTGATTTTAATTAATTAAATTTTCTTTTTCATGGCAAAGGAATTAAGGAAATTTTTATTAAAATTTCCTTATTTGTCAAGACCAAGGATTATAAAAGAGGAGGTAGAGGTGTCTTCATAGCTAACATCTCTATTCTATTTTTCCTCTCTTTTCTCCTTGGGTGTGGCCGGCCCCTTCTTTTTCCTCTCCTCTCCTTAGTGTGGCCGAAACCTTCTCTTGGTGAAGATAGCTTTGGTGGCCGGATCTAAGAAGGAGAAGAAGGAGAGAAAAGAAGCCTCTTTTCTAGCATCCCTTGGAGCATTGGTGGTGGTTGAATCTCTTCATCCTTGGAGGTGCTCTTGTTGTGGTCGAACCTTGCAAGGAGGAGAAGAAGGTGCTTTGGTGGTTTCTCATCTCAGAAGATCGTTGTCCACACAACATCCGAGGTAAGAAGAGGAATACGGTAGAAGACCTAGAGGTTTTTGCTTGCAAAAGAAAAGGTATACTAGAATTTAATTTCCGCATCATACTAGTTTTATTTCTTTGTAAAAATACCAAATACAAGAGGAATGCGATTCTAGTTTTTCAAATAGTTTTCGATGTTGTGTTCTTTTATTTTTCTTTTCTTTGTGATTCGATTGTTCCTTTTGGTTAACCTAGAGTTATTTAAGGAAATTAAATATTAGCTTTCCTTAAAAGGCTTTGTCTAGGCGGTGGTGGTTGCTCCCATATCCAAGAAAGTCATGTGCCTCGCCATGCAGTCCTGGAAGCTAATTTTGGAAATTAATATTTAATGAAATTAACAACATAGGTAGATTTGGATCAAACGTGTTAAGTTCCACAGGAGATCCAAGTCTAAACCTAAAAGAACAAATAAGTTAAACTTAGGATCAAATGTGTAAAGTTCTGCAGGCGATCTAAGTTTAATTTAAAAGAACACATGGTAGCTAGGAAAAGGTTAAGACCTTTGTACAAAATTTTTTGTACAGAGGAACCGTTAGGCTTTCCGAGTAGAAACCAACACGGAGCACCGACAGTGATGAAACTGGCGATGTGCTCAACAATAATGGAGCAGACTATCACGCAGCATGCAATCATGCGAATGGTACATGATACTAAGCATGGAAAAATATTGAGCAGCATAGCAATAATCCATATATATGTAAAATGTGTACCATCGGAAAGTGAATCAAATCAAAGTACACAGAACAGATAAGGTATCAAAAACCCTAGGTCCTGAACATGATAAATAACATGGTTGTGTCACTACCTCTATAAGCATGTAAAGTCAAATAAGTACTAACATGATGTGCATAACAAATAAACAACCAAGCATGTAACAGATCGGGTAGTGATCAACCGAAACAGATAAGAAAACACAATCGTTGCAATTTGTTAAAGACATTATTATGCATATCAAATGACATAAAGTCAAAGTACCCGCCTCCAATAGAAAGGATCGTATCCGGTCCAAATCCGACGTCGAGATGCTCGTCTCGCGTCAAAATCCTATAATATCAAACATATACGGATTTAGTTAATTCCCTTGTATATTTAATTAGCTAACCAATCATTAATCCAAATCCAACTAGGTTTAACCTAACCCATTTCACAATTACAATGGATTAGGTATCCCCAATTATCTACAATCAAATTGTATTAGATTAATACATGAACTAATATCTAACCATGTAAATCCAATTCTCTACAGCATGTATCACGATCTAAAATAATCAAATTACACTATGATCTACAACTAAGACCAAAAACCCGGTACCTTACCTTGATTCCTAGCACTGTTGTTGCTGGATGAATTTGCTGTCGTAACAGAAAGTCCACAGAACAGCCTTTCTTGGTGGAATCCTTCACCGAACGGAACAAGATGAGATCACAAATCTCCACTGCAATCTAGCAACCAAAATAGTCTCCCTTACCTCTCCAATCACTGCTAGGGCACGGTACAGCAAAACGAGACCATAGGAACGGCTTGGATGCTCTGCTTCTATCCACAACCCGAAGAGAAAGGATCGGTGGTTGTTGGCATCGGAAGTGGGGCGTTGGCTGAGGCTAGGGCAAAGGAAAACAACGCAATAGCCGCCGGAGAGATCGAACCATGGCCGTCGGCTTCAAGCTAGGGCACAGCAAAGACAGCAACGCCCTTGCTTCAGCGTCGACAGCGACACTAGGGCTTCAGCTGGCGACTCAGAGAAGGAGACGAGCTGAGTAGGAGCGGCACCAACAATCAGTGGCGTCGGACTGGGGTGGTCGGCGATCGGGCGACGCCGGCAGTGAAGCGAGGAGTCGGCGTCTGTGTCGACCAGGGGAGAGGAGAGATGGCTCTCGTCGTTGGCGGCAGAGGGGGTGAGGGCGTGCGCACGAGGGAGAAAAGGAGAGGATCGAGTTTTGGGAGAAGAAGTAGAAGGAGAGGAGGAGAAGAACCGCCTTGAGCGGTTAGGGCACGAGAGGGCTTCGGCGAGGATCGGCGTCTGCCACGCGCACGGGGAAGGAGAAATGCAATTAAATAAAAGAAGAAAAAGAAATTAAAAGGAAAAAAGCAAACTTTTCCTCGTTAAAATGGGGTAGCCTAAACAGGTTTTCCCGGGTCCCGTTTTTATCCCCGTAAACTCGTCCATACGGTCTCCGAAAAATTTCGGAAAAATTTCCAGAAATTCCAAAAAATTCCCTTATCATTATTCGCCATTTTTTCCGGTATTTTCATTTAACATGATTAGAGTTATAGGAGTTTGAAGAGCACATTGATGTTAGAACCAAAAGAATTCACATATTTCCATAATAGTATAATATTGTTCACTTTAAGTCCAAGTCCTCATGGATTTATTTTTGAGTTCTACCCAAAAAATCTTATACCAACGGAGATATATTCCATCTTTTAAACCCATGACCTTTTATATGTATTTTCAATGTGGAACTTTGATTGTATTTCCAATAATCCTCCTCTCAAATGAAAGACCATCATTATTCTCATGATCTAAACCTTCCCTTAAGTATTTGTTTACTCTTTCCCTCAGACATTTGGTCACTATTGATATGCTTCGGGCCTCTCCTCAAATTGACCTATTTTGGAATTCTGAATCACTTCAAATTAAAATCAATCGACTGCTAGAAACATCCTTGATGTATTTATTATACACGGATTTGAATTTGATAGGGTAAATTAAGAGTAGTGAATTTTTAAACTTGCAAAGGCTTAATCAAATTTGTCATAAGTTTATTATAAGACCTAGGAC
The DNA here is from genome assembly GCF_018446385.1 of Zingiber officinale. Lineage (NCBI taxonomy): Eukaryota > Viridiplantae > Streptophyta > Magnoliopsida > Zingiberales > Zingiberaceae > Zingiber > Zingiber officinale. Next base: position 56,786,113 of record NC_056003.1, on the reverse strand, counting down.
AATGATACTCACTAACCAACATCACAAATGGGTTCTTGGGACTCTTCTAACTTGAAAATTTTCAAACTTTTGAATTTTTTAGCCCATCAATTAGTATCGAATGAAATTGGCTAATAGATCTAAAGAACTCCAAATCATTTCAAATTAAAACTAATATACTCCTAAAAGCCTCCTTAATGTATCCATGCCCTCATATTTGAATTCAATAGTATAAATTGAGAGCAATACTTTTTAACTTGCAAAGACCTAATAAAATTTGTCATGTACTCATTATGAAGCATAAGACAATGATACTAACTAACCAATATCACCAATGAGTTCCTAAGACTCCTTTTGTCATGCCCCGCGACCGATGACTGACATCAGCGTTGCTTTCAAACATAAAATTTGAAAATAACCTGCCTTAATAGTACATGAATTGTAAAAATAGCCTTTTTATTCCAAAATAAATAGTAAATTGTTTACACAATTCAAAACTAATTAAATTACATTCACTTAAATTTAAGAATTTAGTATTGCAGCAAAATTTTAGTCTTCCTATCAACAATTAGAGTGAATTCACCATTCCCAGAATTTGACTTGCTCTCTATCCTCGATTTCATTCTTGATTCCCATTTCATCTCTAACTAAAATAGGTTGTAATAAGTGAGTGATTTAGAAGTCACTCAGCAAGTGGGGGATAAAAATACAAATACAGTAGTTCTTGAAAGGTAGTAGTTTTTTAGTAGTAAAAATAACAGTAATCTCAAAATAGAAATTGACACCAGCACTGAAATAAAATCATATTCTTCATGACTTAAACTGATATCAGCCCTCTAGAATTATCCCTCCTAAAGTAGAGGTTTTTAATCAGTAACAATTCAGTAATTATTAGTGTTCAAAATGTGTATCCTTATCATTTAGTTCATAATTAATTAGTGCCCCAAAATTCAGTAATCACAGTAATTCGTAATAAATAATAATCAGTAATAACAGTAGTGAAACAGTAGTATTTTGGGAAAAAAAATAGTTTTTAGAAAATAGAACTATTATTTTCTTTACTATAAAACAAAATCATAATTTGAATAATAAGTCCACTTACAAGAATCCTTAGAAATTGATAAATCGATGGCAAAGGTGGGATCGTGAAGTGCACTTCTCCTTCCTTGCCAAAATAACTTTGTTAGGAATATGTTTTCACTTACTATGAAAATTAGTAACTTTCCCATTGATAGGTGTATGGGTATTTATAGGGATGAAAATTTGATGATTATCTCTCCCACTAACTCCATTTTCAGTCATGATTGTCTCCATTATTACTATTAACTGGGAGTTAAAACTCCTCTGTTGTAACTATAGCCATTATCTCCAATAATCTCTCATTCCCAAGTAGCCTTCCTGGTAGTATAGTTAGATCACTAGATTTAACATACAGAATAGTCCTTCGTCTCAATACTTAATTCTTTGAATTCATAATTCAAATCAGGACCTCCTGGTACGTCAGAGTTTCCCTTAAGTTTCCTTGAGTTACCAACAGTTCTGCCTTATGGATATGACTCGGGTTCGCTATATATCTTCTCAATTGAGAGACAATAAAGTTAGAGGTAAGGCCGTCTATATGCTAGAGTGCCAACCCTTCCTAAGATTTCAAATAGTCCTACGTATCTAGGACTCAACTTTTCAGACTTGTCAAATCTCACCACACCTTTCATCGATGAAACCTTTATATATACTTTCTTACCAATATCGAGTTCTAAGGGCCTTTGTTTTGTATCAGCCCAACTTTTTTGATGATCTTAGATTATTTTTAGTCGCTCTCAAATAATTACCACTTCATCTATGATGGCTTGGATGAGCTTAGGCCCAATAAGGCTTCTCTCCCACTTTATCCCAATATAAGGGAGATCTATATTTTTGCTCATACAATGCCTCATCAATCCCGGTACTACTATGGTAGATATTGTTATAGGCAAATTCGATTAATGGTAGATGATTAGTCCAATTTGAACTAAAGTTAAGCATGCATGCTCATAACATATCTTTGAGTGTTTGGATTGTTCTTTCCATTTGCCCACTGTTTGTGGATGGTTAGTCATGCTAAGAGTAACTTTGGACTCCATTGCTTGTTGAAAGCTTCCAAAATCTAGACACAAATCTTGGATCTCTATTGGACAAGATACTCATTGGCACTTCGTGCAGTCACACTATGTTATCCATATAAAGATTTGCTAGCTTGTCGAGATTATAATTCATGTATATTGCATAAAGTAAGCGGAATTTGTAAGTGAAGGCCCTGGAATTCCATTCTGTTTAAATTTCCTTGTACAAAAAATTATACAAGAACAGAACTTTTCCTAGCAACCCGCATGTTCAATCAAACATGTATTTGATCAATCAAGCAAGTTCTTGAATGATCAAAGCACACCTTGATCGAAGTACAAGATCGTTGGCCTCTTGTGTTGGTATTCCGAAAATGATATAAAGAAAAACTAACTAATTACGTAGTGAAATTAAAGAACTAGTTGTACCTTTTCTTTGTAGCTAAAGACCTCTTGATCTTCTGCCGTATTCCTCTCCTCTTCTTGGACGTCGTGTGGGCGACGATCTACCAAGACAACACCACCCTCCTTCTCTTCTCGGTTTCCAAACCGCTGGCTACAAAAGGAGGCTCTAGGATGGGGCACCTTCTCTTCTTCTTCCTCTTCTTCATCTTCTTCCTCTTCTCCAATCCACCGCCCACCAAGGAGTAGAAGAGGGGGGCGCCGGCCTTAGCAAGGAGGGGGGTGTGAGCCCTAGCAAGGAGAGGGGCCGTCGGCTCTTAGCAAGAGGAGGGGAGAGGCGCCGGCCCTAGGTGAGGAGGAAAGGGAGGGGCGTCGGTCATAAGGAGAAGAAGAGAGAAAATTAGGACAATTATGTTTTAGGAGCCACCACCTACTCCTTTTTATAGGCTTACTGTCGGTTACAAAGAAAGAAAAATAACATAATTCTGTTTAGAAAAAATCTCCCTTTTTATAACCAAGTCAAACCAAGCCAAGTTAAACCAAACCAAGTTAAACCAATCCAAGTTAAACCAAGCCAAGTTAAACTAAACCAAGTTAAACCAAACAAAGTTAAACCAAACCAAGTTATGGATGTTGGTTAATCTTAGGAAGATCGTACCGGTTCCACTGTACAAAAATTTTGTACAAGTGTCGAACCTATCCTAATAACCTATTGTGTACTTTAGAAATTATATTCGGAATCGCAAACGGAACTTAACATTATTGATTCCAAATTTAACTTATCTGTTCTTAATGGTTTAGACTTGGATCGCAAACGATGCTTAACATTATTGATCCAAATCCACCTATGTTATAAATTCAATTAAATATTAATTTCAGAAATCAGCTTCCAGGTTAAACATGGTGAGGCACTAGGCCTTCTTGGATATGGGAGCAACCACCACTTCCTAGAAAAAGCCTTTCAATGAAATCTAATATTTAATTTCCTTATATAACCCTAGGTTTAACCAAAAGGAACAATCGAATCACAAATTCGAAAAATAAAAAAAACACAAACTCGAATCACAAATTTGAAACCTAGAATTATATGCCTCTTATGTTTGGAATTCATACAAAAAAAAACTAGTATGATGTGGAAAACAATTACTAGTTATACCTTTCTTTGTATGCAATGACCGCTTGATCTTCTACCGTATTCCTCTTCTTATCTTGGACGTTGAGTAGGCAATGATCTACCGAGATGAGAACTACCCAAACCCTTCTTCTTCCTCCTTGCAAGTTTCGGCCAAGCTCCTCTCCTTGAGATGAAGAATTTCGGCCACACAATCAAGCTCCAAGGGATGCTAGAAACAAAGTCTCCTTTCTCTCCTTCTCCTCCAAGCAAGATCCGGCCACCACCACAAAGCTCCGAGGGATGATGCGGCCGACCGCCAAAGAAGAAGAGAAGAGGAGAAGAACAAGGACTAGGGTCGGCCACAACCAAGGAAGAGAGGGAGGAAAATAAGATAGAATTCTACCTCATGAAGGCACCCCTACCCCCTCTTTTATATTCCTTGGTCTTGGCAAATAAGGAAAAATTAAATAAAATCTTCCTTATTTTCTTTGCCATGAAAAGAAAAATTTAATTGATTAAAACCAATTTCTTTTTCTTAAATATCATGGTCGGCCACCTCATTGCTCCAAGCAATGAAAGTTTTAATACAAAATTAAAACTTCCTAATTTGTTTCCAGAAATTTTAAAATAAAAATTTCTCTAATAATTTTTTCCTTCATGGTTGGTTATAAAAGAAATTTTATAAATTAAAATCTCTCTATTAAAACATGTGGATGATTTCCAAAAGGGAAAGTTATCTTTTAAAATTAAAATCTTCCTCTCAATCTACAAATAAGGAAAGATATCAAATCTTTTCTTAATCCTTTGTAGTAACTTATAAAAGGAAAAATTTATAATTTTAAAACTCTCTTTTAAATCATGAACATGGTTACAAAAAAGAAAAGTTTTCTCAAAATTAAAATCTTCCTTTTAATCTACAAATAAGGAAAGATATCAAATCTTTTCTTAATCTTTTTGTAGAAAGCTATAAAAGGAAAGACTTATAATTTTAAACTCTCTTTTAAAAATATAGAATCCACATAAGAAAAATTTTAAAAAAATAAAATCCTTTTAATTTGATGTGGTCGACCACACCAAGCTTGGGTTCAAGCTAGGGTCGGCCACACAACTTGGATTATCCTATTTGCTTGGCCGACCCAAGCTTTGGTTCCAAGCTTGCTTGGCCAGCCACCTTAGGATGTGTATAAAGGTGGGTATAGGTGGGTATAATACTTTATAAATAAGAGGCTACGATAGGGACCGAGAGGAGGAATTGGTTTTGGTCTCCCAATGAAATTAAGCTTCCCGTGTTTGCCCCGAACACCCAACTTAATTTCATCAATAATAATTCATACCACTAAAGAATTATTATTGAACTACTGCACCAATCCCAAATTACATTTTGGACTCCTTCTTATTATGAGTATGCTAGTCTCCCTGTGTTTAAGATGTTGAATGCCCACTAATTAATTAAGTTACTGACAACTCACTTTACACCTTCTTACTACTACTCTCTAAGGGCGACCGTTACCTAACTCCTACTCTACTTACTAGTGTCACTTATGCTATTATTAGCGACACTTAGATTTATCACGGTTCAGAGAAATTCCTACCGAAAAATTTCGGCAGAGTCTCCCCTGTACCGGTGACCAAATCTATAATACACAAGATATATACACAGCCACATGCGGCTGGATCACAATTTATTCACAACCACGCAGTAATAAATTATATCATAATCAAAAACTAATCTAGCAACATGAACTAAACTCAATCTCCCAGAATGAAGCATAATAAGTTACAATGCACATCAAACTCAATCATAACTCATAATTTCATAACGGAAATAAGGAAAATGAACTAGACATAAACTCTAAATAAATAAGTCTTGCTAGTCTGATAACACTCTCTGGATCTCTCCATAGTCGCAGTCATCACACACCTTCATCACCACCACCATCCTGTCGTCTCCCTTCATATCTTAGCTTTTCCTTTATCTGCGGTAGGAGGAAAAAAAAAAGATCTATAAGCGAAAACGCTTAGTAAGTACTAATCTATCTCACAAAACTCGAAATGCATAAATGTAATGCAATAATACTGAAACTGAAATGCTAAAGTAAATCTGCATGTGCTCATGGTATACAGAAAATGAAACTGAATACTAAACATGCTCACTATCTAACAGGATAATAAGAAATGAACACTGTAAGCTTAGAATTAAAGAAACTAACTTTTTATTTATTCTAAGCATAAAACTTATTATATTTTTCTTATATCCTTGTAATAGAAATTAATCTTTTAATTTCTATCTTTTACTTTCTTCTTCTTTCTTTCTTTCTTTTGGTTTTCTTTTCTTTGGGCCCAGGCTTAGTACCATCTCATGTGCGTTCCCTAATAGGTTGGGGTTGCGAGCCACCAATCCTAAAAGAGCAGACCTCGGAAATGGTCACCTGGATTTGTTTAACGACAAGCTCTTGGATGTCGGGTACTAGCCTCTTGCTTGACTTACTTGTTATCTTTCTTATTCTTTTATCTTCCTTATTATCTTTTATTAAAGATTGTGGGAGTCCTTTAAATATACTTAACAAGTATGGGTGTATAATCAACTAACCATGCTATATAACAGAATAAAACAAGTAACTTAAAGCTTACTGATCATGCTATAAGCTAAACTAAAGAAAGCAATTTAAAGCCTTTGAATCATACGGTGAAAACATGGCAAAGGATGCTATTTTAGTGCTTCTAAACATGCTGTAAAATCAAGTATGGAATGATTCTAATCATGCTATAAATAAAGCAAAAGGAAGCTAATTCTAGACTTTTTAGCATGCTGCAATAAAAGTAAAAGAATGCAACTTTATGCTTCTTATCATGTTGTAAAAACCCTAAATCCATTTGCTGGAATTTATGGCAGCAATTAGGCCTACACGAATACTACATTTAAGGCTGTAGGCATGCTAAAGAGACAACTATAAGCTGAAATTAAAGCTGTCCAGTTTAACCAGGAGTTCGAAATAGAGTTTCTATGTAAGAAATGCTCAAAATCTACTTGGTATAAAAACAAACAGCATTGGCAGAATATGCTATCACCTAACTGTATCAGGAAAATTACAGCATAAGCAAGAAATGATGTAACCTGCTCTAATCTGTATGGTATAAAGAACAAACAGCATTGGCAGAATATGCTATCACCTAACTGTATCAGGAAAATTACAGCATAAGCAAGAAATGATGTAACCTGCTCTAATCTGTATGGTATAAAGAACAAACAGCATTGGCAGAACATGCTATCCAAACAAACTAAACCTAATCATTCATATTCTTCCTTTAGGTCTCACGGCAGAAAGCTAAAAGGACCCAAAAATCTCTACAACATGCCTCGAGTTCAAAATGAACAAAGAACCCAATTTCTCAATCTTAACGTGCTGTGCTCGTATAAAGGAGAGGTCAAACTTGCTCTGCCGCCACATCCTAAGGTCTAGGGTTCATGCTAAGCCTCGGAAGCAAAGGAAGAATCAAAAAGGAAACCCGAAACAACTCCTACCGCAGGTGAGTAGTACTTACCTAGGGTTTCTTGCACTTACAACCGGAAAGAAGGAAAGGAAGCTTCTAGGGTTCGGGTAGCTACTTTTCCCGGTGATCCCTTCGTGCTCCCAAGTGCTCCTCTATCGAGACAACCACCCGCGGATGAAAACCAGTCGGAAGGAAGCTTCGCCGGCACCGGAAATTGAAACCCAGCCTTTTCTTCGCCATCGCCCGAGCAAATCGCCTCGCCGCACTGCGCCACGCGTGAGAGGAGAGGAGATTCGGGAGAAAAAGAAAAATAACCTAATCCCTCCTAACTTAACCTTTTATAACTAGGTCTAACTTTAAACTTTGGGTTCTCATTATAACTCAACTATATTCGCTTCGTACTTGGTTAACAAAACGAGCATAGCTCAGTTGGTTGGGCCGTGTCCAGTTGGGTCCGTCCGACCCGAGGTCTTGGGTTCGAGTCTCACCTTCAACGATTTTTGGTCAAAACTTCTTTCTTTTTTGTAAACTTACTAAACGACCTCCAAAAATTACGTAAAAATACTCTAAAAATTCCTAAAAATCTCTAGAATATTTTAAAAGTATTTCCAAATATTTTTTTGGACTTTTAGAACTTAAAATAGGGAAAATTGGGTCGTTACAATCCCCCATACCTTATAAAAAGTTCGTCCTCGAACTTAGAATAGCTCTGGATACTTCTGTCTCATACTGTCCTCCCGCTCCCAAGTGATTTCCTCGTGCTTCTGGTTCTGCCAGACGACCTTCACTAGTGGTACTTCTTTATTTCTCAATCTCTTGACTGCTCTGTCCACTATCTGTGTAGGTCTACTCTCATAACTAAGATCCTCTTGGATCTGCACTGACTGTGTAGGTCTACTCTCATAACTAAGATCCTCTTGAATCACTTGGCTCGGGTCATGGAGACACTTCTTTAGCATAGAGACATGAAACACATTGTGTATTGCTGACATGTCTTGTGGTAAGTCTAGCCTGTAAGCTACTTTCCCAATCCTCTCTATGATCAGGTAAGGTCCTACATAGCGAGGACTTAATTTGCCCTTCTTGCCAAATCTCATCACTCCCTTCATGGGAGCGACCTTGAGGAAAACTGAATCTCCTACTTGGAATTCCAATGGCCTACGGCGTGTGTCAGCATAACTCTTCTGTCTGCTCTGGGCAGTCTCAATTCTCTGTCTAATTTTCTGGATTGCTTGAGTAGTCTCATCTATCACCTTTGTCTGAATGCCCAACTCTGCTTCTATCTCTTTTCTCTCTCCTGCTTCTTGCCAGCATATGGGTGATCTGCATTTCCTGCCATATAGTGCTTCATAATGTGTCATCTTAATGGTAGCCTGATAGCTATTGTTGTAAGCGAATTCAGCTAAGCACAAATACTTGCACCAACTTCCTTTGAAATCTAGCGCACAAGCTCTGAGCATGTCTTCTAAAATCTGATTCACTCGCTCTGTCTGTCCATCAGTCTGCGGATGGAAAGCTGTGCTGAACTTGAGTTTGGTGCCTAGTGAATTCTGAATGCACTCCCAAAAATGTGAGGTGAAGCGCCCATCTCTATCAGAAACGATAGATTTAGGAACTCCATGAAGTCTGACTACCTCTTTAACATATAGCTGGGCCAACTGCTCTATGGAGTGGGACACCTTGATGGCTAGGAAGTGAGCAGACTTGGTCAATCGGTCTACTATTACCCATATCACATCATATCCACTGGTGGTTCTTGGAAGACCTGTTATGAAGTCCATGGAAATGTCTTCCCATTTCCATTCGGGTATTGGAAGAGGCTGAAGAACTCCTCCTGGTCTCTGGTGTTCTGCTTTGACTCTCTGGCATGTCAAGCAGGTGCTGACATACTTAGCTACATCTCTTTTGAGTCCTGACCACCAAAACCTCTGTTTCACATCTTGGTACATCTTGGAAGACCCAGGATGCATGGAATATGGTGTACTGTGAGCTTCCTCTAGGATCTTCTTCCTCAGTTCCTCATCATTGGGCACGCAAATGCGACTCCCCTGATAAAGAATTCCGCTATCTGTCACTCTAAACTCTGAGTTGTCTTCTTTCTGTATCCCCTGCTTGATCTTCTGGATGTCCGGATCTTCGCTTTGCTTTCTCTGTATCTCCACAAGCAATGTAGACTCTAAGGTCAATGCAGAGAGCTGTCCTTCAATAATTTCAAGCCCAAAATCTGACAACTCCTTCTGCAGTGGCAGGGCTAGTGATGATAAAGACATCAGTGATGCACTAGATTTTCTGCTGAGTGCATCTGCCACTTTGTTAGCTTTGCCTGGATGGTGAGGATTTCACAGTCATAATCTTTGACCAACTCTAACCACCTGCGCTGTCTCATGTTTAAGTCCTTCTGAGTGAAGAAGTACTTAAGACTCTGATGATCTATGAAAATTCTACACTGGACTCCATACAAATAATGTCGCCAGAGTTTAAGTGCAAAAACTACAGCTGCCAGCTCGAGATCATGAGTAGGGTAGTTCTTCTCATAGTCTTTGAGTTGTCTGGAAGCATAAGCTATGACTTTTCCTTCTTGCATGAGTACAGCTCCTAAGCCCATCTTGGAAGCATCACGTAGATGTCGAAACTCTTGTCGCTCTGTGGAACAGTCAGAATGGGAGCACCGATCAATCTCTTCTTTAGCTCTTGGAAGCTCGCTCACATTTATCCGACCATTCGAATCTCTTGTTCTTTCTGGTGAGGGTTGTTAGCGGAGAAGCTATCCTGGAAAAATCCTCCACGAACTTCCTGTAGTACCCTGCTAGACCAAGGAAGCTTGATCTCCCGAGCGTTCTTGAGTCTACTCCGGTTGTTGACCGCTTCCACTTTGGCTGGATCCACTTGAATACCTTCTTTAAAGATAATGTGACCTAAAAACGCATTTAACCGAACTCGCACTTTGAGAATTTAGCATAAAGTCGCTGTTGAAGAGTCTGCAATACTATCCTCAAGTGCGTGTCATACTCCTCTGGGGTCCTTGAATAGACGAATGTCATCGATGAATACAATGACAAATTTGTCAAGATACTCTCTGAACACCCCTGCTCATTAAGTCCATGAAGACCGCAGTGCATTGGTCACTCCAAATGGCATAACTACAAACTCGTAGTGTCCATATCTGGTTCTAAATGCCGTTCGGTATATCTCTTTCTTTCACTTTCACCGATGGTACCCAGAGCGCAAGTCTATCTTTGAGAACACCGTCGCTCCTCTTAACCGATCAAATAAGTCATCGATCCGGGAAGGGGTACTTGTTATTGATCGTCACTTGATTCAAAGCTCCGTAATCTATGCACATCCGCATTGTCCCATCTTTCTTCTTGACAAACAACACGGAGCTCCCCAAGGTTAGTGACTAGGCGAATGAAGCCTTTGTCCAAGAACTCCTGTAGTTGCTCTTGTAACTCCTTCACTCTGCTGGAGACATGCGATACGGAGCTTGAATTGGACCGGTTCCAGGAACCAATTCAATCTCAAATTCCACCTCTCTGGGAGGTAGTCCAGGTAGCTCTTCTGGAAATACTTCTGGATACTCGCATACTACCCGGACCTCCTCCTGCTGGAGTCCCTTCTGCTCTTCTGCCTTTACTATGTATGCAAGAAAACCTGCACACCCTTTAGCTAACATCTGGTGTGCTGCTAGGGATGAGAGGAGCTTCTGGGTCTTCCTCCTTGGCACTCCGGTGAACTCAAAAGTTGGCTCACCTTCTGGACTAAAAATTACTTTCTTTCTGCGGCAGTCCACTGAGGCACTGTACTTGCTGAGGAAATCCATACCAAAAATGATATCGAAATCCTGCATGGCGAGAACTATCAGATTTACATATAATTCCCTGTCTGCAATTTTAACCAGTACAGCTCGGAGCCACTGATTGGATTCCATGACTTCCCCAGAAGGTAGGGTCGTCAGGAACTTGGAGTTCATACTCTCTGTAGGCACCTGTAAACTACTGGCAAAAGGTATCGATACAAAAGAATGGGTCGCCCCAGTGTCAAATAGTACAGTAGCTATGTGCTGGAAAATAACTACTTGACCTGTTACGACTGTGGAGGCACTAGCAGCTTCTTCTTTGGTGAGGGAGAATACTCTGGCACCATCAAAGGCTGGAATTGGTGGAGCTTCTAACCTTCCTCGACTGATATAGGGTCCCTCAAATGCTGCTTCCATATGGTGCAACTGTGCAGGCTGGCCTCCATATTGCAATGGCTGTGGCTGGGGTACTTTGAATTTGTTAGGACACTCTTTAGCCATGTGTCCCTCCTGACCACAGGAGTAACATCCAGTTTTACCCAAAAGGCAGGCTCCTGGGTGTGTTCTCCCACATTTGGGACAGGGAGGGAACTTGATCTGCTTGTTTGCTGGTCCTCCCTTCTGGCCACCTCCTGTGTTCCACTGTTTCCTTTTACCTTTGCCTTTCTAGTTCTGCTTACTTGACTGTGACTTCTGGCTTCCTGCTGTTTTGTCCTCTGTCTTCACTGACTGATGTTGTGTTCGCTGTGCTTTGATGTTGTTCATGTAATGTTCAGCGATTAACGCTCTACTGATCAATTCTTCGCCAGTCTGGGGCCGATGAGCTCCACTGCTCACATTCAGTGCTATCTGTGGTCTCAGCATTCTGAGCATCAGCCTGACTCGCTCCTTCTCTGTACTCACTAGCTCTGGACAGAGACGAGCTAGCCTGTTGAACTTCTTGGCTGCTTCTTCCACTGACAAGTCACCTTGTTTGAACTCTATAAACTCCTCGTAGTGCTTGTTGGTAATCTGCAGGTGGAAGAACTCTTCATAGAACTCTGACTGGAAATCTGCCCAGGTCATCTGATCAGCTGCTCTCTTGGTCTTTATCCTCTCCCACCACATACGAGCATCTCCAGACAGACAGAAAGAGGCGCACTTGACCTTCTCGACTTCTGGCCAGTCAAGAAGCTCCATAGTGCTCTCTAGTGTTTTAAACCAAGCCTGGGCATCCCAGGGCTCAGTCGTGCCTGAGAAGCTCTCTGGTTTCAGCTTTAGCCACTGTATAAGGTAAGCTTCTGGTCTCTGGGGTGCTGTGACGGTTCCCTGAGTAGCTGGTGGAGTCTCAGTTACCACTGGGGTCTCTGCAGTGACAACTGGAGGAGGGGGAGGAACTGCTTGCTGGTTTGCCATCAGATTGGCAATCACTTGCTGCTGCTCTGCTACTTGCCTCTGGAGCTGAGCAACCACTTCAGAAAGGTTGGGCTCAGTTGCTCTAGGCACTTCGTTCCCTTGAGCTGGTTCCTCAGTGTGAGTAGCACGGGGACGTCCTCTTCTTGCCATCTATTTATTCAAGGTAAAGGCTTGATATCTTACTTTAACCCTTCTAATCATACTTAAATATGAATAAAGAAAAGGGAAACTAAATCTTTGATCTTACTTAAGTACAAAAAAAAAACAAGTACTCTATACTGCAGTTACTAATAAGGAAAGCAGAATAAAGAAAGGATTTAAATACTTTCTTACTTGGAGACGGCAAGGATGATGCTGATGTGTGTGTGATGCTGGAGAATGGAACACTGCTCTGATACCAACTGTAACAACCACCCTTCTTACTACTACTCTCTAAGGGCGACCGTTACCTAACTCCTACTCTACTACTAGTGTCACTTATGCTATTATTAGCGACACTTAGATTTATCACGGTTCAGAGAAATTCCTACCGAAAAATTTCGGCAGAGTCTCCCCTGTACCGGTGACCAAATCTATAATACACAAGATATATACACAGCCACATGCGGCTGGATCACAATTTATTCACAACCACGCAGTAATAAATCATATCATAATCAAAAACTAATCTAGCAACATGAACTAAACTCAATCTCCCAGAATGAAGCATAATAAGTTACAATGCACATCAAACTCAATCATAACTCATAATTTCATAACGGAAATAAGGAAAATGAACTAGACATAAACTCTAAATAAATAAGTCTTGCTAGTCTGATAACACTCTCTGGATCTCTCCATAGTCGCAGTCATCACACACCTTCATCACCACCACCATCCTGTCGTCTCCCTTCATATCTTAGCTTTTCCTTTATCTGCGGTAGGAGGAAAAAAAAAAGATCTATAAGCGAAAACGCTTAGTAAGTACTAATCTATCTCACAAAACTCGAAATGCATAAATGTAATGCAATAATACTGAAACTGAAATGCTAAAGCAAATTTGCATGTGCTCATGGTATACAGAAAATGAAACTGAATACTAAACATGCTCACTATCTAACAGGATAATAAGAAATGAACACTGTAAGCTTAGAATTAAAGAAACTAACTTTTTATTTATTCTAAGCATAAAACTTATTATATTTTTCTTATATCCTTGTAATAGAAATTAATCTTTTAATTTCTATCTTTTACTTTCTTCTTCTTTCTTTCTTTCTTTTGGTTTTATTTTCTTTGGGCCCAGGCTTAGTACCATCTCATGCGCGTTCCCTAATAGGTTGGGGTTGCAAGCCACCAATCCTAAAAGAGCAGACCTCGGTCTACCAGGGCCAAGACCTCGGAAATGGTCACCTGGATTTGTTTAACGACAAGCTCTTGGATGTCGAGTACTAGCCTCTTGCTTGACTTACTTGTTATCTTTCTTATTCTTTTATCTTCCTTATTATCTTTTATTAAAGATTGTGGGAGTCCTTTAAATATACTTAACAAGTATGGGTGTATAATCAACTAACCATGCTATATAACAGAATAAAACAAGTAACTTAAAGCTTACTGATCATGCTATAAGCTAAACTAAAGAAAGCAATTTAAAGCCTTTGAATCATACGGTGAAAACATGGCAAAGGATGCTATTTTAGTGCTTCTAAACATGCTGTAAAATCAAGTATGGAATGATTCTAATCATGCTATAAATAAAGCAAAAAGGAAGCTAATTCTAGACTTTTTAGCATGCTGCAATAAAAGTAAAAGAATGCAACTTTATGCTTCTTATCATGTTGTAAAAACCCTAAATCCATTTGCTGGAATTTATGGCAGCAATTAGGCCTACACGAATACTACATTTAAGGCTGTAGGCATGCTAAAGAGACAACTATAAGCTGAAATTAAAGCTGTCCAGTTTAACCAGGAGTTCGAAATAGAGTTTCTATGTAAGAAATGCTCAAAATCTACTTGGTATAAAAACAAACAGCATTGGCAGAATATGCTATCACCTAACTGTATCAGGAAAATTACAGCATAAGCAAGAAATGATGTAACCTGCTCTAATCTGTATGGTATAAAGAACAAACAGCATTGGCAGAATATGCTATCACCTAACTGTATCAGGAAAATTACAGCATAAGCAAGAAATGATGTAACCTGCTCTAATCTGTATGGTATAAAGAACAAACAGCATTGGCAGAACATGCTATCCAAACAAACTAAACCTAATCATTCATATTCTTCCTTTAGGTCTCACGGCAGAAAGCTAAAAGGACCCAAAAATCTCTACAACATGCCTCGAGTTCAAAATGAACAAAGAACCCAATTTCTCAATCTTAACGTGCTGTGCTCGTATAAAGGAGAGGTCAAACTTGCTCTGCCGCCACATCCTAAGGTCTAGGGTTCATGCTAAGCCTCGGAAGCAAAGGAAGAATCAAAAAGGAAACCCGAAACAACTCCTACCGCAGGTGAGTAGTACTTACCTAGGGTTTCTTGCACTTACAACCGGAAAGAAGGAAAGGAAGCTTCTAGGGTTCGGGTAGCTACTTTTCCCGGCGATCCCTTCGTGCTCCCAAGTGCTCCTCTATCGAGACAACCACCCGCGGATGAAAACCAGCCGGAAGGAAGCTTCGCCGGCACCGGAAATTGAAACCCAGCCTTTTCTTCGCCGTCGCCCGAGCAAATCGCCTCGCCGCACTGCGCCGCGCGTGAGAGGAGAGGAGATTCGGGAGAAAAAGAAAAATAACCTAATCCCTCCTAACTTAACCTTTTATAACTAGGTCTAACTTTAAACTTTGGGTTCTCATTATAACTCAACTATATTCGCTTCGTACTTGGTTAACAAAACGAGCATAGCTCAGTTGGTTGGGCCGTGTCCGGTTGGGTCCGTCCGACCCGAGGTCTTGGGTTCGTGTCTCACCTTCAACGATTTTTGGTCAAAACTTCTTTCTTTTTTGTAAACCTACTAAATGACCTCCAAAAATTACGTAAAAATACTCTAAAAATTCCTAAAAATCTCTAGAATATTTTAAAAGTATTTCTAAATATTTTTTTAGACTTTTAGAACTTAAAATAGGGAAAATTGGGTCGTTACAATATCTTAGTTCAAGAGGAGTACCACTCAACCTTATCGTCATGTCGAACTATGTCCACCTGCAAGGTTTAACATGACAATCCTTATGAGCTCCTCTTGGGGACATTATCAACCTAGATTACTAGGACACAGTTTCCTTCTATAATCAACAACACACACTATAAGTAATATCATTTCCTAACTTATCGGGCCTTTTGATTTATCGAGCTAAATCTCACCCTTTGATAAATTAAAGAAATAAATACTAAATATATGTGCTTGTTATTATATTAGGATTAAGAGCACACACTTCCATAATAACTAAGGTCTTGTTCTTTTATTAAGTCAGTATAAAAAGAACTTACCTTAAATGGTCATGCTTAATACACTTAGAGTGTACTAGTGTAATTTATTAGTCAAGATAAACCAATACCTAATTACACTACGACTTTTCCAATGGTTTGTTCCTTTCCATCTTAGTCGTGAGCTATTGTTTATAATTTATAAAGAACTGATAACATTATCTTCTGTGTGTGACACCACACACCATGTTATCTACAATATAAATTAATTGAGCAACTACACTTAGCATATAAATGTAGACATTTGACCAATATGATTCTTATTTCTAAAATAAATGTTTACAAAAGCTAGGCTTTTAATATACACTCTAACAATCTCTCACTTATACTGAAAGGCTAAGCTGCCATATCTGCTGTCATACATCTTATTCCTATCCCCTCCACATGCCGATCAAAAGCTTTCACCTGAAGGGCCTTAGTGAAAGGATCTGCTAGGTTATCTGCTGATGCAATCTTGGCGACAACAACTTCTCCTCCCTTGACGATTCTCGTATCAGGTGGTACTTGCGCTCTATATGTTTACTCGCCTTATGGGCTTGTGGTTCCTTCAAGTTTGCAACTGCACCGCTATTATCACAATAAATTATGATGATTTTAGGTAAACCATGAATCACATCTAAATCCATTAAGAAGTTCCTAAGCTATACAGCTTCTTTGGTTGCCGCAGAGGCTACCACATACTCAGCTTCCATGGTTGAGTCTGAAACGCATTTATGCTTAACACTCCTCCATGCAATGGCTCCACCTCCTAAAGTAAACACATAGCTTGATGTAGACTTACGATTGTCCCTATCTGATTGGAAGTCTAAATCCGTGTAACCCACAGGGAGCAAATCATCTGCTTGATAAACTAACATATAATCTCTAGTCCTTCTCAAGTACTTCAATATATGCTTTAGAGCAGTCCAATGTCCTTGTCTAGGGTTACTTTGGTATCTGCTAACCATGCCCATGACAAAACAGATATTCGGTCTTGTGCACAGCATTGCATACATTAGGCTTCCCACAGCCGAAGCATAAGGAACTGTCTTCATGTCCTCTATCTCCTTTGATGTCTTCGGAGACATCTCTTTAGATAAAGCTACTCTATGCCAAAAAGGTAAGAAACCTTTCTTGGAGTTTTGCATGCTAAAACAAGCAAGGATTGTATCTATATATGAAGCTTGAGATAGGCACAACATCCTTTTCTTGTGATCCCTTATGACTTTGATCCCAAGAATGTGTGCACATTCTCCTATATCCTTCATATTGAATTATTTGGACAATCATACCCTTACGTCCGATAACACCTTGACATTGTTGCCAATTAACAAAATGTCATCTACGTATAGTACAAGAAATACCACCACATTTCCATTATACTTCTTGTATACACAAGACTCATTTAGACACTGAATAAATCCATATAACTGGATTACTTCGTTAAACTGGATGTTCCAAGATCTTGAAGCTTGCTTTAGTCCATAAATAGACCGATTGAGCTTACACACTAGATGCTCTTTGCCTTTTTTCAATGAATCCCTCTGGTTGCTTCATATGGATGTTTTCTTCAAGACTTCCGTTAAGGAAAGTTGTCTTGATATCCATTTGCCAAACCTCATAATCCATATAAGCGACAATGGATAAGAGTATCCGGATAGACTTAAGCATAGCTATTGGAGAAAAAGTCTCCTCATAATCAATTCCCTCTTTCTGAGTATACCCTTTCGCAACAAGCCTTGCTTTGAAGATTTCTACCTTCCCATCTGTCCCTCTTTTCCTTTTGTAGATCCACTTATATCCAACGGCTTTTACACCATTTGGTGGTTCTACAAGCTCCCAGACCTTATTAGAATACAAAGATTCTATTTCAAAATTCATCGCCTTTTGCCAAGATACTGCATCTTTATCTTGGAGTGCTTCGTCATATGTCCGGGGATCAGGTTCATGTTTACCTGGGATCAAGTCCGAAGATTCTCCCAAAAACATAAATCTCTTAGGTTGTTTTATAATCCTCCTACTACGACGAGACATTGTCTGTAACTGTGCATCATTTGTGACACATGTTGCAGTTTTTTGTGATACTTCATCTTGTACTGTTGGTACTAAAGTAGACGCATCCTCTCTAATTTATTCTAGAACAATTTCACTTATGGGCTTATGGTTCATTACATAATCTTCTTCTAGAAATCGAGCATTGGTGCTAATAATGATCTTCTAATTTTTAGGATTATAAAACAAATCACCTTTCGTTCCCTTAGGATATCCACAAACAGACAAACTTCTGTACGTGATTCCAACTTGTCAGTATCTCCCTTCAGCACATGTGTTGGACTACCCCATATCAGGATATGACTCAGACTAGGCTTACGCCCATTCCATAATTCCATGAGAGTAGAAGGAATTGTTTTAGAATGTACCATATTCAAAATGTACACTACTATTTCCAAATCATATCCCCAAAACGAATTTGGTAATTCTGAGTAACTCATCATCGATCTAACCATTTCCATAAGAGTCACATTCCTTCTTTCTGCCACACCATTCTGCTGCGGTGTACCGGGTGCAAACAATTGGGATTGGATCCCGGCTTCTGATAAGTAATTCCTAAACTCTCCAAAGAGGTATTCGCCACCACGGTCAGACCGTAGTGTCTTGATACTTTTACCAAGACTTTTCTCCATATCAGCCCTATACTCTTTGAACTTATCAAAGCATTCAGACTTGTGGTGCATCAAGTAAATGTATCCGTATCTTAAATAATCATCTATGAAAGAGATAAAATATTCATAACCACCTCTTGCCTTGATAGACATAGGACCACACAAATCAGAATGAACCAGTTCTAACACATCTTTGGCTCTATACCCCTTGGCCTTAAAAGGTCTCTTGGTCATTTTACCTTCCAAGCAGGATTCATATGTTGAAAAAATTTTCAACACTAATGAACCCAAGAGTCCATCGGCTATAAGCCTTTGAATCCTACTTAAGTTAATATGACCAAGCCTTAGATGCCAAAGATATGTTTGGTTCATCTCCAAAGGTTCCTTTCTCTTATTGGAATTAGAAAATGTGTTATTAATTTCCATTTGTTGCTTTGTGGGATAAATTAGATTTAAAGTATATAAATTGTCAACCAATGCACCAGAACAGATAATAACTCTATTTCTCTTTATAACCACATTGTTATTAAAAGAAACAGAATATCCATCCAAATACAGTTTAGAAACTGAAATTAAATTCTTTCTGAAACTTGGTACATAAAGACACTTTCTTAAAACCAAACTTCTATTCCTATCAGAAGATAAGTAGACATCTCTCACTGCAACAGCCGCCACCTTAGTAGCATTGCCCATGTAGACGGTTATCTCTCCTTCAAATAGTCGTCGGGTTTCCTGGAACCCTGCAAAGAGTTGCAGACATGATCAGTGGCTCTCGTATCTACACACCATGTGCTGGTAGATAACACTGCTAAACATGTTTCAACTATTAGAGAATGAGATATGCCTTTATTGTTCTCTTTCCTACGAGGGCAGTCCGCCTTCCAATGTCCTGACTGTTTGCAGATGAAGCACTTGCCCTTCGGCTTCTTCATTCCAGCTTTTGGTCTTGTACCTAGAGGTTTATTTACCTTATTTGCTGAGATAGCATGTTTCTTCTTCTTCTTGCCTTTCGACTTAGAAGTAGAACCATTTTCAGCATAGTGAATCTGAGAACTATGACAAAATATACCTTCTGCTACCTGTAGTTCTGTCAGAAGTTTCGTCAACGTATACTCTCTTTTGTTCATGTTATAGTTCAGGTGGAACTGCTCAAAACTTCTGGGTAGCGTTTGGAGAATAATATCGACCTGGGTTTCCCCATCGATTTCACCTCCAAGGATCTATATTTCGTTCAGATAAGTCATCATCTTGAGGATATGATCCCTTACGGGTGTCCCCTCTAACATGGTGGATGTCATTAACTTTCTCATTGCCTCTTGCCTAGCAGTCCGACTCTGGTGTCCGAAGAGTTCTTTGAGATTGTTCATTATATCATAAGTCGTTGGTAAGTCCTGATGCTGATGTTGCAATACATTTGACATCGAAGCCAAAATGTAACATCGAGCCATTTCATCTGCCTTTACCCATTTCTTATGATACTCAATCTCCTCTTCACTAGAATCACTATTAGGTGCATCAGGACAGACCTCTGTCAGTACAAACTTATAGCTTTCTGCAGTTAGGACAATATCCAAGTTTCTTTTCCAATCTTATGTAGTTTGGACCAGTAAGTTTGTTATCTTTTTGTATAATGGCAAGTGGGTTGAAAGTCATCCTAAGAATCACAAAATAAACTTTGGTCAAGACTCTAAATTTAAAATAATATTGATTCCTCAAACAATACTATTTAAATTTACCAACACCTCTAAACATCGGGAATATTGCATGCCACGTTAATGTGGACGTATACAAATTCAACATTTGTAAGAGGAGATTTTACCCATTAATTTTATTATCTTGTCATCCTAACTTTATGACAAATAAAATTAATAGTTGGTATCCCTTTGGTCATACAAATAATAGCAGTGACTCCGTTGGGGAGGATACTATTAAATGTATCTAAGTGTATACCATTACTTGATACTAAGTCCATTAAATAGAATTGTGCCCCTTCAGTTGGAGAAGATCACACACATCCTAAATAATTTCCTATAATCATCCATAAAGGAAGTTTGATCTAGTGATCCGTAAACAAACTCATCCGTTGTGGAGGGAGGCACTCTGAGCCAACACGTAAGCTTGTTGCATCACTTACAAACCAGTAATGGAGACCGTAGAATTAATATACTTAATCCATCTCCCACTTAATTATTTAATGTGAGGAATTTTAACCTAGCAAACATACATCACACACATAACAGTAAATAAAAGCAATAAATATGGAAATTAATTTTCCAACTATTATGGCCTTTTCCATCACTGTCCTTCGTGTTACGGGTGTCAAAAATGAACCCGACCCAACGACCCAACCCGAGTCGACCCGAAAAAAATCAGGTGCGGGTTGGGCATTTTCGGGTTCGGGTCGGGTTCGAGTTGGAGGGTTGGAGAGTAAAAAAGTTTCGGGTTGGGTTGGGTCGGGTCGGGTCGGGTTCGGGTTGACCCGAGTTGACTTAAATATAGGATTTTGTGGGGTTTTTTAGGGTTAAATCAAATTTTATTTTAAAAATTTAGATGTTTTTATGTATATTAATATCATGTTTGTATGATAATGATGGAGTATTGAGATAAAAGTGAATAATTATATGGAAAATAGCTCAAAAAAATCGTTTTGAGTAGGATTTTTGGGTTATATGGGTCGGGTTCGGGTTGATCGGGTTCGGATTCGGGTTGAGGTGTTTTGGGTTGAACTCGGGTTCGGGTTGGTTTAAAAAAAAAACTCAGCCCGACCTAACCCGACCCGACCCACCCGAATTGACACCCCTACTTCGCGTGTTGCCTGCCCTAGGGTTCATGTCGTCGGGTCCATCGAGCTTCCTTTTCCGCTGCGCCTCTGGTCCTCAAATAGCACCACGCCTCGCAAGGATACGATCCACGACAAAAATAAAATTTTTACATATATCGATTCTATATTCCACAAGGAAATGTACATCATGTCTAGATCGAACATAAATGTAAAATCCTAGGGCTAATACAGCTCCTGCTGTAATAGTTAAATACAATCATGCACACACAATAATATGCCCTTGACATGTCCAAGGGTCCAATCACACACAATAACCATAAGTCATAATAGTTGGAACCTACAACCACAAAGTTAGCATATCCTACTATTATCATGCCTAAATTATGTATGACATGTGCATAATTAAACTGAAAACCAAACACACAGAGGCAAACCCTAGCTCTGATACCAATTGTTGGTTAGTCCTAGAAAGATCGTACCAATTCCACTGTACAAAAATTTTGTACAAGTGTCAAACTTATCCTAATAACCTATTATGTTCTTTAGAAATTAAATTCAGAATCGTAAACGAAACTTAACATTATTGATTCCAAATTTAACTTATCTGTTCTTAATGGTTTAGACTTGGATCACAAACGATGCTTAACATTATTGATCTAAATCCACCTATGTTATAAATTCAATTAAATATTAATTTCAGAAATCGACTTCCAGGTTAAACATGGCAGGGCACTAGGCCTTATTGGATATGGGAGCAACCACCACTTCCTAGACAAATCCTTTTAATGAAATCTAATATTTAATTTCCTTATATAACCCTAGGTTTAACCAAAAGGAACAATCGAATCACAAATTCAAAAAAAAAAAAAACACAAACTCGAATCACAAATTTGAAACCTAGAATTATATGCCTCTTGTGTTTGGAATTCATACAAAGAAAAACTAGTATGATGCGGAAAACAATTACTAGTTATACCTTTCTTTGTATGCAATAACCTCTTGATCTTCTACCGTATTCCTCTTCTTATCTCGGACGTTGTATGGGCAACGATCTATTGAGATGAGAACTACCCAAACCCTTCTTCTTCCTCCTTGCAAGTTTCAGCCAAGCTCCTCTCCTTGAGATGAAAAATTTCGGCCACACCACCAAGCTCCAAGGGATGCTAGAAACAAAGCCTCCTTTCTCTCCTTCTCCTCCAAGCAAGATCTGGCCACCACCACAAAGCTCCAAGGGATGATGCCACCGGCCACCAAAGAAGAAGAGAAGAGGAGAAGAACAAGGACTAGGGCCAGCCACCACCAAGGAAGAGAGGGAGGAAAATAGAATAGAGTTCTACCTCATGAAGGCACCCCTACCCCCTCTTTTATATTCCTTGGTCTTGGCAAATAAGGAAAAATTAAATAAAATCTTCTTTATTTTCTTTACCATGAAAAGGAAAATTTAATTGATTAAAACCAATTTCCTTTTCTTAAATATCATGTTCGACCACCTCATTGCTCCAAGGAAGGAAAGTTTTAACACAAAATTAAAACTTCCTAATTTGTTTCTGAAAATTTTAAAATAAAAATTTCTCTAATAATTTTTTCCTTCATAGTTGGTTATAAAAGGAATTTTATAAATTAAAATCTCTCTATTAAAACATGTGGTTGATTTCCAAAAAGGAAAGTTATCTTTTAAAATTAAAATCTTCCTCTCAATCTACAAATAAAGAAAGATATCAAATCTTTTCTTAATCTTTTGTAGAAACTTATAAAAGGAAAATTTTATAATTTTAAAACTCTCTTTTAAATCATGAACATGGTTACAAAAAAGGAAAGTTTTCTCAAAATTAAAATCTTCCTTTTAATCTACAAATAAGGAAATATATCAAATCTTTTCTTAATCTTTTTGTAGAAAGCTATAAAAGGAAAGACTTATAATTTTAAACTCTCTTTTAAAAATATGGAATCCACATAAGAAAAATTTTAAAAAATTAAAATCCTTTTAATTTGATGTGGCCGACCACACCAAGCTTGGGTTCAAGCTAGGGTTGGCCACACAACTTAGCTTATCCTATTTGCTTGGCTAGCCTAAGCTTTGGTTCCAAGCTTGCTTGGCCGACCACCTTAGGATGGGTATAAAGGTGGGTATAATACTTTATAAATAAGAGGTCACGATAGGGACCGAGAGGAGGAATTGGTTTTGGTCTACCAATGAAATTAAGTTTCCCGTGTTTGCCCCGAACACCCAACTTAATTTCATCAATAATAATTCATACCACTAAAGAATTATTATTGAACTACCGCACCAATCCCAAATTACATTTTGGGCTCCTTCTTATTATGAGTGTGTTAGTCTCCCTGTGTTTAAGATGTCGAATGCCTACTAATTAATTGAGTTACTGACAACTCATTTTAATTAATGTCTTAGTCCAAGAGTAGTACCACTCAACCTTTTCGTCATGTCGGACTAAGTCCACCTGCAGGGTTTAACATGACAAATCTTATGAGCTCCTCTTGGGGACATTATCAACCTAGATTACTAGGACACAGTTTCCTTCTATAATCAACAACACACACTATAAGTAATATCATTTCCCAACTTATCAGACCTTTTGATTTATCAAGCTAAATCTCACCCTTTTATAAATTAAAGAAATAAATACTAAATATATGTGCTTGTTATTATATTAGGATTAAGAGCACACACTTCCATAATAACTAAGGTCTTGTTCTTTTATTAAGTCAGTATAAAAAGAACTTACCTTAAATGGTCCTGCTCAACACACTTAGAGTGTACTAGTGTAATTTATTAGTCAAGATAAACCAATATCTAATTACACTATGACTATTCCAATGGTTTGTTCCTATCCATCTTAGTCGTGAGCTACTGTTTATAATTTATAAAGAACTGATAACATTATCTTCTATGTGTGACACCACACACCATGTTATCTACAATATAAATTAATTGAGCAACCACACTTAGCATATAAATCTAGACATTTGACCAATGTGATTCTTATTTCTAAAATAAATGTTTAAAAAAGCTAGGCTTTTAGTATATACTCTAACAATGGATGGGTAGATGTGAGGCTTTATATAGAGGTTACAACAGGGATCTAGAGGAGGAATTGGTTTAGGCCTCCTGATGGGCTTGGGTTTCCTGTGTTCGGCCCGAACACCCAACCCAAGCCCATCAATAATAACCCATACCACTAAAGGGTTATTATTGAACTACCGCACCAATCCCATATTACAATATGGGCTCCTTCTTATCATGAGTGCGTTAATCTCCCTGTGTTTAAGATATCATATGTCCGTTAATAAAATGAGTTACTGACAACTCAATTAATTAACATCTAATTCCAAGAGTAGTACCACTCAACTTTATTATCCTGTCGGACTAAGTCTACCTGTAGGGTTTACATGATAATATTTATGAGCACCTCAAGAGGACATCATCAACCTAAATAATTAGGACATAGATTTCTTCTATAATCAACAACACGCCATATAAATAATACTATCTCCTAACTCATCGGGCCTATTGATTTAACGAATAAATTTCACCCATTGATAAGTTATTATCATGTCGGACTAAGTCCACCTGTAGGGTTTACATGATAATCCTTATGAGCTCCTCAAGAGAACATCATCAACCTAAATAATTAGGACATAAATTCCTTCTATACTCAACAACACGTCATATAAATAATACTATCTCTTAACTCATCGGGTCTGTTGATTTAACGAATAAATCTCACCCATTGATAAGTTAAAGAAATAAATACTAAGTATACGTATTTGTTATTATATAAGGATTAGAGGATGTACATCCATAATAACAGAAGTTCTGTTCTTTTATGTAGTCAGTATAAATCGAACAACCTCAAATGGTCCTGTTCAATACACACATAGTGTACTAGTGTAATTTTATAGTCAAGATGGACTAATACCAAATTACACTACAACCGTTCTAATGGTTTGTCCCAATTCATCTTGGTTGTGAGCTACTATTTATAATTTATAAGGAACCAATAACATGATCTTCTGTGTGGCACCACACACCATGTTAGCTATAATATAAATTAAATGGACAACTACATCAATATATATATATATATATATATATATATATATATATATATATATAATGTAAATATTTGACCAAAGTGATTCTCATTTCAAAATATTTCAAAACAAATGTTCATACAAAAGATAGACTTATAGTATACATCCCAACAGTAAGTCTGTCCACAGTCACCCATATAGCGTTATAACTCTGGCCCGATCTCAGCAACCCTTTAACGAAGTCCATGGAAATATATTCCCATTTTCATTCTAGGATTTCTAATGGTTGTAAGAGTCCTCCATGTCGTTGGTATTCTGCCTTCACTTATTTACACACCAAATAGTTAGCCATGAAGTCTGCTATGTCTCACTTTATTCCACTCCACCAGAAGCTTTTCTTCAAGTTTCTATACATTTTTATGCTTCTGGGATGAATTAAGAATTTGGATTTGTGTGTCTTGGGCAGTACTTCCTTTTGGAGGTTGTCAATATATGGCACACATAGTTGTTCCCTCATCCAAAGTATGTCATTACCATCGACTTAAAATTCGAAGGATTTTCCATCTTGAGTTTCAGGTTTAAATTTTATCAAATTAGGGTCTTGGTTCTAGCATATTTTGATTCTTTCATGTGTGCATGGTTTGGTTGATACTAAGGCAAATTTCATCTTTCCCAAGCTTTTACAGCACAAAGCGTCTACCACTTTGTTTGCCTTTCCCGGATGATAAGTAATAGTGAGATCATAATCCTTGAGAATCTCAATCCACCATCTTTACCTTATATGTAATTCCTTTTGAATAAATAAGTATTTGAGGCTATGGTGATTTGTAAAGATTTCACATTTGACCTCATATAAGTAGCGTCTCCAAATTTTGAAAGTAAAGACTACTGCCACCAGCTCGAGGTCATGGGTAGGATAATTTTTCTCATATAATTTTAACTGTCTCGATGCATATACAATCACCCTGCCATCTTGTATAAGCACGCACCCCAAGCCTCTTTTTAAAGCATTGTTATAGATAGTAAAATCATTGCCTTCAGTGGATAGAACCAATATTAGTGTTGATGCTAATTTCCTTTTTAAGGTCTCAAAGCTCCTCTCATATTTCTCATCCCAATTGAACTTGGAATTTTTTTTGTGAGTTTGGTTAGAGGTATGACTATTGGGAAAAATCCTTTGATAAATTTCCTATAGTAGTCAGCTAATCCTAAGAAGCTTCAAACCTCAGTAACAGTCATCGACCATTGCCATTTGAGTATTGTCTCCACCTTCTTTGGGTCCATTAATACTCGCTCCGCTAATATGATATGACCCAAGAAAGTTACACTCATTAGCCAAAATTTATATTTCTTAAACTTGGCGTATAATTATTTCTCACGAAGAGTTTCGAGTGTGAGTCGGAGGTGTTCTACATGGTCTTCTTCACTTGATGAGTAGACAAGGACATTGTCGATGAATACTACCACAAACTTATCAAGGAATGGCTTAAAGATGTGATTCATAAGGTCCATGAATGTCGCGTGAGTGTTTGTTAATTTGAATGACATTACCATGAATTTGTAATGCCCATATCTTATTCGGAAGGCAATTTTTGAAATATCCTCACCTTTAATCTTTAATCGATGGTATCCTGACCTTAAATCAAGCTTTAAATACACTTTATCTTTTTTGAGTTTGTCGAATAGGTCATCAATTCTTGGTAGTGTAAGTACTTTGGGATAGTTTTGATATGGTCAACCGAGTTAAGTTAAGTCCTGTTGTATTTGAATCTTATGTCTAAGTGTGTGGAAACTTAGGAACATAAGAAGATGAGTGGAAGACGCAGCTAGCAAAAAGGATGGCATGGGAAGTAAGTCAATGGGCTCAGTGCATACGACGGACGAGGTGCTATTGAAGAGTACACCGATAGACGAGAAGGATGCGCGTAGCGCTTCCGAGGGACGAGAAGTCAGACCAGAAGACTGCTCAAGGAGAAAGCCAGAGTTGAGTTCGAGTGAGATCAATTCTGGATAGTTGAAAAATCACCCAAGCGACCAGAATAACAACTTAACAAGTCAATACAGAGTTGTCCAAGCGCTCGGAGTCCAGGCTCTCAAACCAGTTCGAGTGCCCAAACTAACCTAGGCCAGAACATGCCCTCCTTTCAACTGTTGTGGCAAGGATAACTTTCGAAGTCCATGTTAGTACCAATCTAGATGCCCAGATCATTTCAGACACCCAGGTAAGGATAAATGCCTTATCACAAAGTCATTACGAAGAGCATTGAGGTGACCAGTGGAGGCACTTGGACCTGGTCCAAGTGCCTGAAGATTGCCACATCATCAAACAACTATTTTAACTAGTGGGTTATAAATAGAACCTTGATCATCTTGGTTAAACACAACACTTGACCACTAACACTATACTTTCATTTCAACACTCTATAGTTTCTTTACTATTTTTAGACACTATAAGAGGCTACTCTGCCCTCAATGAAGGAGCTTAATAGTGCATATTCATCTGTCTTGGATTAACAATCTCCCCAGATGTAACCAAGTAAAATTCATTGCCTCTCATTCTTTTAGTTTATATTTATATTATTCAACTAACTTGTGTTTGTCTTTGCTAAAACTGGAAAGCAAAAGAATTTGGTAATCTAACTTGCAGGCTATTCACCCCCCCCCCCCTTCTAGCTAGCTTCACTAGGACCTACAATTAGTATCAAAGCCCAACCGTCTCAGAAGGACTAACCGCCAACTTAAGAAGTAAAGAAATGACCAGAGGGAGCATTCATCCACCAAAGTTTGAGGGGGACTTCGCCATTTGGAAGAAAAAAATGGAGGTATTCTTCAAGATTGATTTTGATATATTACTAAGTATAAAATATGATTTTATAACACCTATAGATCAGCACGGAGTTGAAAAAGAAGAATACTACTGGACCAAAAGGAGTAAACAAATTTCATGGCCAATAGAAAAATAAAGTTCCATCTGTTGAACATATTACCGCCACAAGAAGTCAATCAAATTAGTACTTATGAATCAATCAAAGAACTTTGGGAGAAGTTCCTGGAGTTACAAGAAGGAATCTTGGAAGCCAAACTTGCAACAAGAGATCTACTCCTAAACTAACTCGGCAACCTCTGACTTGAAGAAGGGAAAATGGTTGCTTAGCTACACGCCAAACTCAAAGAATTGATCACCAGAATCACCAACCTCAAAGAGATGGTAACAAATCAAGATTCTCTCCGATACGCTCTCAATGCCTTTTGAAGAACCCCAGATTAGACATCTATAGTAGATTCTTTCTACATCATTAAGGATCTTGCGGTAAGTACCTTAGAAAGTCTATTTTTAACTTTAAAATTACATGAAACTCGATGTGCAAGTCTAAGAAATAAAAGGAGCCAACTCAGAACCTAGCTTTCAAAGCTAAGAAGAACGAGCAAGAATCAGACTCTTCATTTGACTCAAAGCAAGAAGCGTATATGGTAAGGAAGTTCAAAAAGTTTTTTAGATTTATCAAGTTTAATGAGATGCAAGCCAAGAAAAATCTAAGAGGTAAAAGAAAGATCAGATTCTACAATTATGATGAAGAAGGGCACATCAAGGATGACTACCCAAAGCTGAAAAAAAAAAAGAAAAACAAAGGACCAAGCAAATCAAAGCACAAGAATCAGACGGTAACATGGGACGAGTCATCATCAGAGTCTGAATTGGAGGAGTATACTGGACTAGCACTAATGGCGAATCACCAATAGGAGAGCATTGATGAAGGGGGAGTAACATCTAAAGAAAGCAATAATAAAGGAGGAGAGTCAAACTTCGAGACCGACATGGTAAGTGAGGTATGTTTCTTCCTCCCAACTAACTTTATGAAGGTATAAATTAATGTTTAAATCTTTATGTAAGCTTAAAACTAAGAATATCAAATTGAAAGAGAGAAATGTAAATTTGAAAACCATCTTAGCCAAAGCAAGTCGACTAGAACATTTTGATAAAGTTAAAAATGTAAATGTAAAATTAAAAGAATAATAGAATATCTTAAAAATTTTGCTTGTTCAATTTTTTTACAAAATCTAAATTCTAGAAATTATGGTGGGCTTAAATAGTATCTATGAAATCATAGGGGTCAAATTGCAAAAATAAATAGAAAATTAATTTCTAAAAGTATTTGATAAATCCAGTAGGAAGAAACTTGATTTGGGTTCATAAATCATGCTTAGTCTAAATTAAATTAATTTTTATACATGCTCCAAATATAAATTTAGCTTAATTTTGATATTAGTTGCAAAATTTAATAGTTTCGTACACTTACTATTCATAATTTGGGTGGAAATTTTTTTTGCAAAATAAAAATATTATCTACTCATATAAATATTTTTGAAATTTTCTATTCATTATATTTATTTTTAAAATTGTTCTTTCAAAAAATAAGTTTTGATGATTAAAAATGTTTAGAAAACTCTTTTTTCAAAAGCATAATTTTTTTGTGATCATAAGTTATATTTTCTGTTAGAGTAAATATTTTCAAAAATTTTCTACAATTATTTGATTTTTATGAATTTTTATAACAATGTAGTTTAAAATTTTTTAGAGATTAATTTTGAAAAACCTAATTTTTTGAGAAAGTATTGTTGTATTTTTAATGCCTAGAAAAATCAGCCAGATTTTTAGGACTCAAAAACTATTTTTAAATATTTATTTTTAAAAATAACTTTATCTATTTAAAAAAATAGTTAAAATAAAAATATTTTATACTTGAAACTTTATTATGGTTTCAAATTATTATGATTATCATTGACAAAAAAAATTCAAGATTTTTCGACACATTAAAATAATTTTTAAATTATGTTTTCAAAAACTTCTGATTAATTGATTAAAAAGTATTTTTTTAATTTAATTTTTATAAAAAAAAACATATAATTGATAATTCTCTTATACTCCTATAAATATTTTTAATATTTTACTAATCTAATTTTCCTATTTCCCCATTTTATTTTTTATATGATCAAAGAGGGTGTAATATAGGAATTAAATTTAGGGAGAGTTTTTTTTATAATTTTTTATCGCACAATTCTTGCTTTAATTGTTATTTTATTTCACATATTATGTCTTTGTTTACTCTAACTTGAGTTGATGCACATAAAAAAGGAGAAGATTGTAAGTACCTCGGAATAGTTTTAATGTGATCAACCGAGTTAAGTTAGGTCCTATTATGTTGATCATTGTGTCTAAGTGTGCGGAAATTTAAGAATACAAGAAGTCAAGCGGAAGACTCAACTAGCGAGAAGAATGACACGAGAAGTGAGTCGATGAGCTCGGTGCATCTGAGGGATGAGGTGCTATGGAAAAGTACACTGACGAACAAGAAGGTTACGCGCCACGCTTTCAAGGGATGAGAAGTCGGAGTGAAAGACTACTCAAGAAGAAAGTCAAAGTTAGGTTCGAGTGAGGTTAACTCTAGATGGTCGGAGAATCACCCAAGCGACTGAAGCAATAGCCTGACAAGTCACCACAGAGTTGACTTGTCCAGGAGCCTGGACTAGTCTGGGTACCCAGACTAGCCTGGGTCAGAATAAGCACCCCTTTCAACTGTTATGGTGAGAATAACTTTCGGAGTCCACATCTGCACCAATTCAAGCACCCAAACTGGTCCAGGTGCTCGAGCAAGGATAAATGTCTTATCACAAAGTCGTTACAAAGAGGATTAAGGTGACAGTGGAGGCTCCCGAAGACTTCCACATCATCAAATGATTATTTTGATCAGTGGGCTATAAATAGAGCTTTGGTCCTTTTTGTTGATTGGTCCTAGGAGGATCGTACCGGTTCCACTGTACAAATATTTTGTACAAGTGTCGAACCTTTTCCTAAACAACCTATTGTGTTCTTTAGAAGTTAAATTAGGAATCGTAAATGGAACTTAACATTATTGATTCCAAATTTAACTTATCTGTTATTAATGGTTTAGATTTGGATTGCAAGCGGAACTTAATACTATTGATCCAAATCAACCTATGTTATAAATTCAATTAAATATTAATTTCCAAAATTGGCTTCCAGGACTGCATGGCGAGGCACATGACCTTCTTGGGTATGGGAGCATCCACCACCGCCTAGACAAAGCCTTTTAAGGAAAGCTAATATTTAATTTCCTTATATAACTCTAGGTTTAACCAAAAAGAACAATCGAATCACAAATTTGAAAAACAAAGAAAAACACAAACTCGAATTACAATTCGAAAAACTAGAATCTAATGCCTCTTGTGTTTGAAATTCATATAAAAGAAAAACTAGTATGATGCGAAAAATAATTACTAGTTATACCTTCCTTTGTATGCAACGACCTCTTGATCTTCTACCGTATTCCTCTTCTTATCCCGGACGTTGTGTGGGCAACGATCTACTGAGATGAGAACCACCCAAATCCTTCTTCTCCTTGCAAGGTTTCGCCACCACAAGTACTCCAAGAATAGATGAGGTTCGACCACCACCACCAAGCTCCAAAGGGATGCTTCCTTTCTCTCCTTCTTATCCAAGATAGAACCCGGCCACCTTCAAGCTCCAAGAGATGATGAGGTTCGGCCAATGAAGAAGAAAGAAAAGGAAGAGGGAAAAGCAATAGGGCTGGCCACCACCGAGGAAAAGAGAGGAAGAGATAGAATAGAGTCGTCCTTTTTGAAGGTACCTCTACCCCCTCTTTTATAATCCTTGGTCTTGGCAAATAAAGAAATTTAAATAAAAAACTTCCTTAATTCCTTTGCCATGAAAAAGAAAATTTATTTAATTAAAAAACAATTTCCTTTCCATTATTAACATGGTCGGCCACCTATTAGCTCCAATCAAGGAAAGTTTAATTCACACAAGAATTAAAACTTCCTAATTTGTTTCCAAAAATTTATTAAAAATTTTTCTAATAATTTTTCCCTTCATGGTTGGTTATAAAAGGAAATTTTATAAATTAAAATCTTCTTTTAAATATGTGGATGATTTCCAAAAAGGAAAGTTTTCTCTAAAATTAAAATCTCCTTTCAATCTATAAATAAGGAAAGATATTAAATCTTTTGTTAATCTTTTGTAGAAACTTATAAAAGGAAATATATAATTTTAAAACTCTCTTTTTAAATCATGATCATGGTTACAAAAAAGGAAAGTTTTATCAAAATTAAAATCTTCCTTTCAATCTACAAATAAGGAAAGATATCAAATTTTTCCTTAATCTTTTGTAGAAAGTTATAAAAGGAAAGATTTAAATTTTAAACTCTCTTTTAAAACCATGAACATGGTTACAAAAAAGGAAAGTTTTATCAAAATTAAAATCTTCCTATCAATCTACAAATAAGGAAAGATATCAAATATTTTCTTAATCCTTTGTAGAAAGCTATAAAAGGAAAGATTTAAATTTTAAACTCTCTTTTAAAACCATGAAATCCACATAAGAAACATTTTAAAAAATAAAATCCTTTTAATTAATTATGGTCGGCCACACCAAGCTTGGACTAAAGCTAGGGCCGGCCACCTCACACCTTGGTTTGGTCGGCCCTAGCTTGGGCTCCAAGCTAGGCTTGGCCAACCACCTTAAGGTGGGTAAGAAGGTGGGTATGCGTGGGTATAAATCTCTATATACAAGAGGCTACAATAGGGACCGAGAGGAGAAATGGTTTTGGTCTCCCGATGAAATTAAGCTTCCCGTGTTCGCCCCGAACACTCAACTTAATTTCATCAATAATAATTCATATCACTAAAGAATTATTATTGAACTACCGCACCAATCCCAAATTACGTTTTAAGCTCCTTCTTATTATGAGTGTGTTAGTCTCCCTGTGTGTCACGCCCCGGAGGAGTCTCTGTCCGAGAAAATTTCGGCAGCATCTCCCCTGTACTGCGGACAATCTAAAACTTTCTACATATCCACATATACCTCAGCCACATGCGGTTGGAATAATAACATGTAAATAAACCATCACCACACAGTTTATATAAATATAAGCAAACCAAAGCAGTAATACCATGACTCAAAATCAACCCTACTCAACTACACTCGTAAAGCTCGAATCCGATGAACTCACCTCTTCTGCCGTCCAGGCAGGCATGTAGTAGAATAAATCCAAATCATACCAAAAATCCATCTAACGATATGAATCCACTAATATCCATAAGTAAAACAATACAAGACTAAAAACAAATTCTGATAGAGAAACTAAGATAAAATAACAACTCAAGACCAGCAAAGGACTAGCACTACGTGCAGATGGGGACTAGCGACTGGAACTGCTCCGAACAGCCTCAACCTGAAAATATAACAACAATGGAGGCGAGGTGAGTCCAACACTCAGCAGGTACAACTGATATGCAAAGTAAGGAAATAACACCTAGCACTAATCATGCGTACAGTCTCCTGATAAAAATAAAGGTAAATGCAAACCGAAGTAAATAGGAGAGAAACTATACTAACCAGGACCTGGGTATAAGGACAAACAGTCCGGAAGGTATAGAAGACCTGTATGCATGTCAAACATAGGTATCCAAACAATATGCAGCATATAAATGCAGTAAACACAAACACAAGCAATAAATGCATCATGCATATGATGCCCATGTCATGGTCACCCCTAACGCCAGTCAGCCAACTCACAACCAAAAGTGGGACCGAGTGGGTAGGGCTGTGACGACCGTGCACTCTGCATCACCACCCCTGATGAGTGACCGAGTGGATGGGATGCTGTCGGAGTACACACATATTCCTACCCCAAATCATAAATGGGGGAGCGCAATGCTCTCATCTCCCGGTACACTATGACGGGGAGGAATCTCTAACGTGCTACACGCTGCGTCACACTACCCCTGAGCGGACCAACGGAGCACCGGAAGAGCAAACTGACGTGCTACCACGTTGCGTCACGCTACCCATGAGCGTAACAACGGAGCGCCGAACAGTGATGAAACTGGTAATGTGCTCGACAATAATGGAGCAATCTATCACATAGCATGCTATCATGCGAATGGTGCATGGCACTAAGCATGGTATTATACTAAACCAATCTATGGACATATAATGATGTGCACCATAGTGAACAAATCATATCAAAGTACACTGATCAAATAAGGTATCAAACCTAGGTCCTGAACATGGGAAACATGGTTATATCACTACCCCTATGAGCATGTGTAATCAGGTACATAACCACACGAAATGCAAAACAAACAATCAATCAAGCAGGTAACAGGTAATCAGGTAGTGATTAACTGAAACAAATGAGGAACATAATTAATGCAACTTGTTAATTTCATTACTATGCATATCAAAGACAATAAGTCAAAAGTACCCGCCTCCGGCAAAAGAAAGGTCCAATTCCGACTCCGAGATACTCGTCTCGTGTCAAAGTCCTGTAATACCAAACATACATTTTTATTTAGCTACAAATTAAACGAATAGCCAAATAAAAATCTTTAAGAATAATTTTAGGGAAAACCCCTAAACCATAAATCTCAATCTACCTAAATCAAATCCAACAGTTAATTAACGAACCCTAATTATTCCAGATCTCCGTTTTAAGTGATACTACAGTAGGGATAAATTCTTCCATATTGGTATACTACAATTATACAACAAACATGAACCAACAATTATATACCAATCATACTAACTCATGTAAATCCAAATCCCTACACCTTACCTCAACACTAAGCTTCTCCGGTTGATCACGGCCAGATCGGGCAGCCGCCATAATTGAGTAGCTGCCGAAAATCGAATGACTGCTCAATCTCAACTGCTGGAAGGAAATCCTGCCAAAACCAAAATGAGTTGCTAGAACCCAAATCATGCAGAGGTGTGTCTCTGATCAGAAAGACTAGCAAAGAGTAGAGATGTGTCGGTGAACTCGAACCCTAGCTAAATCTCCACTGCTCGGAAGGAAGGAGGCACCGGAGAGGGGTTGTGCGTCAGCGTCGGCACAATGCTCGGTACAAGAGAGGCCGGTGATACATTGGCGTCGCTGGCTAGCCCGGTGCGGAAAGAAGGCTCGGCTAGGGCACGGGGTGGCCGGCGGTGGCGTCGGGCTGGCTAGGGCAGAGGAAGGCCGGCGGCAGCACTAGGTCGGTGGCGGCGAAGCAATCTCAGCGGCGGCACAACCCAATTAGGGCACGGCTGGCGCTGTGGTGGCGGCAGCGGAGAGGAGAAGAGGAGAAGCCTTCGGGTGTGCGGCTCGAGAGGAAGAAATAGAAGATGAAGAAGAAGTGTCGGCACGGCTTTGTGCACTCGGGGAAGAAGGAAACCGTCGTGGCCGACGGTTAGGGCTCGGAGGAGTCGGGCGCGCGGCGAGGGCTCGGGCAGGCGGCATGCAGGAAAAAAAATGGTTTTCCGTGAGGAAGAAAGAAATGAAAAAGAAAATAAAGGAAAAGAAATAAGAAAAAGGAATTTATAAAATAAACAATTCCTCACTTAATGGGTAGCCTAAACAGGCCTTTTCGGGAACCCAAATTTTATCCCCTTTAACTCGTCCGTACGAGCTCCGAAAAATTTCCGAAAAATTTCTAAAAATTTCGGAAAATTCCCTTACTAATATTCGTCTATTTCCGGTATTTTACATTCTCCCCCACTAATAAAAATTTGGTCCCCAAATTTTCGTTATCTACCATCAGCAAGTACTAACAACAGATATAGAGTATAAATGTTGAATGGTAAATAAATCACATACCTCAAGTGAAAAGATGGGGATATCGAGCTCGGATCGTATCCTCGAGCTCCCAAGTAGCCTCCTCGTCCAAATGATGATGCCATCCGACTTTAACCAGCCGGATAGTCTTGTTCCGCAACTGACGCTCTTTCCGGTCCAGAATCCGTACCGGAATCTCCTCATATGTAATGTTAGGCTGAACTTGAACTTGAATATCTGCCAACACATGCGTCGGGTCGGGCACGTATCTCCGCAGCATAGATACGTGGAATACATCGTGCACGCCTGCCAGGGACGGTGGTAGTGCCAGTCGGTAAGCTACCGCTCCGATCCTCTCCAAGATCTCGAAAGGGCCAATATACCGCGGATCTAACTTACCTCTGAGGCCAAATATCTTCACCCCTTTCGTGGGTGAAACTCGCAGAAACACATGGTCGCCAACAGAGAACTCTAGTGGTCTGCGTCTCCGATCAGCATAACTCTTCTGGCGGTCCTGCCCTCTGACATCCTCCGTCTGATAATACGGACCAACTCTGCATCCTGCTGAACTCTATGAGGTCCCAACAACTGGGCCTCTCCAACTTCATCCCAGAGGACGGGTGTCCGACAAGGTCTACCATACAACGCCTCAAACGGTGCCATCTGGATAGCCGAATGAAAGCTGTTGTTATAGGCAAACTCTACCAACGGCAGATGGTCCTCCCAACTGCCTCTGAAATCCATAACACATGACCTCAGTAGGTCCTCTAAAATCTGAATGGTCCGCTCTGACTGTCCATCTGTCTGTGGATGGAAGGCTGTACTGAAACGGAGCTGTGTGCCCAAGGTCTGCTGCAGACTCTGCCAGAAACGAGACGTGAACCATGGATCTCTATCCGAAATGATACTCAACGGAACACCATGTAGTCTGATAATCTCCCGATAATACAGATCTGCCAATCGATCCAGAGGATCAGTCCTCCGGATCGCTAAGAAGTGCGCGGATTTGGTTAATCGATCAACGATTACCCAAATCGCGTAATGGCCTCGTTGTGTCCTCGGCAAACCCACCACAAAGTCCATGGTAATGTGATCCCACTTCCACTCAGGAATAGGAATCTGCTGAAGTAATCCTGCAGGTCTCTGATGCTCAGCCTTCACCTGCTGACAGACAAGACATCTAGCTACAAAATCCGCGATGTCTTTCTTTATACCGTTCCACCAGTAGGAACGCCTCAAGTCTCGATACATACAGATCCCACCTGGATGGATCGCAAATCGAGAGCGGTGTGCCTCCTGAAGTAGCTCCTGTAAGACCGGATGAGACTGAGGTACGCATAATCTGCCTCAGAAGTATATAATACCCTCCTCGTCTCGTGTAAACTTGGTCTGCTGCCCGTAAGCTATCTGACTGCTAATGAACTGCAAATGCTGATCACTAGCCTGTGCCTCTCGAATCCTCGTCCTGATCGACGACTGAGCAACCATGGTAATCAGAATACCCTGCTCTGTCGGTCCTTGCCCCTCAAGATCTAACTCAGAGAAACCCTGAATCAAGTCCGTGACTGAAGTCCGGTGACAAGCCAAAGTCCCTCTGGACTTTCTGCTGAGTGCATCGACAACCACATTAGCTTTTCCCGGGTGGTAGCTAATGGTACAATCGTAGTCCTTCAGGAACTCCATCCATCTTCTCTGTCGAAGATTAAGCTCCTTCTGAGTAAAAATATATTTGAGACTCTTATGATCAGTGAGAATCTCAAATGTAATACCGTATAAATTATGCCGCCAAAGCTTCAGAGCAAAGATGATGGCAGCTAACTCCAGGTCATGAACTGGGTAGTTCTTCTCATGCTCCTTCAGTTGACGAGAAGCATAAGGGACTACTCTGCCGTGCTGCATCAGAACAGCACCCAAACCCTGAAGAGACGCGTCGGTGTAGAGTACAAATCCGTCCTCTCCAGAAGGTAAAACCAAAACTGGAGCCGACACTAATCTCTGCTTCAGCTCCTGAAAGCTGGTCTCGCAATCCTCGGACCACATGAACTTCACGCCTTTCCTGGTAAGGTGTGTCAGCGGCATAGCAATACGCGAGAAACCCTCGACAAAATGTCAGTAATATCCGGCCAATCCCAGAAAACTGCGGATCTCCTGAACTGATTTTGGCTGCTCCCAACCGGTGACAGCCTCGATCTTCTGAGGATCAACTGAAATACCTCTGCTAAAAACCACGTGTCCCAGAAAACCGACTGAGGATAGCCAGAACGCACACTTGTTGAACTTCGCGTACAGTTGATGTCGTCTAAGAGTCTCCAAGACTATACGAAGATGATGTGCATGCTCCTCCTCGAAATACGAGTAGACCAATATATCATCGATGAAAACGATAACAAACTGGTCCAGATACTCCAGAAAAATGCGGTTCATCAAGTCCATAAACACCGTTGGAGCATTGGTAAGCCCAAATGGCATTACCAAAAACTCATAATGTCCGTATCTGGTACGGAAAGCTGTCTTCTGAATATCTGAGTCTCTGACTCTCAGCTAATGATATCTGGATCGCAGATCAATCTTAGAATACACTGATGTACCTCTGAGCTGATCAAACAAATCCTCGATCCGTGGTAGAGGATATTTATTTCTAACAGTCACTGCATTCAGCTGTCTATAGTCAATACATAACCTCATGGTGCCGTCCTATTTCTTGACAAATAATACCGGAGAACCCCATGGAGAAACACTAGGGCGAATAAATCCCCTATCCAAAAGCTCCTGGAGTTGAACCTTCAGCTCGTTCAACTCTTTTGGTGCCATACGATAAGAAGCTTTCGATGTCGGCGTGGTTCCCGGAATCAGCTCAATAGCGAACTCCACTAGTCTTCTGGGAGGCAAACCAGGTAGCTCCTCTGGAAACACATCCGGGTACTCCCGGACTACAGGAACGTCGGAGAGCTGCGAACTACCACTATCTTCAGTACTAATCAGAGATAATAGGAAACCCTAACAGCCATGTGACAGCAGCTTCTGAGCCTGAATCGCCGATATGATCGATATGCCGTCATCTCTTATGCTAGTGTAATCCCACGAGGGCTGGTTCGGAGGTCGGAAAGTGACCACGCTCGTTTGGCAATCAACGGTAGCATGATATACTGACAGCCAATCCATGCCAAGTATGATATCAAACTCGACCATCTCCAATACTAGAAGATCTACCGTAAGTATCATGCTGCCAAAGTCTAACGGGCAACCTCTGACCTCCTGGGTGACGTCTAAAGTATCACCGGACGGAAGGAAGACGGTCAATCACTGCAGTCTAAAAGTAGGTAATCTACCAATCTCCCGCATAAAGGTACGGGATATAAAAGAATGCGAACTACCAGTATCAATCAATATATCAGCGGAAAATACATAAATGGAAATCATACCGCGGAAAACGGATCCGTCGGCTCGCTGCGCATCCTCCCTGGTAATCGCATGAACACGTCCAGTCTCTGGCGGAGGAGGAGGTGGTAATGTTGCCAGCGGCTGCTGCGGCTGGGCAGAAGCCTGCCACTGAGGCGGTGCTGGATAATGTGCCAGAGAAGACTGAGAGGACGGTAACTGATACTGTGCAGCTGGCTGGGATTGAGTCTGGTACTGGCCTAAAGGCTGAGGCTGCATCTGATACTGCCCCTGCATCGGATAATAAGGCCCTGGAACAGAACTCTGGGGTGCTATGGAAGCACTGGAGTACTCCTGTCCATGCATGCCAAATGCGGCTGCAGGTGAAGCTGTCCCTTGCTGATGATGTGAGGGTTGGAATCTCCGCCCTCCTCGTCGAGACCCTGACTGACTATGCTGTCCTCCCTGAGCAATAACTTCGGGAGCAGTATGCTGAGCCTTCAGCTGGCACTCTCGACTCTAGTGCCCAGGCAGTTTGCAATAAAAGAAAAATGGCTGCTCCATAGTACAGGCTGTGGTGATGTGATCTCTAGACCCACATCTGAAACACTGAATGTCGCTGGCGGGTTGTTTCCGGTTCTGCTGTGGAGACCAAAAACGTCCTGAAGAAGACTGCCCTGATTTCTGAGGCCTACGAGATACCCCAGAAGTACCCTGATCTGACCGACTGCGCCTGCTCTGCTGTGGTGTAGCCTGAGGCTGCTGGATCTGTCCAGATGTCTGACTCGGCTGCTTCCTTTTCCTATCCGGAAAAACTCTCTGCTCAGCTGACTCAATAATGAGGGCTCTGTCCAACATCTCCGCATAAGATGTGATACTAAGACCGACAAGTCTTAGTTGCAAATGTCCATCCAGCCCCTGAATGAACTGCTGCATACGTGAACTATCCTCAGCAACTAGCTCTGGACAAAATATGGCCAATCTGTCAAACTCTGTATTATACTCTATCACCGATCGATTGTTCTGTCGCAAACTCAGAAAATCCTGTCGGCGAGCCATATGATAAGCTCGTGGAAAGAAACGGCTCTCAAAAGCCTCTCTGAATCTGGCCCAAGTGATGTTCTGCTCACCGATGATAGAACGCTGGGTAAGCCACCAGGTGTCAGCCGCGTCCCGTAAATGAAACGCAGCCAGCTCTGCTTTCTCCCACTCGGAGCAAGCCATATAGAAAAAGGTCCGCTCCATAGTCTCAATCCAAGACAAGGCCACACTCGGATCTCGGTCTCCTCGGAAGAGTGTGAATCGACTCTTCATCGACTCTGCCAACACTGGAATCCTGGCTCGTGCCACGACAAAGTCAGTGAGGTGTGTCAGAACGGCTGTCGGAACTGGCGGAACCACTGGAGCTGGTGCTACAGGTGGTACTGCTGCATAACCTGGAGGAGGTACTCCCGGTGCTGCTGGGTAAACTGGAGCATATGCTGTCGGTGGCATTGTAGGGTGAACATAGGTGGCCGCGACTGGGGGTACAGTAGGTAATGGTACCGAATTTGGAGCAGCCGGTATCCCTAATGCAGGTGCTGTTGGGTACACCGGATGTACTGGGAGCACAGGTGTCGCTGGTGTCGGGTACACTGTAGACCCAGGTGGCGGTGTTGCCCCGTTCGCCATAGGCTGGGCTGGAGCTGGTGTCGGGAATGCCAATGGTACCTCTGGTGGTACCGGAAATACAGTAGGAGTGGATACTGTCGGTGCAGCTGAGGTAGTTACCTCTAAGGGAGCCATCGGGGTCTGAGAGCCCGACGCGCCCGCAGCATGCTGAGTCTGTCCCTGGCTGACAGGCTCATCAACAGAAGGCATCTCTGGCGTATCCAGAGATCCCGCGGTCCTCGTATGTGGTCGTCCAGCACCACGTCTCGCAGCAATATGTGTAGATCGCCTCATATCTGTTAAATTATATCACAGATATTACTACAAGTATCAACAATTACTAAAATAATTTCATACCTAATTGCTGTCTGGAGATGTTCCGTCGTTGTCCAGTCCCCAATTTGACCTCGGAATTTCGTACAAGAAAATCACCGGAAATCCATATTAATCCGAAACGAAAGTCCAAAACATATACGAAATGAAAAATCCGTGCAACTAAAATAACTACCCAGTTTGACTCACAAACTTGGGCTAGCACAATATATCCAAAATACTAAAAATAGGTATCACACCCTGCTCTGATACCAATAAATTGGTATCAGATAAATCTCGAAAATCCAACACACGGAAACCAAACAAGTATCGCCAAACTTTGGCGCTCTGATACCAAATAAATTGGTATCAGGTTATCCTAAATATCCCAAAATACGAAAACAAAGATCGTAAAACTTAAGCTCTGATATCACTAAATTGTTACGCCCCGGAGGAGTCTATGTCCGAGAAAATTTCAACAGCATCTCCCCTGTACTGCGGACAATCTGAAACTTTCTACATATCCACATATACCTCAGCCACATGCGGTTGGAATAATAACATGTAAATAAACCATCACCACGCAGTTTATATAAATATAAGCAAACCAAAGCCGTAATACCATGACTCAAAATCAACCCTACTCAACTACACTCGTAAAGCTCAAATCCGATGAACTCAGCTCTTCTATCGTCCAGGCAGGCATGCAGTAGAATAAATCCAAATCATACCAAAAATCCATCAAACGATATGAATCCACTAATATCCATAAGTAAAACAATACAAGACTAAAAACAAAGTCTGATAGAGAAACTAAGATAAAATAACAACTCAAGACCAGCAAAGGACTAGCACTACGTGCAGATGGGGACTAGAGACTGGAACTGCTCCGGACAGCCTCAACCTGAAAATATAACAACAATGGAGGCGGGGTGAGTCCAACACTCAGCAGGTACAACTGATATGCAAAGTAAGGAAATAACACCTAGCACTAATCATGCGTACAGTCTCCTGATAAAAATATAGGTAAATGCAAAACGAAGTAAACAGGAGAGAAACTATACTAACCAGGACCTGGTATAAGGACAAACAGTCCGAAAGGTATAGAAGACCTGTATGCATGTCAAACATAGGTATCTAAACAATATGCAGCATATAAATGTAGCAAACACAAACACAAGCAATAAATGCATCATGCATATGATGCCCATGTCATGGTCACCCCTGACGCCAGTCAGCCAACTCACAACCAAAAGTGGGACCGAGTGGGTAGGGCTGTGACGACCGTGCACTCTGCATCACCACTCCTGATGAGTGACCGAGTGGACGGGATGCTGTCGGAGTACACACATACTCCTACCCCAAATAATAAATGGGGGAGCGTAATGCTCTCATCTCCCGGTACACTATGACGGGGAGGGATCTCTAACGTGCTACACGCTGCGTTACACTACCCCTGAGCGGACCAACGGAGCACCGGAAGAGCAAACTGACGTGCTATCACGCTGCGTCACGCTACCCATGAGCATCACAACGGAGCACCGAACAGTGATGAAACTGGTAATGTGCTCGACAATAATGGAGCAATCTATCACACAGCATGCTATCATGCGAATGGTGCATGACACTAAGCATGGTATTATACTAAACCGATCTATGGACATATAATGATGTGCACCATAGTGAACAAATCATATCAAAGTACACTGATCAAATAAGGTATCAAACCTAGGTCCTGAACATGGGAAACATGGTTATATCACTACCCCTATGAGCATGTGTAATCAGGTACATAACCACACGAAATGCAAAACAAACAATCAATCAAGCAGGTAACAGGTAATCAGGTAGTGATTAACCGAAACAAATGAGGAACATAATTAATGCAACTTGTTAATTTCATTACTATGCATATCAAAGACAATAAGTCAAAAGTACCCGCCTCCGACAAAAGAAAGGTCCAATTCCGACTCCGAGATACTCGTCTCGCGTCAAAGTCCTTTAATACCAAACATACATTTTTATTTAGCTACAAATTAAACGAATAGCCAAATAAAAATCTTTAAGAACAATTTTAGGGAAAACCCCTAAACCATAAATCTCAATCTACCTAAATCAAATCCAACAGTTAATTAACGAACCATAATTATTCCAAATCTCCGTTTTAAGTGATACTACAGCAGGGATAAATTCTTCCATATTAGCATACTACAATTATCCAACAAACATGAACCAACAATTATATACCAATCATACTAACTCATGTAAATCCAAATCCCTACACCTTACCTCAACACTAAGCTTCTCCGGTTGATCACGGCCAGATCGAGCAGCCGCCAAAATTGAGTAGCTGCCGAAAATTGAATGACTGCTCAATCTCAACTGCTGGAAGGAAATCCTGCCAAAACCAAAATGAGTTGCTAGAACCCAAATCATGCAGAGGTGTGTCTCTGATCAGAAAGACTAGCAAAGAGTAGAGATGTGCCGGTGAACTCGAACCCTAGCTAAATCTCCACTGCTCGGAAGGAAGGAGGCACCGGAGAGGGGCTGTGCGTCAGCGTCGGCACAATGCTCGGCACAAGAGAGGCCGGTGATCCATTGGCGTCGTTGGCTAGCCCCGTGCGGAAATAAGGTTTGGCTAGGGCACGGGGTGGCCGGCGGTGGCGTCGGGCTGGCTAGGGCAGACGAAGGCCGGCGGCAGCACTAGGTCGGTGGCGGCGAAGCAATCTCGGCGGCGGCACAACCCAATTAGGGCACGGCTGGCGCTGTGGTGGCGGCAGAGGAGAGGAGAAGAGGAGAAGCCTTCGGGTGTGCAGCTCGGGAGGAAGAAATAGATGATGAAGAAGAAGTGTCGACACGGCTTTGTGCACTCGGGGAAGAAGGAAATCGCCGTGGTCGACGGTTAGGGCTCGGAGGAGTCGGGCGCGCGGCGAGGGCTCGGGCAGGCGGCATGCAGGAAAAAAAATGGTTTTCGGCGAGGAAGAAAGAAATGAAAAAGAAAATAAAGGAAAAGAAATAAGAAAAAGGAATTTATAAAATAAACAATTCCTCACTTAAATGGGTAGCCTAAACAGGCCTTTTTGGGAACCCAAATTTTATCCCCTTTAACTCGTCCGTACGAGCTCCGAAAAATTTCCGAAAAATTTTCAAAAATTCCTGAAAATTCCCTTACTAATATTCATCTATTTCCGGTATTTTACA
Organism: Zingiber officinale; assembly: GCF_018446385.1. NCBI lineage: Eukaryota > Viridiplantae > Streptophyta > Magnoliopsida > Zingiberales > Zingiberaceae > Zingiber > Zingiber officinale. Next base: position 56,741,727 of record NC_056003.1, on the reverse strand, counting down.
CTGTGTTTAAGATGTCGAATGTCCACTAATTAAATGAGTTACTGACAACTCACTTAATTAATATCTTAGTCCAAGAGTAGTACCACTCAACCTCATCGTCATATCGGACTAAGTCCATCAGCAGGGTTTAACATGACAATCCTTATGAGCTCCTCTTGGGGACATTCTCAACCTAGATTACTAGGACACAGTTTCCTTCTATAATCAACAACATACACTATAAGTAATATCATTTCCCAACTTTTCGGGTTTATTGATTTATCGAGCTAAATCTCACCCATTGATAAGTCAAAGATATAAATACTAAATATATGTGCTTGTTATTATATTAGGATTAAGAGCACACATTTCCATAATAACTAAGGTCTTGTTCTTTTATTAAATCAGTATAAAAAGAACTTACCTTAAATGGTCCTACTCAATACACTTGGAGTGTACTTAGTGTAATTTATTAGTCAAGATAAACTAATACCTAATTACACTACGACTTTTCCAATGGTTTATTCCTTTCCATCTTAGTCGTGAGCTACTGTTTATAATTTATAAAGAACCGATAACATGATCTTCTGTGTGTGACACCACACACCATGTTATCTACAATATAAATTAATTGAACAACTACACTTAGCAGTAAATGTAGATAATTTGACCAATGTGATTCTTAAATGTCTATACAAAAAGCTAGACTTTTAGTATACACTCTAACAATCTCCCACTTATACTAAAAGACTATGCTGCCATATACCCTGCCATACATCTGATTCTCAACTCTTCATCATGCCCATCAAAAGCTCTTGCCTTAAGAGCCTTAGTGAAAGGATCTTTCAGGTTATCACCTGATGCAATCTAGGGGGCAACAACTTCTCCTCGTTATACGATGTCTTGTATTGGGTGGTACTTGCGCTCTATTGTGTTTACTTACCTTATGGACTTATGGTTTCTTCCAGTTTGCTACTGTATCACTATTATTACAATAAATTGTAATAATTTTTAGGCAAACCAGAAATCATGTCTAAGTCCATCATGAAGTTTCTGAGCCATATAACATCTATGGTTGCCTCAGACGCTGCCACATACTCAGTTTTTATGGTGGAGTCTGAAAAACACCTATGCTTAACACTTCTCCATACTTATGACTTCACCTCCTAAAGTAAACACAAAACCCCGAGGTCGACTTACTATTGTCCATATCTGATTGAAAGCCAAAATCCGTGTAACTCACAGGGAGTAAATTATTTGCTTGGTAAACCATCATATAATTTCGAGTCCTCTAAGGTACTTTAATATATGTTTTACGGCAGTCCAATGTCCTTGTCCAGGGTTACTTTGATATCTGCTAACCATGCTCACGACAAAACAGATATCCGGTCTCGTACATAGCATTGCATACATTAGGCTTCCTACAGTCGAAGCGTAAGGAACTGCCTTCATGTCCTCTATCTTCTTTGATGTATTCGGAGATATCTCTTTAGATATAGCTACTCCATGCCGAAAAGGTAAGGGACCTTTCTTGGAGTTTTGCATACTTAAACGAGCAAGGATTGTATCGATATATGAAGCTTGGGATAAACACAACATTCTTTTCTTGTGATCTCATGATCCCAAGAATATGTGCACATTCTTCCAAGTCCTTTATATCAAATTGCTTGGACAACCATACCCTTACTTCTGACAACACTTTGATATCATTTCCAACTACCAAAAATGTCATCTACGTATAGTACAAGAAATACCACCACGTTTCATATCACACTTCTTGTATACACAAGATTTATCCAGACACTGAATAA